>NW_019174341.1:687014-818174 GCF_002260705.1 Seriola dumerili
ATGTGTAGTGTTTGTTTGTTTGTTTGTTAAATGGTGTTATACGGTGTTTGGAGGGTGCGTTTGTTTCAGCTTCACCTGCGACCACAGCACTGAAAAGAACATGTTTAGATGAAGAAGCTGTTTTAATGGTCAGAGTTCAAATACCTTCAAAACTTGTACTTTTCTTATGAAGTCTTGAGTCTACAGTTAGAGGTGAGAGATGAGAGAATAAGATGTTAATGATGATTTATCAGTATTTAACTAATGGAAGTTTAAATAAATAAAGCATGTTTTACAGACTCTTATTTTGTAATCATTTTCCTTGATGTTTCCTGGAGAGAATTTAATGTAACATGGCGCTAATTACAGAAAAAATAGAGATAAAGCTCCATTTAAACCCAATAAATATTTATCCATTAGTTCATCATTAGAAACTTTATTCTTTATTCATATTTGATAAATTATGTGTTTGTCTGCAGATGAATTTCACATTTTTTGTAATTATTTGTAATTTGAAAAATGTTTTTTCCACCAAATTAATAATTATTTCTAGGTTAAATAATTAAAATAATTAGGAAATTGTTTTTTAAAAAATGACTAAAATGAACTGAGTTTCTTCAGATTTAGATTCAAATTGTGTCATGATTAAAGACACTGTGATTTTTGAGAGGGTAATGTGACCTCTGACCTTCGCCTCTATGTTTTTGCTTTTCAATAATTTTTGTTTTTTGAAGAATTTAATCTTGTTGCAGGTGAAACAGAAACATTTACCTTTTTATCAAAACTGCAGCGTCAGTGTTATCGCAGCCTGTGTATACTGAGGCCTCGCCGTTGTTGACAGTGTAAATATTGAACTGCTGCGTCGCTCCTCTCGTCGCTCCGATCAGCGACAGTGGTCAAACCAGTGTTTCAAAACCCGGCAGCAGTCTCACAAATCAAATGTTCAGCTGGGAAAACACCCAGGACACTCTGGTGACGTTTTAAATCATTTCCAAACATTTAGAAAAATGAAATTCCAGCGCTGAGTGTGAGTTTTGAAACTAAATCTTTGTGCTATAATTTATATTACAGCGTTATTTAATAATGTAAACTACAAAGGAAACAAAGGTATATGATTGCAAGTTATTTTCTCTAATTAAACACAATCTGAACATGTTTTTGTTTAAATCGGGACAAAAAAATCAGATATTTGATGCCAACTCGAAAGTTTTTTACATTTAATGTATTTATATGTTTCTCATCTCAGAGGGGGATTCTGGGAAACTGTCTCTGTAAACAGGAAATGAGAATAAACAGTTCAAACAGTCCCAGGGAATCAAACCTGACCGGTCATGCTGCTCTGTCTCTGCAGGGTCCGTGGTGAGGTTGTGGTGTGGCTCCCAGTCCGCCGTGTGTTTGGTCACTGGAGATCAAACACTGTTCCAGACTCACCTGAACAACAGCACTCACATGACAGGTAAACCTACACACACACACACACACACACACACATAGTCACTATGAAACGCCACGGTCAAACAATGACTCTCATGGTGAATCAAAATGATTTAAAGGAGCTATTTGTAAGTTTTGCTATCGCTACATAGCTAACGTTAGCATTAGCAGCTGTTTACTCACCAGTCTTGCCGAGAGCTTCAGTCTTTGTTGGGTTTACAGGACAAGAGGTTTTAATACATCCTCTGAGCAGCGCTGCTTCTTCAGGGCAGATTGGACGCTACAGTGACTCGCTATCGGAAAGTGGCGACACGGGGCGGGGCTAACTGGTTAGCATGCTAATTTTGGTATAAGAATAGAAAGTGATAGAAATAGAAGCAAAACAAGGTTGGTTTCAACCTCTGGAGACAGATGTTGATGAACAAAGGAATAAAGTTTGATGCTGAACTTGCAATGTTTCTTCTACATTGGTACATGTGGTTTCAAAAACAACAACGCACTTAATGTGTTTTTATATATATATATATATATATATATATATAAAATATAAAACCCTTTGTTAACAGGAAGAAAGTGTCTCCACACTTCCTCAACACTCAGTCACAGAGAAGAAGAAGAATAGATCTTTGTTCTGATGTTTCTGCTGCAGCAGGTTGAATTTTAAATGTTGAAGTGACTGATACTTCCCACATTTTCATGGTCAGACAGTGATTAGATCAGTTCAGATTAATTTGAATAAAGTGATTATATTTAATATTTGGTGTCAGGTTGTCTGACTGTGAAATCACTGGCTGCAGTCGGTGTGATAACATCAGGAGTGGGTGAAAGAGTTATTATGTAAAGAGGGACGTGAATGTGACAGTGGAACTCATTATTATTACATCTGGAGGGCAGATTATAATTATTATTATGTAACATTCACCGCACGGATTTATTCAATGTTTAAATTCTTCAAAATTCTATAAATGCAAATAGTTAAAGTTAAATGTTTGTATTGATAAAGGTAAAAAACAACAAATTGTTGATTTGCCGACCAATCATTTTATTTCCTTGTTGAATTAAAGTTTAATTATAATTTTTAAATGGGATCAAAAAAAAATATTTTAATTAATTTTTTACTCATTTATTTGTATTTGTTTCAATTTATTTTTGTTTTGAATTTTAGTTATTGTGTTCATGATACAATCTGAAGACACTTTTAAATTACATATTTTACCTTTAATAATTATTTTAAATAATTTAATTATTTGATTTTGACTTTAAACATTTTTTTGTCATTTATTATTTTTAATGTATTCTATTTTATTGTGTTTTAATTTTGTGAGTCTTTGCTATTCTGTAAACTTGTTAAATGGACTTGTGCTATATTGTTATTATCATCAGTAAAGTCTCTGGATGTTTCCAGGTGTGATTAAGTCATTAAACACACACACACACCCTCATGAACACACACTCAGCTGACTGACGGACTGTTTGTCTGCAGATGCAAACAGCTCCTACAACCTGTGGCTGGGTCTGACTCTGGCCCTGCTGTCGGCCTTCCTGATTGGTGGGAGCGTCATTCTCAAGAAGAAAGCTCTCCTCCGATTGGCCGACACCGGGCACACCAGAGCAGGTGAGCAGAGCTCAGGAGACACGGGAGGAGGAGGAGGTCTCACTCCTCCCTGAATATTAACAATGGTTCTGATTATTATCACAGACTCAGATTATAAGGCTCCATTCTCTCTGTCATTTCAACTGTGGCATATCTGTGTCTCTGTTGGAGTATGGAGGAGTATGGAGGAGTATGGAGGAGTATGGAGGAGTGTGGAGGAGTATGGAGGAGTATAGAGGAGTATGGAGGAGTATGGAGGAGTGTGGTGGAGTGTGGAGGAGTATAGAGGAGTATGGAGGAGTATGGAGGAGTATGGAGGAGTGTGGTGGAGTATAGAGGAGTATAGAGGAGTATGGAGGAGTATGGAGGAGTATAGAGGAGTGTGGTGGAGTATGGAGGAGTATGGAGGAGTATGGAGGAGTATGGAGGAGTGTGGTGGAGTATGGAGGAGTATGGAGGAGTATGGAGGAGTATGTAGGAGTATGGAGGAGTATGGAGGAGTATGGAGGAGTATAGAGGAGTATGGAGGAGTGTGGTGAAGACACAAAGAAATGAGGAAAATTCCCGTCATTATTTATAAAAGCCAAATTTGATTTGTACAAAGTTTGTTTAATCTGATGGAAAACAGAAAACAGAGAAAAGCAGCAGATCCACAGATTAGAGAAACTCCAACAGATGAGCTGTGAAGTTGTCTCTTTGTTAAAAACACTCATGGTTTTATATTTTCTACGAGTCGAGGAAATAAAGTCAGTCCCAGATTAATCAGAAGTTTGGACTCTGTTATGAAACTAGTGGTCAAATGAAAAGTTGCTCAACTTGGACAAACTTTGAGCAACGGGTCACTTCATGTTCTCTGACATCACTGTGATTATCTCTGAACCTGACGACGCGTTCGAACTTTGTCTCTTCATGAAATAATATGGTAATGTGATGTAAAATATGATGTGTGTGTGTGTGTGTGTGTGTGTGTGTGTGTGTGTGTGTGTAGGTGATGGAGGTCATGGCTACCTGAAGGACTGGCTGTGGTGGGGAGGCCTGTTGACCAGTAAGAATCTGTTATTTTTATGATCCACAGCTTCGTACGAGAACGACCGATAATTTTTACTTGAAAAGTGATAAAAATGATTAATTGATTTTTAAAACAGCTGCCTATAAATTATCTGATGATGGACTAATCAATGAAGTGAGTAATCATTACAGTGTTACCTTAAAACAACTCTTTTATCTGCACAGATTTTCAGCCTGTTCTGCTGCGTTTGTGGGAAAAGTTTCATTCACAAAAATGAATAAAAAACGCTAAATGTCACATTGCAGAGCTTCGGGTCGCACTGTGACAAATCAGCAAAACAAATATACAACATATTTAACAAAGTCCGCGCTCGTAGTAACTGTTCATCTGACAGAAAATATCATATTCTCTAATGACATCAGTTTTATTCAAAAGCAGCAGTTTCCAAACCTTTTCCAAATGTTGGTGACCCATGTCTTATATTTTTAATAATAATAATAACAATAGTAACTTTATCTATAAAGCACTTTACAAAATGCAGTTAGGAAGTGCTGTACAAACATAAAAACAAAACAAAGCAATATAAGACACATAGGCAAGTATAACAGAGGATGTATGTATTTTAAAATGATAAAATCAATTGAACAGACAAAAGAAAATAAGATCAAAAGTAAAAACCAAAGTTAAAAGTATTGCAATCCCAAATTAAAAGCTGCTTTTTACAGCTATGTTTTGAGTCGTGTTTTAAACTCGGGCAACGGTTTTAGCGTAAACATTATTTATATTTATATGTGTGTGTGTGTATACATCAGGGCTGGGACGATTATCCGACGTAATCGACGTTGTCGATTATAAAAATTATTCGACGTGGAATTTTAGTGTCGACGCGTCGTGTAAAACCACACAGGGTAAATGTTCATAGAACAAAACCGGAACTTTCTAATGGGACCGTTTATATTCATCGTCTTTGGTTTACCCGGATACAAGCGCAGCGCAAGGGCTGGGACAACGCGGTGACGTAATTGAAGTCATTGACTACGTGAATGATTTGCGTCTGTGTAATCTATTTAAACAACATGGCGGCGTCTACCAGCAGTACGACGGAGCGTGTGGAGCAACACGCGGCAAAAAAGGCTCACACACGGTCCTCCAGAGTTTGGGAATACTTTAATCTTGACACCAACAGTGCGGTAGTCTGCAGACTCTGCAAAGTGCATCTTCATTTGTATGTGTGTGTGTGTGTTGGACAGGGCAAATTGTTATATTAAATGACTAACTGGAAAATAATTGCAATAAAATTACTGTTAGGTTAATAAAAAAATAATTGTTAGATTAGTCTAATAATCGAAAAAATAATCGCTAGATTAATCGTTTACAGAATAATCGTTTGGGACAGCCCTAATATATACACAGTGTGTATATATATATATATATATATTATAATGACATTTTCACCATAATCGTACTGTTTTGCAAATGATATATTGGTCCACTTGCGATGTGTAATATTAATATTACGTCATGTTCGCAGTGGGAGCCGGAGAGGTCTGCAACTTTGTCGCCTACATGTTTGCTCCGGCGACGCTGGTGACTCCTCTGGGCGCTCTGAGTGTCCTCATCAGGTAGCCGTAGTTCTCAAACTCCACCTCAAGGTCCAGTTTGTCGGCACATTTTCATAATAACTTACTGTGTGTGTGTGTGTGTGTGTGTGTGTGTGTGTGTGTGTGTGTGTTGCAGTGCAGTCCTGTCCTCCTACCTGTTGGGGGAGGTGTTGAACGTGGTGGGGAAGCTCGGCTGTCTGCTGTGCGTGCTGGGTAGCATCCTGCTGGTCCTCCACGCGCCAGAGGAACAGGAAGTGACGTCACTGCAGGACATGACCAACAAGCTGCTGGAGCCTGGTGAGTCGCCCTAAATATGCGTGGCTAGGTTACCATGGAAACTGATCCCCGGTCCAACGTGCTGCAGCTCATGACTTTTTAAATTTAAAGAAGTTTTGTGGGACTTTTGCCATTAAACACATTTAAGTTGTCCAGCTTTAGTTCGGGGCGTTGTTGGGTGATTGTCTCTGATGGGTTTTGTCTGGACTGAGCCATGCTAACTGCTTCCCCTGTTTCCAGTCTTTATGCTAAGCTAAGCTAACCGGCTCCTGGCCTGAGTGGTGTTGATCTGAACGTCCATCTCTCTGTCAGTGTATTTTCTATAAATGTTGAACTGTTCCTTTAAGAGAAACCAGATTAACACGGTTACAGTGTGGAGCTGAAACGTGACCCCGCCTCTTCACCTACAACACGAGCGTTAAACATACACAGAGAAACTTGATCGACTGCCCTGTTTTCAGTGTTAACTCTTTCCTGTGTGTGTGTGTGTGTGTGTGTGTGTGTGTGTGTGTGTGTGTGTGTGTGTGTGTGTGTCAGGTTTCCTGGTGTACGTGTCGGCGGTGTTGGTGCTGTGTGCCGTGCTCGTGTTGTACTTCTCTCCTCGGTTCGGTCGCTCCAACATCCTCGTGTACATCGGCATCTGCTCGCTGCTCGGAGCCTTCACCGTCTCCTCGGTGAAGGGCCTCGCCATCGCCATCAACACCGGTGACAGACACTCAACACATTGATTTACACTCATTCACTGACGGAAGCTGAGGATCTTGTTACAAACACAAACAAAAGACAAAGAAAATAAAAATGGAGGCTGAAACAAAAGCACACAATGAGTCTCTTGCAGCAACAGTTTAGTATTTTTATCTTGAACTCTCTTTTTAAACACTGTAGGTTCTTCATTAATAGAGACAGTTTTTCATTTCAGGCACTGAATATATAAAGTGGTAGCCTCATTAAAGCTCCATGTTTTCTTCTTCTTCTGTGTTTTATTTGAAGTGTTGATCCATCAGAAGATATAAAAACCATCTCAGTGTAGTTTTACATCTCCTCTCTCAGGCTTCTCTCTGGAGCTCTAGTAACAACAGGTCGGTGAGCCAATCAGAAGAGAGGAGGCTCTGAGCCTCTCTTCTGATTGGCTGACTGTTTTCTGAGTGATCCAATAAAAATAAAGCAGATTTCAGGTAAAAACACTCGGAGAAACCAAATCCTGCAAGGTTTGGATGGTGGGTCCAGGTGGGCGGGGCTTGGTGACTGCTTTGTTGTGACATCACAAAGTTACAGAAGAAGAGTTTGACAGTGTCTGTGTTTCTGTGTTTAGTCTCTTATGATATCTCGGTGCTTGCTAGTCCTCTCACCTGGATCCTGCTTCTCACTCTCATCGTCTCCATAGTAACACAGGTAAGCTGTGATGTCATTGATCATGCAGAAGTGTTTTTGTGATGCTCAGATTTTTCCCGCTGCCATAAAAGGGAAGTCTCCCTCACCTGTGCGTGCGTCTTCCTGCAGGTGAACTACCTGAACAAGTCTCTGGACACCTTCAACACCCTGCTGGTCTACCCCATCTACTACGTCCTCTTCACCTCCGTCGTCCTGTCCACCTCCATCATCCTCTTCCAGGAGTGGAGGGGCATGTCGGCCGTGGATGTGGTCACGACGCTGGGAGCCTTTGTGGTCATCGTGGTGGGCGTGGCCATGCTCCACCTCTTCAAGGAGCTGCAGGTAGAGGCCCCGCCCTTCCTCATTAATCTGAGTGCATCACTGTTTTTTAGACATGTGATGTGAGATTACATAATTTTTTTCTTAATGCAGATGACGATGAAGCAGCTGACCAATCAGCTGTCTCAGCCGGTGGAGAGGGAGGGGCTTGCGGAGGAGGTGTCAGCCAATGGAAGAGCAGAAGAGGTACAGAGGAATAAAAAAGAGGATAAATACGGACTGATGGACAACATGGTGATCGAGAGTCTTCCTCCTATGAGAGAGGAAGGACCGAGAGTCTTCATCATCAGCTGAGACAGGAAGCAGAGACGCAGGTTTGTGTTTCCTGTCTGGACGTTGTAGTTCGGACTGCTCAGTTTGTAGTCCTCACTCTGACTGATACTGTAAAAATCCTAGTGCACTTTTTTTAAAGGCCCAGGCCTGTAGTTTGAAGACGTTTCAGTTCACTGTAGATTATTGATCCACGAGCTTTCACACAAAACACTTTTTCATTCACCTGAACACACTGTGCAGCTCCTGGACACAAATCCCCCATTTACACTCAGTGACTCCAGAGTCGACAAATTCAACAGATTCAACCAGGTGTTCAAACCTCCTCAGAAGTAACAACAGAGACACAAAATAATTTAACAGAGACTAAAACAACTACAAAGAGACTGAAAACAACCACAGAGACTGAAAACAACTATAAAGAGACTGTAGTTGTTTTCAGTCTATTTGTAGTTGTTTTCAAAGAGACTAAAAACAAGGAAAAAGAGACTGAAAACAACCACAAAGAGACACAAGTGTAAATGGGGCCACTGTCCGTTATCATCTGGAACAACACACCTTCAGATTGACGTATTTACTGTCGTTTACATCAGGACGTCATGACACGTCTCGGTGTCATTTCACCCGCTTCATTAAAAAGTTGTGTATTTTATTTATTCAGCATTTAAAGAATGAGGCTGGTGTTGGACAGTATTGTTTTGTTGTCATCACCTCCCATGTCCAGATCCAAACCAACAATGTGTTAGTCCGTCTCTCAGTACTTTCCGCGCTCGTCTGAATCTCAGCTCACATTGGTTCCTACTTCTTCTGAGGTCTAGAGAAACCACCTGAAACCCGGATCTGAATCAGCTGTAAATAAATAATAACCTGCAGTACATTTGTCTCAGATGAGACACTCGTGTAACTTGAGAGCGTTTTTACTGAAGCTGATGACGACAAGGATCGTTGCCAAAAGTCAAGTCGCATTTCTTATTTACATTTTAGAAGCAGCTGGATCAGCTGTTAGCGGCTCCTGTTCACACCGTAAACACTGATGTTCACACAGCTGTCACTGGGTTAGTTTGAGTCTGAGGGAAACTTGAGTTCTCCAGTTCTGCAGCTATAAAAAGCTATTTTTTCTTTCTGATTTCTAAGCAGGTTTTTTGGACATTTTATTCACAATGGAAATCAGAGATAATTACAAACTCAGGAAGTTAAAGTCACTCTGAATCCAACAACATGTGTTTCATGTGTGTGTGTGTGTTCAGATTTGAGTTATAACTCCCAAGGAGAAGGAGGATTTTTGATGCAGATTTTGCTTTTAAATTACCTTCAGAGCTGTGAGAGACTTTGAGCTTTTCTTGGTTTTATTTGATTCAGTGTTCTTTTAAATATTATACTTCTATAACAGTCATCAGCTTCAGTAACTGTTAGAGACACTTTTGTTCTGACATTTTACAGAAAATAAAAGATTAATCAAGAAAATAATCGGCAGATAAATCGATAACGATCATGATAGTTTGTCACAGCTGTAGTTTAACAGCTCTTAATGCTGATAGTGAACTGTTGTGAACAAGATGAAAGTGAAAGCTAACTGTCAACGAAACTAAAAATGCTCATCCAGACACGTCACGAAACCCAAAGATCTTTAATTAAATATGATGTTTAGACACAGAAAAGCAGAAAATATTCTTTCACTCTGAAACCGAACCTGGACCCTTGAGAGGATTTGAGGGTTTTTGTCCTGCATCTGATAAATTGATTGGTTCCTTTCATTGTTGGTTTTGATCTGTTCAGTGTTGACAGTAATAAAAATATGGAATATCACCAGACTCCTGCTTTAAAAAACGAGGTTTTAACAGAAACAAAATCACACTTGAACACAACATTTCAGAAAGATGTTTCCAAAGCACTTTATTCACTTTGTTAATGATCCTGTCAGGAGCTGCACCGACTCAGAACAAAACTTCTTTAACTTCCTCTTGAACAACCTCTACACTCTGCTCTGCTGCTGCTCTCTGTGGTGCCAGGATCTCAGAGCAGAGTGAGACATCTCTGTTTCTGTTCCTCTGATTTTAATCCTTCGAGTTTAGACTGTGTGAACGTTTTCCTCTCCGCTGAAGCCGGAGTCCATGAAGCAGCCAGACGCCACACACTCTCTGTCCATCACTCAGTGTTTAACTTTCAACTTTAACTTTATTAATCCTGCAGCAACGGACAACACAGAACACACACAGGCTAGAACACAATAAATACACAATAAAGTTCATGTGTCTATTCGTCTATAACGTGGGTCAGATTCACTGAAGTCAAACACATTTGATTTGCAAATTAGAAAATTACCACTAAATCTGTGCTGCAAAGATTTCTTCATGGTTTTGGTTTTAAGGTTAAGGTTCAGAACAATTGGTGATTAGTGATTAGAAATTATTTACATTAAATCAACAAGAAAAGATTAGTTGCTTCCACTAAATTCAAAATCCTAGCATCATGTTTTCCCTTTAGAGAATTTACACTGAGTGATCAGTACGTGTGTGTGTGTGTGTGTGTGCGTGTGTGTGTTTCTGCTGCTGAAGACTCAGTTTATGAAGCTCAGAGGAACAAACTCATTAAAGTGTCCTGATGACACAAACTGTTTTTCACACGTACTTTGCATTGATGCTGACCACAGCAGTGTTTGTGTTTTTTAATGGTGTGTGTGTTTGTGTGTGTGTGTGTGTGTGTGTGTGTGTGTGTGTGTTGTAGTAAACAGAAACACAACATGTCGAAACTTATTTTTAAAGCAACAGTTCAGGTGATTAAAGTTCAGCATAAAGACATCTCTTCTGTGAAGCTACAGCCAGTTAGCTTAGCTTAGCATAAAGACTGGAAACAGGTGGAAACAGCTAGCCTGGCTCTGTGAAACGGTGAGGTCTAAAGATCAGTGATCCAAGAAAAACACAGACTCTTTTTTTTTTGTTTAGCAGATTAAACAAACGAGGCTGATCAATATGTTTGATTAACAGTATCAGTAACTCAGGAACTCTGCTTTTGTCTGTTTCCTTAAACACAATCAAACTTTTATTTTGTTTGTTTTCAGTCAGTCTTTATATTTGTGATGCCGTCAGATCATTTCAATAAAGTTCAGTAAATTTTACAGTTTATTCTGTTTTTATTCTTTCCTCTAGAATCATGTGTCGGCACTTTGAGTGTCTGTCAGTTGTTTTGTTTTTCATTTGATCTTATTTTTTTAAATCATGAGAGATGACATCACCAGAGGCCAAAGGGAAAAAGAGCGTTCACAGGTGTCATGAATACAAATACATTAGTCAAATGACCAATTATCTTCGTCTTAATTTTGTCATTATTCAATGTTGTAACATTTTTTTCAAGAGGAGCTATAATCCACCTCTGTAGATCGTTACACGCTGTTCTGGTTCTGCTGTGTCTCCTGTGGGAAACTGTCACAGAGGAGAGAGAGACTGTCGTCAGTCAGCCGCCTCAGAGGACTCATTACCACCACAGCTGAGTCATCAGGAGACAGACAGACGGACAGTGAGACCCTCTTTGTCTCCTCATGCCCCCTCTTCCTTTCACTTTCACTCCGACACTACAGAGAAATTTGAATTGTAAATAAACGACACGAAGCAGCTGATCAAAGATGAAGTCTTCAGATACCAGAGTAAAAAAAATACTCCATTACAAGTAAAACTCTGCAGGCGACATGTTATTTAAATAAACGTGTCAGTAAAATCAGAAAAACGCTTAAAAAAGCTTAAATATCAAAGTAAAAGTATGAAATGCAGTAAAATGTGATTGACTCTGATTCTAACTGACATTATCAGATTGTTAATAGACGTTACAACATGTCTCACCTGTGTTGCAGGTGATTTTTACAAATATATATATAATATATTATTATTTATCATAATATAATTCCATTCAAAAAATATTAGCACAAGTGCTTTATTGAGCACTAATTAAACCTTTCATCAGCTGATTAAAAGACAAGTTGCACCATGTGACCAATGATTTACCGATTACTTCCTGGTTGCGTTCTTTCTGCACGTCCTCCGTCTGGACGTACGTGTAACTGTCACCACGTCAGAACCTGATTACACATCAGAGCGATTTAAACACAGTCCTCCTGATGTCTTCAATCAGTAACCGCGGTGATGTCAGTCGTTTCAACAAACGCCTGCTCCTCTCCTCTGATTGGCTGATTGGCTGCAGGTGCTGAGAACAATACAGGTTGTTTATTTCCCTGAAGAAGACACTGTAATGTTTGTCAGGTGAACTGACCAAAGTTCTGAGTTCTTCTTTCTACCAGGTAAGACTGTCTTTGTGCATTCTGGGTAAAATATGTGTTAATGATAACACTAACATGAGACAGTATGAATTAAACAAATTTAGACATAATTAATTTTATTATTTAAACCTGTTTTTCCTGCTGTGATGTCGTTCGACATCATTTCCTGAATATTATTAAAACCCACGGCAGGGAACAATGTGCAGGTAAAGGTTCTGGTTGACAGACAATATGTTGAATTATAATATAAATATTGTAATTTGTTATAAAGTCTTATTTTGGAAAGCCCAGTCCCCTCAGGTGATGTTCACCAGATGACCAGCAGGTGTCACTGTGACACACCACATCAGTGAGAACACAGCTGAGGAGTGTGTGAGGGAGGGGTGGTGGGCTCCTTCCATACAACATTATCATTACTCACACTTCATGTATGAACGAACACACACACACACACACACACACACACAGCTCCATAAGACACACACTTCACACACCTGAAGCTCGACACCTCCATCCCCTGTGCTCGTGTCGCCGGCGTGTCTCCGCCTCCTGCTGTGTGGTAATTGGTGCTTAGAAACTCAATAAAGGGGGAACGTGTTTTACCTGGATTCACCTCATCAGTGAAAACAGCGACCTGAATATCTGCTCGCGAGGAGTCCCAGCCTCCCCGGGGAGGTTGTTAACGGTCGTCTGCTCGACAGTAAATGTGGAATGGAAATGTTCTCGTCGTCGCCTCCACGTGACGTCAGCTTCTCGTGAACTTCACTTCACTGATGATGATGATGATGATGATGCTCGTCTGATCGACGGCGTCTCGGAGCCTCAGAGCTCCAAAAATTAAATCATTAAAAACACATCAGTGGGTGACATGTTCTTTCATCACCATGAACACACTCGCTGTTGTTTGTTTTGACTCAGGCCCACACACGCACACACACACACTCCTGCTGCCCCAGATACAGCACCAAACGTGGGTTAATCCGCCACTGAAAATAGTCCCCAAAAATTCCTTCTGTTTGATAAAAACGAACAACAGTGAGCAGCTGGGTTATACGGAAGCTGAGAAAGGCCATACTCAATATTTTATTGAATGAGATAATTATCAGGAGAAAATTATTTTTTGTGATCTTGAGATAACGGGATAATTATCTCGTTAACCAATTTTCTTGAGCTTTGTTACCTTGAGATAACGGGATAAAAAATATTTGTGAGTATGGCCTTTCTCAGCTTCCATACTTTTATGAAATGAGCCTCATTTAAAAATGAAATATTTATGACAGAAAGAAAAATGTAGAATAACCTTAAACAATCCTTCTATGGAACAGTGTTTTTTTTTAGTTTTTTTTACTCTTTACAGAAAATGTTAAATCAGGGAAAAAAACGTTATGAAATCCTGATCTATTTCATATTGAAGGAGCAAAATCTATTTCATCTCCTCACTCTTGATCTCCATCGTCATCGGCCTACTTCTGTGTCAGAGTTAACAGCCCAGGGTTAAAGGAGACACATCTAAAGGAATCTGATTAATGTAAGGTGGATTTTCAATTAAAAATAACACAGCACACTCCCCAGAGAAACTCCTCACCCCCCCCCACCCCACCCCCCAAACGTCCTTCCATGAATGGCTCTGTGCGTCGCAGCCGGGCGTTTAAGGAGGCTTATAGACAAATTACACCCTCTCAATCCAGGATCTCCGTCAGTCTCAAATAGCTTCCGTCACAGTCTTCCTACCGGGGAAATAACAGCCGTGCTCAAATCACAACAGCCCCTGCCTCCCCGTGGTTTTTAAATGGGCGGATATGCAGCTATAAACGGAGCCACACCGGCCTCCTCCTATCTGCTCGTTCTCCTGGTGTGAGATCGTGAGAGACACGGATACGCTGTTGTCTGGTGGTGTGATCTCTGAAGTCCAGGAAATGTTTTTCTCTTCAGATTCAGTCCTGAGCCTCACCTTTCAGTTTCACTATCTGCAGAACAGAAATTATGAAGAAAAAAAACCTGCAGAAATGTCCCCTACTCTAGTTGTTTCCATGATTCAGTTTTATTCATCCAGATTTTGAGATTTCCCTACCCTATCTTACCCTACCTTCATCGCCATGGTTACTATAATAACGGCCATGGCTTGGGTAGGTTTAGGAAAAGATGGTGATTTGAGTTAAAATAATCCTTGTTGTCATGGTTACAATATAAACTGCTACTTCAACATGGGAATTGAACACAACGCTCTCCTGTGTCACATTCATCCGTCCACCTCCTCCTCCTGACGTGGACTTTGTCTCTCTTTATACTATGTCACCGACACGTTTCCCCTTCGCTCCTGTCATCATTACTACGACCACTAGATGTCGCCTAGCAACAAAACCCACCTACGGGTCATAACAACCTGCTGCTCAGACGACCTGTGGGCTCGTTTTTTACAGGAGGACAGACTCCATCCAATAGTTGTTGATCTGTTTCAGGTTTTATCTCAGTTAAAACCTTTTCATTTACTTGTTGATCTGCTACTTAATTAGCCTGCTGACAGCTTTTATTAGCTCTGTGGTTAAACTTCAAAATCCTTTATGGTCGGAACAGTGTCGAGTTCATCTAACATCACATTGAGATCGCATTGAAGACAAACATTTACAAAAACTGTTAACTTTTAATGTACTGTACATACGAGCTTTGTTTTGTAAATGTGAACCAGGTTCTTCTGCACCAGAAATCATTACCACAAAACACACGACATCAATGCTCAACAGACACACACATAACAAGACATACATGTTTAAAGTCACGTCAACACTCGTCTATGTCCAACATTCAGAAGCAACAGGACGACGACGTTCTGCTTTGAGTTGTGGGATTAGAAACATAACGATGAAGCTGTGGAAGCAGACGGACGATTTATGGAGGAATTATGGAAGAACATCTGTTAAACTGTCAGATAAGAAGAAAAGTGCAGAGACGTCAGTGAAGCTGTCAGAGCGCCGCAGGATGGACACAGAATGAGCTCTTTGTGTTTGTGTCTGCGAGGCAGCCGGTTCAACCTCTCAGAGGGGATTATGGGGGTTTTTAAAATGACCATCAAACGTGGACGCAAGATGAGCAAACCCAGAAAGAGGAGCCAAGCTGATTGGCTGTCAGGGAATTAACGAAAGCCAATCAAAGTGTGCAAAATGTAATTATGGCTTTTGGTTTACAGTGACTTTTCACGGCGGAGAGTCCTTATCAGCAGCAGCAGATAAAGCTGTGATTATTATTATCATCGTGTGCTGAGTGACTGTAATTATTGGGCGGCGGAGATGAGCTGTGTGATGGTGATCATCTGGCTGCAGAGGAAACCTGCATCACACTCCTCACCGTACATTTCAGACGAAATTATATGAAATTTACAAAGTGAAGTTAGTTTTTACAGCCTAAAGTTAAAAGATAAGTCGTCATTACCAAATTTCATGAACAGGCCAAAACTAACAACATGCTGAGGCGACGTTAGTTTGATTCAGACTGAAAACAGTTCTGTGTTAATGAGTTTAGAGGTCTGCAAGACAAGGAAGTACGATCCAGGAAGTACCGTTTGAGCAACAGATTAATGTGTTTAAAGGCTAATCAGTTCATAACAGGACAGTGGTAATATTTTATCTTTTGTCAAGATGAATAGCGTTTTATCTGAATATTTGCTTTTGTTGCATCGCAGCGTTTCAGGACGACTGTACATTAGCACTATTGTGCAGCACACCAGTCTCGTCCAACATCTAAGAATCTCGTATGTTTATTTTGGTGACGAAATGTCGTGCTGACGAGTTCATTCATTTCAGTTGATGTTGATCATTTACTATGATGTTTTTTATGCCTTTCTATACCATGACATTGTTATGACTTTTTATGACTGTGAATGACTTTTTATGCCTTACTATATTATGACGTTTTTATGCCTTACTGTACTATGGGATTTTCATGACTTTTTATGCCTTACTATACTATGTTGTTTTAATGCCTTATTATACTATGAGGTTATTATACCTTGCAATACTATGATGTTTTTATGACATTTTATGCCTTATAATACTATGATGTTATTATGACTTTTTATGACTTTTTATGCCTTATTATACTATGACGTTTTTATGATTTTTTTAGGACTTTTTATGCCTTACTATTCTGTTTTCATGACTTTCTGATTTTTTATGCCTAACTTTACCATGACATTTTTGTGACTTTTTATGACATTTTGTGCCTTATAATACTATGATGTTTTTATGGATTTTTATAACATTTTATGCCTTACTATACTGTGACATTTTCATGACTTTCTTTGACTTTTTATACCTTACTATATGATTACATTTTTATGTGTTTCTATGACTTTTTATGCCTTAACATACTATTAGGTTTTTATGACTTTCTATGACTTTTTATGCCTTACTATAGTATGACTTTTTATGATTTTTAATGACTTTCTATAAGCTTTATGCCTAACTATACTATGAGATTTTTATG
The DNA here is from genome assembly GCF_002260705.1 of Seriola dumerili. Taxonomy (NCBI): domain Eukaryota; kingdom Metazoa; phylum Chordata; class Actinopteri; order Carangiformes; family Carangidae; genus Seriola; species Seriola dumerili. The sequence continues at coordinate 703,634 of NW_019174341.1, forward strand.
ACGTTTGTATGACCTTTTATGCCTTACTATACTACGACGTTTTCATGACTTTCTATGCCTTACTATACTATGACATTTATGACTTTTTATACCTTACTATACTATGATGTTTTTATGACTTCTTATGCCTTACTATACTATCTTGTTTTTATGATCTTTATGACTTTTTATACCTTACAATACTGTGTTGTTTTTATTACATTTTATGACTTATTGTACTATGACGTTTTAACTTTTTATGACTTTCTGTAACTTTCTATGCCTTACTATAGTATGACTTTTTATGATTTTTAATGACTTTCTATAAGCTTTATGCCTAACTATACTATGAGATTTTTATGACGTTTGTATGACCTTTTATGACTTTTTATGCCTTACTTTGCTATGACGTTTTTATGATTTTTGATGACTTTCTATGACTTTTTATGCCTTACTATACTATGATGTTTTTAGGACTTTCTATTACTTTTTATGCCTTTCTATACTTTGACCTTTTCATGGCTTTTTATGACTTATAATACTATGATGTTTTTATGACTTTTTATACCTTACAATTCTATGATGCTTTTATGACTTTTTATACCTTGCGATATTATGACGTTTTTATGCCTTACTATACTATGACGTTTTTATGACTTTTTATGCCTTGCTATACTATGTCGTTTTTATGACTTTATTAGCCTCACTATACTATGTCGTTTTTATGCCTTACTATACAATGAAGTTTTTATGCCTTAATATACAATGAGGTTTTTATGACTTTTTATACCTTACTATATTATGACTTTTATGCCTTACTATACTATGAGATTTTCATGACTTTTTATGCCTTACTATGCTATAACATTTTTATGACTTTTCAGGCCTTATTATACTATGATGTTTTTAGGACTTTCTATTATTTTGTATACCTTTCTATACTTTGACCTTTTCATTCCTTTTTATGACTTATAATACTATGACGTTTTTATGACTTTTTATACCTTACGATATTATGACATTTTTATGAATTTTTATGCCTTACCATACTATGTCGTTTTTATGCCTCACTATACTATGTCGTTTTTATGTCTTTTCATGCCTTACTACTTTATGACTTTTTATGCCTTACTATACTATGTCGTTTTTATGACTTTTTATGCCTTACTATAGTATGTCGTCCTTATGTCTTGCTTACTTACTTACTTTGAGGTTTTTATGACTTTTTATGACTTTCCTAGCCTTACTATAATATGTCGTTTTTATGACTTTATTAGCCTTACTATACTATGTCGTTTTTATGCCTTACTATACTATGACTTTTTATGACTTTTTATGACTTTCCGAGCCTTACTATAATATGTCGTTTCTATGACTTTATTAGCCTTACTATACTATGTCGTTTTTATGCCTTACTATACTATGACTTTTTATGACTTTTTATGACTTTCCGAGCCTTACTATAATATGTCGTTTCTATGACTTTATTAGCCTTACTATACTATGTCGTTTTTATGCCTTACTATACTATGACTTTTTATGACTTTTTATGACTTTCCGAGCCTTACTATAATATGTCGTTTCTATGACTTTATTAGCCTTACTATACTATGTCGTTTTTATGCCTTACTATACTATGACTTTTTATGACTTTTTATGACTTTCCGAGCCTTACTATAATATGTCGTTTCTATGACTTTATTAGCCTTACTATACTATGTCGTTTTTATGACTTTTTATGCCTTACTATCCTATGTCGATTTTATGACATTTTATGCCTTATTATACTATGGCATTTTTATGATTTTGATGACTTTTTATGACATTTTATGACTTTTTATGCCTTACTATACTATGTTGTTTTTATGACTTTTTATGCCTTGCTATAATATGTCGTTTTTATGTCTTACTATACTATGAGGTTTTCGTGACCTTTTATGCCTTGCTATACTATGTCATTTTTATGACTTTTTATGCCTTACTATAATATGTTGTTTTTATGCCTTGCTATACTATGTCGTTTTCATGACTTTTTATGCCGTACTATTTTATGACTTTTTATGCCTTACTATACTATGTCATTTTTATGACTTTCTTAGCCTTACTATAAAATGTCGTATTTATGCCTTACTATAATATGTCATTTTTATGACTTTTTATGCCGTACTATTTTATGACTTTTTATGCCGTACTATTTTATGACTTTTTATGCCGTACTATTTTATGACTTTTTATGCCGTACTATTTTATGACTTTTTATGCCGTACTATTTTATGACTTTTTATGCCGTACTATTTTATGACTTTTTATGCCTTGCTATACTATGAGATTTTTATGACTTTTTCTGACTTTTTATGCCTTACTAAACGATGAAGTTTTTATGACTTTTTATGCCTTGCTATAGTATGTCATTTTTATGACTTTTTATGCCTTATTATACTGTGTCGTTTTTATGACTTTTTATGCCTTACTATAATGTCGTTTTTATGCCTTGCTATACTATGTCGTTTTTATGACTTTTTATGCCTTATTATACTGTGTCGTTTTTATGACTTTTTATGCCTTACTATACTATGTCGTTTTTATGCCTTACTATACTATGAGATTTTCATTACTTTTTATGCCTTACTATACTATGTCGTTTTTATGACTTTTTATGCCTTGCTATACTATGTCATTTTTATGACTTTCTTAGCCTTACTATATTATGTCGTTTTTATGCCTTACTATGCTATGAGATTTTCATTACTTTTTATGACTTTTTATGCCTTACTATACTATGAGGTTTTTGTGACTTTTTTTGCCTTACTATAATATGTCGTTTTTATGACTTTTTTTGCCTTACTATTTTATGACTTTTTATGCCTTACTATACAATGTGGTTTTTATGACTTTTTATGCCTTACTATTTCATGACTTTTTATGCCTTGCTATACTATGTCGTTTTTATGACTTTTTATGCCTTACTATATGATGTCATTTTCGTTTTCATCTTAGCCTTACTATAATATGTTGTTTTTATGACTTTTTATGCCTTACTATACTATGTCGTTTTTATGCCTTACTATACTATGAGATTTTCATTACTTTTTATGCCTTACTATATGATGTCATTTTTATGACTTTTTATACCTTACTGTACTATGTCGTTTTCATGACTTTTTATGCCTTACTATACTATGAGATTTTCATTACTTTTTATGCCTTACTATAATATGTCGTCTATATGTCTTACTATACTATGAGGTTTTTATGACTTTTTTTGCCTTGCTATACTATGTCGTTTTTATGACTTTTTATGCCTTACTATAATATGTCGTCTATATGTCTTACTATACTATGAGGTTTTTATGACTTTTCATGCCTTGCTATACTATGTTGTTTTTATGACTTTCTATGCCTTACTACAATATGTTGTTTTTATACTTTGCTATACTATGTCGTTTTTATGACTTTTTATGCCTTACTATTTTATGACTTTTTATGCCTTGCTATACTATTTCATTTTTTATGACTTTCTTAACCTTACTACAATATGTTGTTTTTATGTCTTACTATACTATGAGATTTTTATGACTTTTTATGACTTTTTATGCCTTGCTATACTATGTCGTTTTTATGACTTTTTATCCCTTACTATTTTATGACTTTTTATGCCTTACTATACTATGATGTTTTTATGACTTTTTATGCCTTGCTATACTTTTTTTATGACTTTCTTAGCCTTACTATACTATGTCGTTTTTATGCCTTACTATGCTATGACGCTTTATGACTTTATATGCCTTACTATACTACAACGTTTTTATACTTTTTTATACTGATATTTTTCTGACTTTTAATGCCTTACTCTACTATCTTGTTTTTATGACTTTTTAAGCCTTTCTTTTTAATGCTTTTTTCATGACTATTCATGCCTTGATGAAATAATATACTGTGTCATTTCGATGACTTAATATACTTCAATCAGGAGAGACTCATATGTGTGAATAAATAATCTTTTATTGCCATATACAAAACAACAGAGGAAAATAGAGAAACATGAGAACCTTTGGAGATAAACTCCCATCGTGATATCATCATATGTGAAAAAGGGGGTGAGGCTGTGCGAAATATAGGAAATCTCCCCACAACCCCACATGGATCCAGACACTGGTGGTGGCCCTGTTGATAGGTAGAAGAGAAGCTGGAGATCTGGATGTGATGAGGAGTGATGATGAGCTCGGCTTGGCTGGATATGAAGACTGGAGGTTGATGGAGTGGAGGAGGGTTAAATCAAGCGCACAGAAATCACAGTTTTTATGCATTTTAATGCCTTAATGTACTGTGGCATTTTTATATCTTAATATACTATGAAGTTCTCATGAGGTACTTTAATAGTATGAGTTTTTGATGACTTTTTATGCCTTACTATACTATGAGATTTTCATTCCTTTTTATGCCTTACTATCCTGAGATTTTCATTACTTTGTATGCCTTACTATACTGAGATTTTCATTACTTTGTATGCCTTACTATACTGAGATTTTCATTACTTTGTATGCCTTACTATACTGAGATTTTCATTACTTTGTATGCCTTACTATACTGAGATTTTCATTACTTTGTATGCCTTACTATACTGAGATTTTCATTACTTTGTATGCCTTACTATACTGAGATTTTCATTACTTTGTATGCCTTACTATACTGAGATTTTCATTACTTTGTATGCCTTACTATACTGAGATTTTCATTACTTTGTATGCCTTACTATACTGAGATTTTCATTACTTTGTATGCCTTACTATACTGAGATTTTCATTACTTTGTATGCCTTACTATACTGAGATTTTCATTACTTTGTATGCCTTACTATACTGAGATTTTCATTACTTTGTATGCCTTACTATACTGAGATTTTCATTACTTTGTATGCCTTACTATACTGAGATTTTCATTACTTTGTATGCCTTACTATACTGAGATTTTCATTACTTTGTATGCCTTACTATACTGAGATTTTCATTACTTTGTATGCCTTACTATACTGAGATTTTCATTACTTTGTATGCCTTACTATACTGAGATTTTCATTACTTTGTATGCCTTACTATACTGAGATTTTCATTACTTTGTATGCCTTACTATACTGAGATTTTCATTACTTTGTATGCCTTACTATACTGAGATTTTCATTACTTTGTATGCCTTACTATACTGAGATTTTCATTACTTTGTATGCCTTACTATACTGAGATTTTCATTACTTTGTATGCCTTACTATACTGAGATTTTCATTACTTTGTATGCCTTACTATACTGAGATTTTCATTACTTTGTATGCCTTACTATACTGAGATTTTCATTACTTTGTATGCCTTACTATACTGAGATTTTCATTACTTTGTATGCCTTACTATACTGAGATTTTCATTACTTTGTATGCCTTACTATACTGAGATTTTCATTACTTTGTATGCCTTACTATACTGAGATTTTCATTACTTTGTATGCCTTACTATACTGAGATTTTCATTACTTTGTATGCCTTACTATACTGAGATTTTCATTACTTTGTATGCCTTACTATACTGAGATTTTCATTACTTTGTATGCCTTACTATACTGAGATTTTCATTACTTTGTATGCCTTACTATACTGAGATTTTCATTACTTTGTATGCCTTACTATACTGAGATTTTCATTACTTTGTATGCCTTACTATACTGAGATTTTCATTACTTTGTATGCCTTACTATACTGAGATTTTCATTACTTTGTATGCCTTACTATACTGAGATTTTCATTACTTTGTATGCCTTACTATACTGAGATTTTCATTACTTTGTATGCCTTACTATACTGAGATTTTCATTACTTTGTATGCCTTACTATACTGAGATTTTCATTACTTTGTATGCCTTACTATACTGAGATTTTCATTACTTTGTATGCCTTACTATACTGAGATTTTCATTACTTTGTATGCCTTACTATACTGAGATTTTCATTACTTTGTATGCCTTACTATACTGAGATTTTCATTACTTTGTATGCCTTACTATACTGAGATTTTCATTACTTTGTATGCCTTACTATACTGAGATTTTCATTACTTTGTATGCCTTACTATACTGAGATTTTCATTACTTTGTATGCCTTACTATACTGAGATTTTCATTACTTTGTATGCCTTACTATACTGAGATTTTCATTACTTTGTATGCCTTACTATACTGAGATTTTCATTACTTTGTATGCCTTACTATACTGAGATTTTCATTACTTTGTATGCCTTACTATACTGAGATTTTCATTACTTTGTATGCCTTACTATACTGAGATTTTCATTACTTTGTATGCCTTACTATACTGAGATTTTCATTACTTTGTATGCCTTACTATACTGAGATTTTCATTACTTTGTATGCCTTACTATACTGAGATTTTCATTACTTTGTATGCCTTACTATACTGAGATTTTCATTACTTTGTATGCCTTACTATACTGAGATTTTCATTACTTTGTATGCCTTACTATACTGAGATTTTCATTACTTTGTATGCCTTACTATACTGAGATTTTCATTACTTTGTATGCCTTACTATACTGAGATTTTCATTACTTTGTATGCCTTACTATACTGAGATTTTCATTACTTTGTATGCCTTACTATACTGAGATTTTCATTACTTTGTATGCCTTACTATACTGAGATTTTCATTACTTTGTATGCCTTACTATACTGAGATTTTCATTACTTTGTATGCCTTACTATACTGAGATTTTCATTACTTTGTATGCCTTACTATACTGAGATTTTCATTACTTTGTATGCCTTACTATACTGAGATTTTCATTACTTTGTATGCCTTACTATACTGAGATTTTCATTACTTTGTATGCCTTACTATACTGAGATTTTCATTACTTTGTATGCCTTACTATACTGAGATTTTCATTACTTTGTATGCCTTACTATACTGAGATTTTCATTACTTTGTATGCCTTACTATACTGAGATTTTCATTACTTTGTATGCCTTACTATACTGAGATTTTCATTACTTTGTATGCCTTACTATACTGAGATTTTCATTACTTTGTATGCCTTACTATACTGAGATTTTCATTACTTTGTATGCCTTACTATACTGAGATTTTCATTACTTTGTATGCCTTACTATACTGAGATTTTCATTACTTTGTATGCCTTACTATACTGAGATTTTCATTACTTTGTATGCCTTACTATACTGAGATTTTCATTACTTTGTATGCCTTACTATACTGAGATTTTCATTACTTTGTATGCCTTACTATACTGAGATTTTCATTACTTTGTATGCCTTACTATACTGAGATTTTCATTACTTTGTATGCCTTACTATACTGAGATTTTCATTACTTTGTATGCCTTACTATACTGAGATTTTCATTACTTTGTATGCCTTACTATACTGAGATTTTCATTACTTTGTATGCCTTACTATACTGAGATTTTCATTACTTTGTATGCCTTACTATACTGAGATTTTCATTACTTTGTATGCCTTACTATACTGAGATTTTCATTACTTTGTATGCCTTACTATACTGAGATTTTCATTACTTTGTATGCCTTACTATACTGAGATTTTCATTACTTTGTATGCCTTACTATACTGAGATTTTCATTACTTTGTATGCCTTACTATACTGAGATTTTCATTACTTTGTATGCCTTACTATACTGAGATTTTCATTACTTTGTATGCCTTACTATACTGAGATTTTCATTACTTTGTATGCCTTACTATACTGAGATTTTCATTACTTTGTATGCCTTACTATACTGAGATTTTCATTACTTTGTATGCCTTACTATACTGAGATTTTCATTACTTTGTATGCCTTACTATACTGAGATTTTCATTACTTTGTATGCCTTACTATACTGAGATTTTCATTACTTTGTATGCCTTACTATACTGAGATTTTCATTACTTTGTATGCCTTACTATACTGAGATTTTCATTACTTTGTATGCCTTACTATACTGAGATTTTCATTACTTTGTATGCCTTACTATACTTTGTCGTTTTTATGCCTTTCTAAGCTTCACTATACTTTCGTTTTTGTGACTTAATATACTATGAGTTTTTTAATGACATTTTTCTGCCTTACTATACTATGTCGTTTTTATGACTTCTTATGCCTTACTATCCTATGAGATTTTTATGACTTTTTATGACATTTTATGACTTTTTAGGTCTTGCTATACTATATCGTTTTTATGACTTTTTATGCCTTATTATACCTTATAATAGTACGTTGTTTTTATGACTTTCATTGCCTTATTATACTATGAGGTTATTATACCTTACAATACTATGTTGTTTTTATGACATTTTATGCCTTACTATACTATGTTGTTTTTATTCCTTACTATACAATGTCGTTTTTATGACTATTTATGCTTCACCATACTATGTCATTTTTATGCCTTAATGTACTATGACATTTTTATGACTTTCTAAGCCTTAATATACTTTGTCGTATTTTTGTCCTTTTATACCTTACTGTACTATAAAGTTTTAATGCCCTATTATAATATGCTGTTTTTTTACTTTTTATGCCTTACTATACTATGTCTCATCTATGACTTTTCATGACTTTTTATGCCTTACTTTAGTATGACGCTTTTATGCCTATGACGTTTTTTTGAATTTTTATGACTTTTTGTGCCTTACTATACAATGACATTTTTTATGCCTTACTATATACTATGTGATTTTTTTTTAGTTTTTATGCTTTACTAACCTATGACGTTATTTTGCATTATTATACTATGAGGTTTTTATGGCTTTTTATGCCTTACTATACTATGTCGTTTTTATGTCTCATTATACCATGTCGTTCTTTTGACTTTTCATGCCTTACTATACAATGTCATTTTTGTGACTTCTTGTGACTTACTATACTGTTGTTTTTTGACTTTTCGTGATTTAATATACTATGAAGTTTATATGCCTTATTATTCTGACATTTTTATGCCTTACCATACTATGTCAGTTTTATGACTTTTCTTGCCTTACGCTAGTATGACGATTTTATGCCCTTTTTACCTACTTACTATATGTTTTTATGCCTTACTATCCTATGAAGTCTTAATGCCTTATTATACTGCCGTTTTTATGACTTTTTATGCGATACTATTTAACGCTGTTTTCATGACTAATTATGCCTTGATGAATTATTATACTGTGACATTTCGATGACTTAATATACTTCAATCAGGGGAGACTCATTTGTGTGAACAGATAAACTTTTATTGCCATGTATAAAACAAGAGAGGAAAATAGAGAAATGTGAGAATCTTTGGTTATAAACCTCCATCCTGATATCATCACTCATGAAAAAGGGCGTGAGGCTGTGCGAAATATAGGAAATCCCCTCCCCCCAGGGTCCAGGCACTGGTTGTGGTCCTGTAAATAGGAAGAAGAGAAGCTGGAGATCTGGATGTGTTGAGGAGTGATGATGATCTCGGCTCGACTGGATATGAAGACTGGAGGTGGATGGAGTGGAGGAGGATTGCAGCAAACGCACTGAAACGACAGCTGACAGCAGGAGGAGAAAAAGATGTAAAATATGACAGGGACAGTGTGATTAGCTCGTTGAGATCTACCATGACGTTTTCATGACTTGTTATACTGACATTTTTGATGACTTATATTATGAGATTTTTGTGTGCCATGGAATCTCACTTGGTAAAGTGTGTGTCTTTCTCTCTCAGTGTGAGTGTGATAAAGGCAAAAGCCTGAAAAAATAACTTTAGTTTGTCTCCTAACTTTCTCTCTGGAATCACAGCTCAGTCTTTGTCTTTCATTTATGTGTTCCTTAACCTTACCCATACATCAGCAAAGCTTTATCATAACCACAATGTTTCCCTAACCATAACCATCCAGGAAGAAGATGAGGATGGTGTGTTTGGTCTGTTCTTTAGCTGCAGTCTGTCTTTGTTATCAGGGTCTAACGGTGAATCACAGGGTCTGAAGACGAGTTTTACAGTTTTTAAAATATATGTTAGAAACAGATTCTAAGACGAGCTGATAGTGTGCACATGAATCAGAGTCATAAATCAATGACTAGATACTTTTGTTCCTTTTAACAAACTAAAGTGCCTCAAAGTGAAAGAAGCTCATTTCACTTGTTTTATTTCACACTTCTGTGTATTTCTTTACAGTGAAGGTCTGGTGTTTTGCTTGCAGCCCCTCAGGGACCCAGTCTTCCTCCTCCTCCTCCTCACTGTTATAAAAGTTTCCATGAGGACAAGCAGCAGAAGGTAATGGGCCACAAACTCCTAATCAGGGCCTTTCTGGGGCTAATTGTCGGCTTTGTTTCGGCCCCGTCTGTCTCCGTCCTCCCTCACAGCCGGGAGAGTAATGAGGTGTTACGTGATATGATGTCCCCCCTCAGGACACCAAACCATTCAATGAAAGGTCCCGGGAGCGCTGAAAAGAGCAGAAGCTAATGGAGAGAAACCAGGATGAAAACACCCAATCAAGAGAGAGAGAGAGAGAGAGCGAGGTGGAGAAAGACGGAGCAATAAACACAAAGAATGTTTGTGCAGGAAAGAAAAAGAAAAGAAGGAAAAGTTGCAGAGAGAGAAATTAAAACATTGCAACAAGAGATGGATCGATAAAGGAAAAGACTAAAGATAAAGAAAAGGTGAAGAGCCTCTGGAGGAGAACCAGAGATCCAGAGGCCAAGTTCATCTTATTGAACTTTCTGGTGTGAAACATGATTTTAAGAAAAAGCCTCATGTTCTCTGCAATGCCTCCGGTTCGTCTGTAACCTTGTACATTTTACACAAAATCGGCTGCTGCCTCATTTTCACAATTTTCCCACAAACTGAAGAAACATTTCAACCATTGAAATGCAAATCAGCCTCTTCAGGATTCACTCACGGTTCAGTGAGACCTTAACGAAGTGAGAGAGGTTTTCATTCTGCTTCTAAACAAATGAGTTTGTTCTGTAAATGTGTCGACTCGCCAACGTCTGAAGTCACCCGGCTGCTTCGACCACTTCTGTCACACACCTTGACTGGGTCTTATCAGTCCCACCGTATCCTTTCCTGATTCGTCACACTGCAATCACGTGACCTTTTCCTGGACGAAAAATGATTCGCTATCTGTTTTCTGCCGCCATGACAGCCTTCTCCACCTGGTCGTTGGTTCAAGCTGAGAAATCTCTGGTGTTACTTTTCGCCTCTGCCGTTCCTGGTTCTTCGTATTTTCTGCAGCTAAGCAAACAAACTGCTTCCTGTTTACGCCGGCCCAGTGGACGTGAATGGTCATGTGATTTGTGTTTCTCAACTGTACGTCATGTGGCTCGCAGCTGTCAAAAGGCTTTTTGTCATGAATCAAATCAACAGTAGAACCAGTTGTTTTTCCTCAACGCATGAAACAAAACTCCTCACTCGTCTTGACGGACTTCGGTTTCCCGAGGAGCAGCGTTGTTGTCATCCAATCTCACAAAACAACCTTCAGATTTTCCACCTCAGGAGTATCGATGGTGTTGATGCGTCGTGCTTCCTGCAGGGTGGTTTTCCTCGGCAGCGTCAGTGAGGTGACAGCGGATCCAGTCTGTCACATTATCATTTCAACCGCTGAGTGAGGTTTTCTCTGATCCGTCACAGTTTCTCGGCTCAGCTCAGATTTCCCTGTTGATCGTCTCTAAAGTGGATGTTTGGGGAATGCTGCTCATCAGAACGACTCCTGCCGTCTCATTTCATGTTTTTGTACTCAGTCGTTTTAGCAGCGTTCAAAACTTTTCTCTCAGAGGTTGACGTCTGTAACGAGACGTAGAGTTTCACAGTCTCAGTCTGCTGTCCTGAGCCCGAAAAGGTTCATCAGTAGATACTTAAACAGGAGAGACTCAGCCGACAGATGTGTACTGACCTACAGAGTTTTATCATGAGCAGGATCCAGATAAAGAGTTTAAAGCGTCTCTGAGCATCAACAAATTATATCATGTTTCACAAAGCGATGATTAAGGAAAATACACAGAAGATTTTAACGCTGCAGTTAGAAGAATGGTTTAGAGACAAGGGCTGGAAATCATTCCAACTAATACATGTTTTATCTGTAAGGCCCTAATATCATTTTATGACCCTGGACTCCCACATGGGGAGGGTTTTATCTGCAATATTGAAATGTTCCATTATGAGCATTAAAAGTAAACTAATGTTCATGTTTCTAAAAACCAAATTAGAGTCTCTCCCTCTGAAAGGTGCACACGGTGGGATACAGTCACACCAGACAAAAATAGTTTGTCTTCAAACGCTGTGAACTCGCTGATGCTGAGAACTTCAGGTGAGCTTTGATCCAGTTTTGTCATTTAAAAACAGGGAAAATGAGGCTACTGAAAAAAGAAGTTAATATTTTAAAGCTCCTCCAGTGTAAAGGTCTGTGTCCATGTGTAGTGTGATTATAGATCAGGTCTAGCTTCTATATTAATACTGTGAAAGTATCAAAGCCTCAGTCCACAGAGAAATGCACACAGCCTGTATTCAGAAACTGAGCCTTAAAACCAGCCGTCAGGACTTCTGGAACTTTGTGATGTCACAACAAAGCAGTGACCAAGCCCCGCCCACCTGGACCCACCATCCAAACCTCGCAGGATTTGGTTTCTCTGAGTGTTTTACCTGAAATCAGTTTAGTAACTCACTGCAGCCTCTTGTCGGCCCTGACGATGTAGCTTTTCTCATAGGACGTATTATAACGTTTTGTCTTCCAAACGCAACGATGGCTGAAGCTCTTGTCAAGCTACAATCACCATGTCGAGAAAACTTACAAATAGCCCCTTTAAACTTTACTAGAGAATAATTTAAATTTATTTTTTAAGCATCTCTTCAAATTGGCTCAGAAAATTTAATTTTAATTTTAACCAAAATAACATAAAATCCACCAAACAGACGGAGCTTCAGGACTGAGCTATGAATCTGGAATGAATTAGTTTGTTGCCTCCAAATGCATTCTGAAGGAAACGTGACATTAACGATGTTTCAGCCCATGTGCTGTGGTTGAAAGCTCCGGAACAAGCCGGTAAGTGACTCTCGTGTGGAGATTGTCAACATGAAACGGAAAGAACTACAGAAGTCGAGATAATGTAAGAGTTTTTATTAAATAGCTACTGATCTGAATGTAATCAACAAACTCAAAAGATTATAAACTCATAAATCAATTAAAAAGAACATTATTTACAGGTGTAGCTCGGCACATGTTTCATTCATATCATACAAATGTGGACGTGTTGATTCCTGATATTTGTTCGGTTTCAGAGTATAAAAAGTTCTGCCGTGCTGCCGCCTCGTCACGTGACCGACCCCCCGCAAAAACACTGAGGAGAAAATACAGGAGAGAGACGCAGAAACACGTGACCGACCTCGACGCAAGCAGCTGATTGGTCAGCACGGCCGGGGGACGTAAATGCTGACGTTTCTGAGGGTATTTTAAACAGGATCATGTAAACGCCTCCAGTTTAAAGGAATATTCACCCTCATCGTGTCTGTTCCTGGAAATGAACCAACATGGCGACATGAACGTGAGTTGTGTTTAGTCACGGTGACGTTTAGTGTTTAATCTCCTGCAACTGAAGAAAACAAACAAACGAACAAACATCTTTAACAACACAAAGGAAACAAAACAAAGTTGAACAGAACCTTGTGACGTTTCCAGGGAAACGGTGAAATCTCGTGTGTTTGCAGCATCAGTTTTTTATTTTTGCTGGATGTGTCGTCAAAGAGGTGAAGACTATGTTTCTCAGTTTGCTTGTGTTTTATTTATTTGCAGCAAGTTTTCCCTCCCACATGTGACACGATTTTATAAACGACAGCCGGTGATTTACAGTGTGAATGAGTCGTGAACCGATCAAATATTTAACGTAGAGTCAGTGGGAGAGAACGAGGGAGAAACACCTGGACATCTTAGAGGAAAAGTTTTCGTTTGGTCGGTTTAATACTGGGAATTATAATAATCTGCAGAACTCTGTAAGATGTATTTTATGTTGCTTGTTTACTGGACATTGTGTTTCTGTCGGGGAACTGACCTGATGAACATTTTTTAAGGAACAGCACCTTCACACTGTCGCAGAGGCGGTCGAGAAAGGACACTTCACAAATCGCTTCCTGTATCCGTGTCACATGGTGTCTCCTCCTCCCCGCCCCCTTCAGGAGACCAGCAGCAGGTCAGAGTCCGTTCACTCCCGTGGGAGAGGTGAACCTGAGCGGGGAAATGTCATTTTTCAGACAAAATCAGGAGAAAAATTTATTTGAAACTCTGTCTCATACTCTGGGCAGATCTGGCAACACAGATCTCCGGTTTCACTGCTGCCAACGCCGCTTTCCAACCGGATAAACAGAAGTTTAGAGGGACTTAAAAGTTAAAACCCAAATAAAACTTGTGTTTCTTTGCTCAATGATCTTCTTACTGTTATTTTCATTCTCCTGTTTCTGGAGGGAAAACAGAGAATATCATTAAGACTGATGATCTTGTTCTGGGTTGATCACATATTAAACCAGAAGATGAAAACAAACATGAATGGTGTTTCATTTCACACCATCGGCGCCGCTCGTAATGCGTCATCTTTGACCACAGAACAGCGGGCTCAGCGCTCCGTTAATAATTAACATTATTATAGATGTACACCCCCTTTACGTAAAGCCCCCTCCCTCAGATCTGTGGTGGAGTATCGCAGCTGTGAAATCCATTAAACCATAAAAAACATTTATTTTTCCTTTATTCTAAAACAAACCTCCATGTTTCTTTTCTTCCTGTTGCAGTCAGGATCTTATTGATGACTGATTGATACACAATCACACTGTGAGTCGCCGGCTGGATTTTTAAAGAGTTACCAAAACTTTCTCTACAGCTGAAGTTAAAATCAAGATGATTAATTGATTAGCTGATCGACAGAAAATGAAAACTCCTGCTCCTCGTTTTTTTTTGTTTTTTTTTAGGGTTTGAAAAGTTGATCAAGACGTCGCCTCGGACTCTGTGAGACTGTGACGGCCATTTTTTTATTTTTATTTGTTGATCTAACGTCAACATCTCGTCAGCGTAGATTCGCCATTAAATCTACTTTCAACGGCAAAAAAAGAAAAAAGAAAAGAAAAAGGATTTAGTGCCAAAATGAATCATGTGACTCGTGCGTTCGTCCCTCAGCTGTTTCACTCATCGTCAGCTCAAGTGTTCGTTTGTGTCTCAGAGTAAAAAGGTTTAAAACGTCGACATGCTCAAACTCTCCGATATGAAAGTGGCTTTTTGTGCGAACGTGACGAAACTCTCAGTGTTACTGCTGAACAGGAGGAAGAGGAGGAGGAGGAGGAGGAGTGAAGGGGAGGATGAAGAAAGAAAGAGGAAGAGGAGGGTGCATGAATTCAGTCTTTAAAAGTTAAAAAAACTCCCCCCCGCCCGCCCCCCCTCTGTTTCCTCCTCAGGTTCTGTTATTGCAGAGGAGGAGTTTCGTTTAAGACAGCGCTCGTAGAAAAAGTTCGTTAAGCCCAGGTGCTCGTCTCGCAGGAGCTCAGTCCCAGTTCAGCTCAGGTGTTGCGTTCAGGTGCTCTCTGTTCATCAGAGTTCTGTTGTATACAGTCTGTTCGGGTGAATGTGAACACTCCTCCGTCTGTCGGCCTGTCGGGTGTTTTCATCTTTTCTCCTTCACGTCTTTCTTATTGTTCCCTCCTTTCTTTCCTACCCTCACATCCTTCCTTCTTTCTTTTTCTCCTCCTTCCTTCTATCGCTTTCTCTCACCTTTCCTTCTTGTTCTCTCCTTCCTGAGATCTCCTCTCCTCCTCTTTCTTTACCTCCTCTCGTTTTTCTCTCCTTCACTCTCTGATCCACCCCTCCTTCCTCCCTCACATCCTTTCTTCTCCCACCTCCGATCTATTTCTTCTTTCTTTATCCACCCCTCCTTCCTCCTCTTCTTTGTTCTCTCCTCTCTCCTCCTCCCCTTATCCTTTTTCTTTCTTCCTCTCCTCTCATTCCTCGATCTGTTCTTTATTCTTTCTCTACCTCCCACTTCTTATTCTCTCATCTTTCCTCCTCCCTTTTCCTTCCTGCCCCCTCCACCTTTTTCTCCATCACTCCTTCTCCCTTTATCCTCCTTTCTTTCTCCTTCATCCATTCTCCCTCCCTCCTCCATCTCCTCCTTCCTTGATCTCTACCTCCTCTTTTCTTATTCTCTCATCTTTCCTCCCTCCATCCACTTCTCTCCTTCCCTTCCTCAGCGACCGACAGACAGACAGACAGGAGCGTTCTGTCCAATCAGGACTCTCGGTTTGGATCACATGCCTGTGGAGGACAGTCCCAGGCCGGCTGCCTTGCTCATGCAGGGTAAACCCTGAGCTCCGGCTTTTGGGAAGTCGTGCGCCACCACGCGTCCATTCTCGCCTCCGAGTCCCGACGCTCCGCCTCCTCCTCCTAAAACGCCCACCGCCGCCATGCCGCCGCCGCCACTGCCTCCTCCTCCTCCTCCTCCCATCCCGCCAAGGCTGGTGCTCATCATGGCGGCATCGATAAGCTCCTGCAAGACAGAGAAAGGGGAAAATTTACACTGACGAACACAGTGACGTTAATGAATCAGAGTCAAAATCGAGGGTCATGTTTGTCTTTTAACAATCAAATCATCTCACACAGAAAAAAGTGATTAAGAAAATAAAAACACGCCGATTATTTATTCATTTTTAAATTAGAAATTAATTGTGGACTGTCAACTTGAGCCCAGTACTTGTTTACATTTTGTCCCTTAGTGATTAGTTATCAGCACTTCCTGTTTGCAGTGAACGTACAGAGTAAAGTTCTGCAGGTAGAAGGAACACATCAGAGATAAGGACTTCCTCTGGAGGTGTAAATCACATTGAATCAAAAAATATGTGCAACATGTCTGTGTGTTCAGCTTATAATGTTTAATGTGTTCACGGTCTTAGTTTAGCATGTTAGCATGCTAACTCAAAGTCCAGCTGAGGCTGATGGGAAAGTCATTATTTTTACTCATAAAAAGAATTGAACAAATTCCAACTTTGACCTAACGATGGCGCTGGATGAAAAGTCATAGGATCGGCAGAGTGAGCGGGATTCATCCTCTGGGGATCATGAATGTCTGTACAACATTTTATGGTATTTCGTCCAATAGTTGTTGAGATATTTCAGTCTGGACCGGAGCGGCGGACTCATCCAACAGACCGACACTGCCACACTGCAGCGCCGCCATGAGGTTAGAGGATAAACCCTGACCACTTTGGTGGACACCACATCATTTCTTTGTTTCAGTTTCTATTTGTCCAATATTTCGGTTCATGACCAAAATACCTGCTAGACTCCAAACATTCTTGAATTTGGTGCTAATTAGTATGTTAGCATGGTAGCACCCCCAGATTAAATGGGTGAACGCAACATTATACCTGCTGAACATCAGCATGTCAGCATCACCATGAGTATTTTACCACGCAGACACTGCCGTGCCTCCACACAGCCTCAGAGCTGTTGGCCTGGACATAGACACTCCACCTCAAGCCTCTTCCACTGTGTCGCTACATGTTCGCTTGTGTTGTAATAAGTGAAATGTCAGGAAGCGATAAAGTGATAAAAGGTTGTCTGAAATCCTGACAGTGTTACAGGAGAACAAATTGCAGTGTCTCTGTCCCAGGTCTGGATGTGTCAGAAGAGGATGTGTGGAGGTAGGTAGCTGTATTGATTCCTCGCCCTCTGTGCTGCAGTGCTGCTCCGTGTGCATACATCTACCTCTGCAGCAGGTAACCGCAGTGTAACCCTGCTCCGCACGCTCCTCCATCTGCTCCGACTGATGAAATCCTCCACACACGTTGTGTCACCGCCGCCTTCAGCGGAGGGTTTTCAAGTCCTCGCTTTGTGCTCACACGCACATGTGAAGAGAATAACAAAAGTCCAGCAGAGAGGAGGGTAACAGACTGCTGCCTCTGCTGTGGAGAAAATGGCTCTAATGACTTGTTTGTTCCTTTTGAGAAGCCCATCAAAGTCTCAGTATAAAACCACCCCAGTCTGTAATGAGGCGACTGCAGTTTCATCACATACAGACGCCGGCGATAAAGAGCAGCTCGAGAGCAGAGTGTCAGATAAAGAATTCAGCTGAAGCACTTTCACAGGGCAGTAATGTTGATGCTCCCGCCCTGTGGCTGCTGTTAATCTGCTCGATCAAGAACCACTTTAACACCAGAGACGCAGCGAAGACAACGGTCCCGATGGACACGGTTCTGAAAGACGGAAACCATGAACGGTTCTCCGGTCTAACGAAGATAAACTCGACTCGTGTCCAGGTTTAGTGAGTGAAAGAAACTCCAGTTGAAAATGTCTTTATTTACTGAGGTTAAAGAGGAAGTAAAGAGTAAATTACATGGAGGTTTCCCACAGTGAAACAAACAACACCTCTGATAAAGACCACAGATTAATAATGAGTGGTCATTATCTAAACAATCATCCAGTCACTGATTGATAAAGAGACAATTGACGTCTCAACCGATCATTTGTTTCCTTTGTGGGAATTAATCAGAGCAGCTCACCAATCTCTGATCACATTTTTATTCCACCACTTTGGTCCAGACTCAAATTTCTCCACAACTATTTGATGGACCACCGCGACCTTCATGTTCTCCAGAGGATGATCCCTTCTGACTTTCATTGTCAAGTGACTTCTGCCTCCAGCGGCACCACGAAGTTCATGTTATGGTTTTGACTGAAATATCTCAAGCGTGATTAGATGGATTTTCATGACATTCGGTTCAGACGTTCATGTTCCCCTCAGGATGAACTGACTTCTCTTCTGGTTACCAGTTCACCGGCTTTACGATACTCCATGGCAAAACATTAACGACTCTGAAGCCAAGACTGAACCCATCACAATTAACCCTATAACATGTAAATCAATAAAATTTATTCCATTTAAAGTTCGACCAAGCTGTATATTTTGTAATCATTACACATTATACCTTTTTCACTTGTATTCCAACTTCCATCACGTGACTATTTTTGGTCCAATCATGATCGAGTGATAACGTCTGTGGTTAAAAGTTAGGCTAGTTTAATTAGCTCAAGATGGATAATAACTACGTGGTTGCAGAAGACCAAACAATTTCGGCCTCGTCAACAGAACTCTTCAACAGCAGTTTGACCAAAAATAATCACCTTGTCAAACCCGTTAAACAGAAGGAAAATAAAATAAAACAGAACCTCTGGACCAGGTCTTAGGACAGCTAACAAACTGGACTCACCTTCATCCTTCTCGACTCGATCCGGGACTTGTAGCAGAACTCGACCAGAGCCACGAGCATGGCCAGCCCAAGCCCGCCAATCAGAATATAAAACACTCCCGCCACGTTGCTCAGACTGAGAGCGCTCGTCTTGTCCTGTCAGCACAGAGAGGCGGGGTCAGGGGCAACCAATCGCGGCGCAGACAGTCGTCACATCGCTACAGTTTGAATTCTGGATCGTCTGAAGCTAAACCGGTTCATATGATCTAGGACATCATCATAATCTCCAAAGCTAACATAAAAACAAACATCCTTCTCACTAAGACACTCTCAGCTTTCAGAGGCTGTGACACAGGGGCAACATCAAGATCAATTTATTCATCACGGGGCTTTTTACTCGGCCCGTGAAAACCCCCGGTCCTGGAAGTAAAAGTCCTGTTCATTTTTCTCCATAGACGATGCTACAGTACAAATATGAACAGGCGCTTTATAAAATATCAAATGTACAAACATGTGGACAAAATAACTACAAGAGAGAAGTTTACTACAACTCCCAAGGTGCATTTCAGCTAGAAACGTCCAATCACTGACCTTAAAATCAATTAGCTTGCCAATCCTGGGTGAATAGAGCAAATATGGCGACGTGTTTTTCATTAAATCAAAAACAAAGTATTTTGAATTACTGCTCTGTACCAATGGTGCTTATTGTAAATACAGAACTGGGGAAAAAAAACTTCCAGAACCAGCAGCTTCTCCCGTTGCAGATGCTATTCCGTTGCACTGTGGGAAATGTAGTATCCTGCAGATCAAAACTCTGGATATCTTTGAATATTCTTCTATTAATCTGTCTTTAATAAACTTTATGGAAGTGAAGCACTAAATTGGTGAAGAAGCCCTTTAATTTTCATCCCTCGTCTCCGTTGCCTCAAATCACAGCCTTTGAAAATCCTTATTTAAATGTCACATGCAGCTTCATGCAAAGAAATTCAAACAGAATGAAGGAAAATAAAATAAAAACTCATCTCTACAGACAACGCTGTTCTTCTTAATCTCATTAATTTAATCTACTTAGTTCTACTTTCAGTTTCTACACCACAGTTTTATTGAGTATTAAAACAAAAGGAGTGATATCTGTACAATATCACTTCTGTCTTCTCAACTCAGAGAAAAGTTTTCTTAAACACTAAAGACAATGGGACTTTAATTGGCTGTTGAGCTCCTGTTTCAGTGTTTGTGTGTTCGTCCGTCACATGCATCACTTTTTGGTTTTGGTGGGCGTGGCATGACTTAGCTTTCTCATCCAATAGCATGCAACCTGTTAGGAAACAAAACAAAACAAAAAATCGAACAGGAGGAAACAGCGCTCATAGTGAACGAGGCCTTTTCCTCAACAGGAAGCGCTGTGAGGTTGGGGACAGCCTATCAGTGGGCTTTCCTCTCCAAACTGTCATGGTAACCTCAGCCAATCAGCTTCTGAGAAAACTTAAAGATGCTTAGACGTCAGACTGAAAACATATGAGGAATATGTCTAGTTGTTAATGTGTTTTATAACTCAAAATTTGAGGATATTAGATGTGAACATTGTCTCTTTCACCCATAAAACCCTGTTTTCTTTTACCTGTCCAGTTTCTGATAACAAATAGAAAGTTTGCTTCTTCACATTGCTGTCAAGTGGAAGATCAAGCCCGTTTCAACTGATGATGAGGATCAGTCAGGGCTTTTAATGCGCATAAGTAACTGGTCTCTGCAGGACTAACATGTAGCACTCAATCTGAAATTGACTTGAGAAAATCTGCCCAAACTCAACATTAACTTTCCTGGTCCCAAGAGACAGATAAAGGATAATTAGAGAAAGGGAACATTAACACCTGCAGCAGCATAACGATCTATAAAGAAACAAATAGCTGCTGTGGAAAAGAGCAAGGATATTATAATAATGTCCTCAGAGCTAATTTAGAGCCTGTCAAGTTTTTATTGGAGTTCTGATATTATAGACTTGTCTATAGTTTACAGTGAATTCTGAGGTTGGAGGCGACCGTACGTCCATTTTCCCCCCAAAAACATCAAAGCAGAAATTCTTTAAATCTGTACAGTACAGCTGAAGCAAGACAAGATAATGTTTTTATTTCATGTCTGCTTTGAGTGAATGGAATAAATCAGGTAGACGAAGGTGCGTTTCGGAAATGATTTTGCATCAGTGTGGACATGTCCTGGTGTCTCTGTGGGGTCGTCTGTCTCTCAGTGATCACTTATGTTGTAATGTCACATCACTGCCGTTTCAGTCTGACGTTAAGATCGCCTCTCTCTCTCTCCTCACCGACGACAGACTGATGAACGTTTCCCCCCGTTCGTTAGTCACGGTCTATTACACAGCGAGCTCAGAGGAAACAGGAGGTACATGACAGATTGGAGACAAAAACATCAGCGTTTGTGTGTTCGAGTGTGTGTGGGAAGGGAAGTAAAGGGAGGGGGGTAAAGCTGTGGTCAGTGGCTTCAATTTCTTTTGGTTAGCAGCCATAAACAGAGAGAGAGGAAGGGAGAGAGACATAGAGTGATAGCAAGAGAGAGAGAGAGAGACAGGAAAATATATTTGCAGTTTCAAAAATCTGACTTTTTACATCTGACGTGTATGTTTAAAAAAAAAAAAAAAAAGGAGAAGAAGAAGAAAAAAAAATCTGGCTTTTAGTCTGGAGCTTCTCCTCCAGGCCAGATTTGTCACGTTGACGCAGAATAGCTCCTTCTCTCTGGAGAAAGGCAGAAAATGAGCCTGAAAACGAGTCCTTCTCAAAACTCCAGGACACTGCACAACCACCAGGATGGACTAAAAATATAAATGTAAATGTAGCACCCACAGGCAGCCGGGATTTGCGATTAAAAGTAAAGTGATGTAAAAAGTCACATTTTTCCAGCAGAGTCGCTCGTCCGTCCGTCACTCTGTCTGCAGCTGCTTCCAGTGAACTGTGCTGACCGCAGGATTTTCTGGAGAACAGAAGGAAGGCTGAGCAGAGAAAAGCCTCTGAAGAAATCTGATGGATTTCTACTGATCTGGAGCCATGAAAACCCCTTATCTCCAAAACGTCGGCTAAAGCCCGGCTCATTTTCTCATCAATTTGCATAAAGTTTTGTGGAAACTAAGTTTATAAAAAAATAAATAAACTCAGAATATAAGCGTTAAGTACAAATTGGAGTCATTGGGTTTTCACTCGCCATCAGAAAACAAGATCAAAGTTTTGACTGATTCATCCTCCAGCTCTTCAGAAGGGTCAGCTGAACAGCAGCGTTACACTCTGAAAACAAAAAGTTTTTCAGGAAACCAAAAATAATTCTCTGACTGTAAACACAAAGGCAGAGTTTGTGCTAGCAGGTACTGAGTCTGAATTTAGATTTCAAAGTTTGACGTCGTACATCTCATTTTGAAAGGAATAGTTTTATTCACCGTCTTCCCAAGAGTTAGATTAACAGATTGACACCACTCTTGTCCATCAGGAAAAACTGAGCTACAGCCAGCTGCCTGTTAGCCTAGCTTAGCACAAATACTGGCAATACGTTGAAACAGCAAGCCTGGCTCTATCCACAACTCTAAAGCTTTCTGATTAACTGAGCTTTACAGGCAGATATTGTTACCTTTGGCTAGCTTTATGCTAAGCTAAGCTAACCAGTTGCTAGCTGTAACCTTATATTTAAGGGACATGAGAGCAATATCGATGCTGTCATCAAACACTCGACTAGACTTGGTCAAACTTAATTTATGTCCCATATTCTGAACTGACTTTGAAGCTGAAATCAGTCTGTATCAATACTGAGGCATATACTCATAGAAACAGAGTTACATTCAAGTAACTACTTTTGCTATTCGGGGAATTATCTAAGTTTAGAATCTAAAACAATCACATAAAAAGAAGAAAAGACAAACTGAATTGGACAATAGAAATTTCCAATTAGTACCAAATAATGTGCCAAAAAACCCTTTAACTATTTCTACCACACTTAGAAACACTTTACATCTGCAAAAACATCTTCCTTTTCAGAGTGTACCGGCTGTGGTTTAAGGTTTCGGGGTGTGGGTCTGATGGGGGAAACAGGGGGTGGGGTGGGGTAAACCAACACATGACCTTGGGACCAGGCCTGAGCGACCTAAAAAACTGACCTTTCTGCCGGAGTCCTTGTGTCCACACTCCCCCTTGTCATACCACCACTTGTTTTTCAACTTGTCTAAGACGGCTTGTTCATTGAGCTTCAGTACTGCTAGGTTTACTGGGATTCTTCAAAGAACCATGGGAGGAAGGGAGGGGGGGGGTGGGGGGTGGGTGGGAATAACATAAATAACATTATGCACCTCCATGTTATCTTATGTTATTGTTCAGCTCCACAGCAACAGGGCTGCGGTGGCTACAGCAGCAACAGCGGCAGCAACGGTGGCACCAACGACTTTAACAATAGTGGAATAAGCAGTAACAGATGCTGTGGTATGCTACAGAGAACACCTCAACAACAATAGAAAGGAAAACAAAAACAAACAAAAAAACAGGCACAATCACACATAAAAACTGTTTTGGAAAATGTCAGCGTCAAAGTGATATGCGTTAATACTCCATCTAGCTTGGTTTGGCCTAACTCCCTACGCGCGAGATGTGTATTACTATATCACTTTGGGTAACCGGCAAGAGCTGAAAACACTCCAGGATCTTTGGGTTTACTGAGCAAAGCTGCTTCAAGAAGATACAACCTGCTGTCCCAAAATCACAGATCATGTCAACTGTACTGTGTAGTTTGAAGGGCTGCTGCATTTTAACTTTTTGGAGGGTATGGAGTCAACACTGTTCATTAACAAAGAACTGACTCCGGAGGGGTATTTTACTAAGTGAGCTAACTGGATAAGCCTAGTTTATTGTAAACTCGGCTTCTGGACCAGAATCAGGAAGTTCTTTAGCCTTCTGTTGGTATCAAGATTTAGCCTGGCTCCCATTTTTTCAGAGCACTGCTTAAAATAATTTTCATAAATGACTCTTATCTTTCAAAAATTACAGATAAATGTCCCATATCTGGTAGACTAATGGTTAGGGCGCATTCCACATAACAGCAACGTCCACAATTCATGTATCTCTCTAGACTGTTAACTGTCAAATAAAGGTCAATTTAATACATTATACGGCTCTTGCAAACCAGTGGGTTTGATGAGCGAACTTGTCAAACTTTAATGCCGAAGGACACAATCTTAGATTTGTTAAGTGATTCAAATAGAATCTGGAAGTTCTTGTGTTGTGTTTTGGGATGCATCTATTGATGGCCATTAACCCTGTTTTAAGAAACAGTCAACCAATCAGAGCTTTGAAAGTGGGATTAAGATTGCTAATGCCATCATCCTACATAGTTATCTTACTATCAAGCTATAGACATGAAGAATAGCTTCAGAAAAATGGCTGCAAGGTTGGGAGAGACTGATGCCGCTGTGCAGGCAGTTGTAAGTCAACTTATAAAAATAGGAACTTTAAAAATCTGCATATTTCTTGGATAATGTTGAAAAACATTAACTGCCCCTAGCAACCACTACCAAAGCTTCTGTATTGACTGAAAATCAAGTCATTTACAACTGATTAGCATTAGTGTTTTTGTATTCTGAAATGTTCAAAATTGGATGAGCTCAGTTCTAGATGTGATTCTTGTTTTGTTTTTGAAAGAATAAACTGGTTCAAGTGTGTTTGTAAAATACCCCCTGGATCAGAGGGTGAGAAAAGCTAGAAATTTTTAAGGCCAAAGATTAAATAGTTGAAAAGACACCAAACATTAAGTTATATGTTTAGGTTCAGTGGTGTCATCCGGAGTGTTTAATGCTTGATAGTCAAGTTGTGGGTTGTTGCCGGTTACCCCGGTGTACCATTGCCTGTCGTTACCCGTTGGGGTTACGGTGATCTGACCTTGGAGTCCCCTCCCCCGGTGCCGCACTCTCCCTTGTCATACCACCATCTGTTTTTCAATTTGTCCAACAGGCCCTGCTCGTTCAGTTTTAACACTGCCAAGTTAACAGGGTTTCTACGGGGATAGTAACAATAGGGGATAAAAGGGAACTAGGTGTTAATGAGCAGAGGATTGCCATAGTGAAGATAGCAACATCATTACATGTATCTGGTTATGACAGGCATGTTATTATTAGTGTAATCATGAAAATAATGGGACATTAAAGGACAGCTTCACGGCTCTTCAACCCAGACCTTGTTAAAATGTTGTTTTCTGTCATTTAAAGTTGTGCATGTAACAGCCACATAGCTTCAGTTTGAAGGATTCTGTTGCAGACATTTACGGTTGTTATTTAAGGTGGTTGAATGGTTTGGTTGGGGTTAGGCACAAAAACTATATGGTTAGGTTTAGGAAAAGATCCGGGTTTGGGTTAAAAGAAGTACTTCCCTTAAGGTTAAAGGACCTTCGTCGACATGGCTTTGTCGCTCAAAGGTCCCTAAAGGTTGCCCAACAATGAAAGGTAATTATGGGTCGTAATAAGGCCCTTGCACAGATGAGCTATGGGATCAGTCTCACAAACGCAGTCACAAACCATGCTTCAATTCTTGTGACCAGACAGATTGTAGCTTAAAGAAACAAAAGTGATGTAATCGGAGTAAATCCTGGTTTGAGCGTCTTTCTGATGGTAGAACATGTAAGGCACGGGCTGACTGTGAGCTGCAAGGTTCCCAATCTCCAAAAAGAAAACACATGAATGTATATAGAGAAAAAATTGCCCCATGAGAATAATAATGCACGATTCATGGAGCATAGTGTTATTTTAGGCAGAGCACTCATAACTTTGCTACCAGTGTCAGATCCTGGAATTACAGGTGATCATCTATGGATCCAGGTATCTTCCGTGATCAAGAAATCTGCCAGGAAATCATCTTGGAACCATCTCTTTGTTGTCTCAGCAACAAAAAGGGGAACGTTATGGGCTGAGTCCAATGTCTATTAGTTAAAGAGTTGGTTCAAGACAGATTTGGACATTAATGATGTGGGATGACTGGCTCTTGGATTGTCACCTTTCTCAGGGGGAGAAGACCTAGTGCATGAAGATCACAGGTATCAAGTTGATAGTCTGACTTTCATCCACTTCAGTATTGGCTTTGGAACCAACCTCATGCACCGAGGCTGGTCTGAAGGTTTGATTGACCTCGGCTTTGGACATACCCAACACAACATACATTTGAGACCCAGCAGGCCGAGGTGATTGGGAGTTGTTGGGGACAAAACCATTGAGGCTACTCCTTTTGCCTGCGACTTGTAAATGGATGGACGGATGAAACAACTGCTCCACTGGCTTATGTTGAGCCCAGTGATACGCTAAAGCAGAAAGGTCAGGTAATCATATCTGAAGCTGTCTGTAAAGTATACAAGTGAAGGAAAACAACACTTTAATACGGTCTGGGTTGAAAAACAGCAAATTAATCCTCCAGCTGACTACTGTGCAGCAAACCTCGACTTGCATTCATTTCCATTCCTTACCTGATAAATAAAGGAGAAACAACAGTCAAATGTTTAGACATAAATACCACGTGGAATATAAAAATAACACGTTAAGGTTAGAATTAATGACGGGCAGCAGGTGGCTAAACATCTTTTACGCTTGTGTCAATTTCCCACCATCTTGTATTTCCTTACAAAATACACAAATACCCAGAAGTTGCCTGTTGTTCCCCTTTACATACCAGTGATGATCAAAGCTATAGGCAGAGAGGAAGCAGTGAAGTTTTAATGGTGGCAGCAAAGGAACAGGAATCAATGAAAGTGATCAGTGATGAGTCAGCCAGTGATGCGTCAGTTTGAAGAGACAGTAACAATAATTAATCCAATGAGAGCAACAGCAACAGAAGAGTTTTGTTCTAAAGTGAATTATGTATTGAAAAATATAGAATACATAAATAAAATAACATGAGGAGAGAACAAAAGAATCCAGTTACAATGTGCACAAATTAAAAACATGAATCCAACTACTAGAATACTATTACTACTAGAATCAAGAACAACATTGTTATTGTATTTAAGAAATGGAGGCATGTGGTAAAACTGAGAAGCTTCCTCACTTAAAACTTAAATTTCATGGTAAACCTTTGCTCAGACTGGTAGTATTCCTCAGATATCCACAACTGAATTAGAGAAATATTATCTAAATCTGGTCACAGTCAGTTCAGCAGCAGCGCTATAAAAGCTTTTACTCTTCTTGATGTTTCTTCCAGGTTTATGGGAGAGTTTTTCCTTGTGTGAACTGAAGCACAGAGGATGTCGTATGCTGTACAGACTGTGAATTGAAATTCACCCATTGAGGTGAATTTGTCATATTAGATTATAGAAATAAAACTGACTTGACCTGACATTTGCTATCAATCAATAGCCTGTTAATAACTTTATATCTCACCTGGACACCTGGAGTATTAGTCTACCTTTCTAACACTGATTCTAAATCGTCACCGTTTTGATGTTTAAAAACTGCTATTTATTTGTTCAATAAATCAATTGGATACTCTGAAAACATGTGAATTGTAACGATGTCATTTTGGAACAATACTCTCCAAATAATCCACTTAGAACAGTAGCACAGTCAGAAGTCTGACGACATCAACATGAGTGGGAAGCAGATGCTGGTTAATGGGAGTTTTCTCAGTGGAAATGATGAAAGGAAGTAGTCAACGTTAGTACTGAGACCCAGTCAACCCAGAGACCGAGAGTACAGTCTGTTCAAACTCATGAGCCACTATCTGTGATCTGTAAAAGTGATTACAAAATATGCTCAGCATTCAAGTGGTTTAAAACAACAGCGTTGCTTGGCAACTGATTAGAGAAGCTGACACCGCCTTAACTCTTTTAAAAAATGGTGAATTATTTTTCTTCATCTGCAACTCTGAGCGCATGAACAAGGAAACAGCAGAAAATCCAAGGAGAGCCACTTCTACAGCTCTGCTTCTTTTTCTTCCAAATTGTCAGTTCATGAAATTATTAATTTTCTTTACCCAAACCTAAAACCATTTTACTACGAGGGCGGAACGGCAAATCAATTTGCTTGGCTCTAATTTTCTGTCTCTGCAACAGTGACTGATGTAGTCAGGCCCAACACACACACAAACACACACACACACACACACACACACAGTTCAGGGATTAAATAATTTTATAACATACAAATTATTACATTCAGCACGTGCTAATCTCATTTTCGGACTAATTTCCTCTCTGTGACTCTGGGTTGGCTGTAAAATGCTGATGTGAAGCAGAAAGAATGAGAACAAGATGTTCTCTCTCAGAACATCTGATAAAAACATGGACAAAGTCCACTGACGTCTGGAACAAAGAACAGGAAGGAATTATTTTCAGATGCTGCTGTCAGGTAAAAACCAGGAAGCTTCCCAGGACTGAATGGATGTTGAGTGGTCTATAAATATGTAAATGCACATAATTAAATCATCTTCTTCATTACTATTAAACCAACGATTAAATTTTCTACCAAGTGTAACATTTATACATGAACAGACTTGATCATAATTAAACAGTCGAACAGATTCATTTCTTTTGCTTCTGACCCTGAAAACAAAATAACACAAAAACTACAAAGAATAGATGTATTCTTCCTGACAAAAAATACCTTGGACTAATTTGTTGATAAGTGTCTGTAAGGCTTTACTCGGTGGTCGCTGGGTGGTTGCCAACATGTTATTAGATTGTAAATCAAGTTGTAGCTGCTCCAGGTGGAACTGCTTTTAACTACTTAGCTAAACAGTTAATTTAGGCCAGTGGTTCCCAACCTAGAGGTCGGGCCCCTCCGAAGGGTCACCAGATGAATCTGATTAATGGAATAGGAAAGAGGACTCACAATGGTTGCTAGGGTGTTTCCAGGTGGTTGCTAGATGGTTGCTAAGGTGTTTCCAGGTGGTTGCTAGATGGTTGCTAAGGTGTTTCCAGGTGGTTGCTAAGGTGAGTGTAGGTGGTTACTAAATGGTTGCTTTAGTGTTCTGCGTGGTTGCTAGGGCGTTACTAGGTGGTTTCATCAATGCTTTGGGTGTGAATTAGCTCAAAGGTAGCAGTCCAGTTAAAGGCACAGTTCACTCGTTTCACAGTCCAGTAGTAATTTAATTAAATTATCAGTACTTACTTCAGTAACTATTAGTCAAACTGTTTATCCATTAAATAAAGTCTTGTTTTTTTTGTTTTTAATGTGAGGTTTTACCTGACAGCAGCAGTACTCAGATAGATATAGATAGACCGACAGATAGATAGATATATATAAAGATAGAAATGTAGGTGGGTAAGAGTGTTAGTAGCATTGTCAGTATTCTGGTGATTGTAAGGCAGAGAGACAGGCAGGTTGGCAGTCAGACAGGCATAACAGATGACAACAGACAGGTAAACAGGCCGACAGGGCAGGAACAAGACAGAGGGACACACATACTGACAAGGACAAACAAAAGAGAGAGAGAGACAAGACAGACAGAGAGACAGATTAAGAGACTGACAGTTGGACAGATGGACACACTGACAGACAGACACACAGACAGTAAACAAGCCTAAAACCCAAGACTGCTCTGTGAGGGTCAGGTTAGTTTTTGGACGTTGGTTATATTCCAAAACAGATTTTTGAGAGTAAGAAGAAAATACACGAAGCTTCTCGTTGCCTCTAAAATCTGGATTTAGAGATGCCAACAATCAAGGACACCAGACATCAGCTGTCTAAGAGAGCGTCCTGTTTGAAGCAGCGTTTCACACTCTGCAGAGGTCGGACCAAGTCACTGTTTTTCAAGTCTCCGGTAAGTTTTAGATCTTGACGCCGTATCGAGGCAGCAAAGTCCCAGATCAGGTTATAAAGGCTGAACTTTGTTATTTCAAGTCCATTTCATTTTTGCTACTGTTAAAAAGAAATGTCAAATTTCAGCACAAGTACTTTTCCCCTCAGCCTAAACATATCACGTCCCTGTGGCGCTCACCACCAATTTTTTTCTTTACAGCAAGAAAGCATTCAGTAATATTTTAATCCAGCAATAATATCAATAAGAATAAAGTAAAAAACTTGTATAAAATAAATTCATTTAACTGGGCATACTGATATCATAAGTCAACAAATCACTGTGCACCAAACACGGCGACGTTTTGATATGTAAGCACCAGGAGTTACAGTTCAAAGGTTAACAGTGTAAATGCTCCAACTGAGAAGCTTCAGGGCTCAAAGTCCATCTTCAGTCAAGAGTCACTGTTTGTTAAAGTGCAGCCTTAAATCCTTTTAAAGTCTGAAGTCAACAAATCTATGACTTGAGTCCAGGCCTCTGCATGTCTGCTCCTTGTTTACATACTGACATATTCATTTCATCAAATTATTAAAATACATATTTATTTTGGTTCCTATAATAAATCTGTTGTTTTAATTAAAATCTCATTAAAATAATATTTTAATCCATTCATTTACCTTTGATTCAAAACCAAGAAAACAAAAACCCACAGGATATAATGTCTCTTAAAAAGTAGACCCCAGTTTACTAACTCAACATGTGCATGTGTAGGTGATGTGGATCTATACATGCACATGGCTGCTCTGACTGCTCTACTTTCCCACAAAAACAGACAGAACAGGACAGCGACATCGACCCCACACTGACCGACCCCTGTCTGGAGATTCAGAGTGTACCTGAGGGGCGATCCTTTGGGCGTGGCCACTCCGTAGCCTTTAGAGTCCAGGTTGCCTCCTACTTTCATGGTGTCGCAGGGCTTCCTCTGCTCGATGTACTCGTTCATGGAGGACTCCAGCAGGTAGGCATACTTCCCCTTCGACTTTCTGACTCGCAACACACCTTCGTTGGTGTTCTTGACGAACACCGAAGGGTCTGCGCTCCGCATGTATGACCACATCTTCTCAAAAACGGCAATCTTCGACCTCTGAAGACGGAGAAAGACAGTCAGGTTGTTTTGACACCGTTTGTCTCTCCTTGAGAAAGGGAACTATAGTTTGGAATAATACTGACATGTATAAAAGCAAGAAGAGCAATGTGTCCTCACCCTGAAGAACTCTTTAGTGGAGCCTCCGTCCAGGGTACCGTAGGCGATCTCCGTCTGCTTGGCCAGGTCCTCTGCGCTCTCTATGGGGGAGACCATCCTCTCTACAGTGAGGAAGGCTGCCAGGTTGGCTGTATAGGAGGAGATGATGATGAGGGTGAAAAACCACCAAACTCCTCCGACAATTCGCCCTGAGAGAGACCTGGAGAGAACAAGGAGGAAGGGGAGAAGAAAAGCTTTTATTTACCCAGGATAGTCTTTCTCAGGAACACCTTGTTCAGACTCAGTTATGAAGCTGCCCAGAGCTGACGCAGGCTGATGAGCAGCTCCACTGGATCAGTTGGGTTTCAGGACATTGCTTGAAGGTAGTCACTCTTCTGAAGCAGCAAACGTTCAGTTGCAAACCTCAAGATGGCGTTTCTAACCTAAAGGCATTTCAGTATATTAATAAAGTTCAAGAAAACTGTCTTTTCAATCCGCATCATATCTAAAAAGTAACAGTATCTGTACGTACATGCTCGCACTTCGCTCTATCATCAGCAAACATAAGTACAATTCACACCTATGCAGACGATGCACAACTTTCTATTTAATTATCTCTTGATAGAGAAGAAGCTTTCTGAAGGCCTCATGTTGGGCTCTTGATTTTCTTTATCAATAAAATAGTCAGCAGATTAATTGATAATAAAATGAATTGCTAGTTGCAGCCCTGGTTGATTGGTCTTCCTGCCTCTCTGTAGATCCAACACTCTGTTGATGCCATGTTCTTCTGTGTTGTCAAATTTCCCCTCGACGAATACTTTGGTTCATCACAGGCCGTTTCCATTCGAAGTTCCATCAATATTCTTGGTCCCTTCAGGATGAATCATCACATCTTTTGTAACCCCTTCCTGATCTTTCTTCAAGCACCACCATCAAGTTGAAACTGTCCACTATAAGAAATATCAAACTCTCAATTGACAGATTGCCATAGAAATTCCTGATCACATCCTTGTGTCTCAGAGGATGAACCCTGCAGATTTTAGGTTGGGTCAACAAATAGTTCAAACGCTAACTGTTCCTAAAACCACAACATCTGGGCTTTTACATCTATTTCAACACCTGATCAATAAACTATGGATGTATAAGAAGATTCCTTCTCCCCAGATGATGAATCCTTTTGGTTTTTAATTAAAAAAAAAAAAGGATTGTTTCATGAGTCCTTTGTAACGAATCCGGACAGAAAGTTTTGAGGATTTGTGAGAATGTTGGACTGATTCAAACCATGTTTTTGAGTTTTCAGCTGGAGGCTCTGCTGTGTGTTGTACCTGGATTATTTTTACAACAGGTGTTCTTTTTTTCTTCAGGAGTCTAATCAATCAGTTCACATATTACATGATCGTAGTCACGTAACCTTTCATAATACTAGCACTCTGTTCTTCGTAGCGCTGATTCCTACTTGAATTTTAAAAGAGACATTTAAGGACAGAAGAGAGTCTTTTATGTACCACACAGTTTGACTAGCTGTCACAGCTGCGTATACACAATCGCACATCGACACACATATAAAGCCAGAAACGACTGCAGCACCAGAGATCAGAGTCTGTGACTCTGTGGTGTGAATCAACTCCCAGTAAACAAACATGAAAGAAGCTCAGGTGAAAAGAGGAAACAAATATTTATGTTCAGACGCAGGAAGTCAACAAAGGTTAATCTCTAAAAACATTCATGAGATACACAAGGACATTTCCATGATCCAGATAAAACACACATAAACACACAGATGCTGTGCTAATGAGCGAAGGCTTTGTGATTCTGTCACAAATGTCCTTGTTGATCATAAACAGTGCTTTAATGGAAGTGGAGAGTTATTTGTGCACAAAGAATATCAACAACAACTCGGTGACAGGTTGATGTCACAGAAAGAACCAGGCTGCAGAAAAAAAAAGAGGCTGTACAGTAATTTATTCAGCTGACGGACACGACTGAATAATCTTTGTTTTGTTTCTAGAGATAAACGACACTACAATAATTAACAACAAGTACAAGACTTATTTATTTATTTGCTGCTTCGTTGTTTATTTATAGGGGACTGGGCTTCATGAAGGAAACTGACATCTAACAGTTATGCAAATGTGTAAAGAGATATATGTGACACGTCAGCTGGACTGTTAATTAACATGTGTTATATGATATAATTGCAGCCGTTTTTGTTTATTCATTATGTAGTTTTCTTGTTGCCCGCGGTGACTGGAAACTGCTTCTTGGAAATGACTCACATTAACAGCTGCTTGCCTGTTTATTTTGCACATGGTTCCCTGAATGTCTCTGTAGTTTGTTTTTGGTTGTTTAACTTGTGGGATTTGATGTTGGGAAGGTTTTCAGAGAGCTAAACCTGAGGACGCCTCCCACTACAGGTAACCACATGGTACACCTGTTGGTAATAATTCTGCGCTTTGGACTCCTCTTTTTCATCAAGCGTGATGTTTATTACTAATATTAAAGGGTGTGTTATGTATGAGCGTGTACATGTGTGTGTGTTATGGTGCTACAGTAGGTGTGACGGCTCTGCCTGCAGGGCGGCGTCCACACCTCACATGAGCATCAAATACATCGACACAATCACACAAATCACATCAAAGAGACACTGAGGCCACACACACACACACACACACACACACACACACACACACACACACACACACACACACACACTAATACTGTTCGGGCCTCCAGTCCTGTCCAGCTTGTCTAAAGGTGACCCTGTGTGATGCTACATGTGTAGGTCAGTTAGTACAGTGCTGTTTTTCCACAGTAAAACCTGATGTGATGAGCGCTCAGCCGTGTACTGGGACCACAACACTAGACCATGGACCTGGTCTCAGGTTTCAGAACCGGTACACCTCCAGAGCTGAGCCTTAAAACCAGCCGTCAGGACTTCTGGAACTTTGTGATGTCACAACAAAGCAGTCACCAAGCCCCGCCCACCTGGACCCACCATCCAAACCTTGCAGGATTTGGTTTCTCTGAGTGTTTTTACCTGAAATCTGCTTTATTTTTATTGGATCACTCAGAAAACAGTCAGCCAATCAGAAGAGAGGCTCAGAGCCTCCTCTCTTCTGATTGGCTCACCGACCTGTTGTTACTAGAGCTCCAGAGAGAAGCCTGAGAGAGGAGATGTAAAACTACACTGAGATGGTTTTTGTATCTTCTGATGGATCAACACTTCAGATAAAACACAGAAGAAGAAAATGGATATTAAACAAACACTAAACTCTCGTTTCAGTGCAAAGCAGAAAGAACCTGATTATCCCCAAAAAACCTGCCTCTTGTTTTGACAAATAAGATATTTTCTGTGTTGAAGCTTAATATTTCAAAACTGCTAATGATGTCCGCCACAAATCCAGCTGGACACACACACACACAATATATAATGTAGAAGGAGACATAGGACATTGCTTTAATGAGGTTATGAGGAAAACAATTACTGAAAAATTCATAAATGCGCGCAAACACACACACACACACACACACACACACACGCACGCACACACACACACACACACGCACGCACACACACACACACAGTACAGTACATCCAGAATAGAAGCTGCCTCAGGCTTTAACTCAGCAGTTACATATAACAAACCCGGCAGCACGTCACACAGGATGTGTTTCATGATGTGTGTGTGCGTGTGTGTGTGTGTGACGATACTGTATGTCTACATTAATAAGTGCTGTATATCACTGACAGTATGGTTGTGTATCAGTTTGTAACAGGACATCCTCTCTTGTTCTGGAGCAGCGGTTCTCACAGTTTATCAGACACGTTTCTGATCCGACAAGAAAAACAATCACAACAAAAATCTATGAACCAAACAGGCGACGAGAGCGAGTGAGTGGAGAGTCAGGTGTGGACCAGGTGTCCGACCTTACCTGGGGGAGATGTCACAGCCCTGCTGCATGAAGGCCCCGAGCGAGAACCACAGAGAATTAAAGATCCCGAAGTCGTTGGTGTGTTCTGGAGCCTCCTTTTCCTTCTGCTGGTTCTGGTTCTGAGACTGGGAGTAACCTGAGAGAGGAAACATGTTACAGACGGACCGAGCGGCACCATGACACTGGAAACTGATGATGATGATGATGATGATGATGAGGAGGAGGTACCTGGAGAGTGAGTGAGCTCAGAGGAGGAAGTGGGCAGAGCTCGTCGAGAGGCGGAGGAGGCCAAAGTTTCATCTTCATCGTCTTCATCCTCTCCCTGCCACTCGTACGGACTGAAGCGACTCACCTGAAACACAGAGACACGGTCGGCACAAGGACACGAGACTGTGACCACACACATATACACACACACATACACACACACACACACACAGCAGCAGCAGCCGCCCCCTCACCAGGAAGAGCACCACGCTGACACCGATGTA
Organism: Seriola dumerili; assembly: GCF_002260705.1. Taxonomy (NCBI): domain Eukaryota; kingdom Metazoa; phylum Chordata; class Actinopteri; order Carangiformes; family Carangidae; genus Seriola; species Seriola dumerili. The sequence goes on from NW_019174341.1 coordinate 739,278, forward strand.
GGCGAAGACGATGCACATCCAGATCTCGTAGGCCAGCGGGTCGAGGAAGGAGAAGACGCCAGGTTTGGACTTGGTGGGTTTCTTGATCATGATGGAGATCCCCAGAGACATGAACGGTTTGGTGAAGTCGATCACCTGCTCTCGCACCAGAGTGATGGTGAGCGGGGCGACCGCCACGTCGGCTTTCTGCAGCAGCAAGAAACAGCAACGATTTGACATCTTTGGTTAGAAAGAGACTAAAGGAAGAATTTCGCAGCTGTGAGTCAACAAACGTTTGACTCCGACACAAACTGACTCTGAGCCGGTTCAGGTCCGTCACTCACCCCGTACACCAGTTCTCCCACCATGCCGTTCCACATCTTGGTCTCGGCGTCTCTGGCGCCGTACTTGCCGTCGCCCACCAGCTCCAGGCGGTAGGCGAAGCCGACGTGTTTGGCGATCTCCGAGGCGAGCTCGGCGCAGTAACCCTCGTACTTGTCGTTCCCCACGAACTGCTCGTGGTTCTTCTTCAGCATCATGTAGGGAGCTTCCTGTACGAGAGACGAGACCGACGTCACTGTTTCTACCTTCAGGTTGTTTTACTTCACGCTCCAGATCTACAGTCATCGATACTCATCAACTGAACCAAACCCGACTGTCGAGTGGTTCTCAGCTTTAAATCTTTTAAACTTTAAATCTAAATTGAATCACTTGCTTTTTGTTGTTGAAGACTTTAGTAACTTTTAAATGTTTAAAGCTGAACCTTGTCAGATTTGGATTCATTAAACCAGAATTAAAACCCGACCCTGACTACTGAGTATGATGATGTCATTCAAACCCTTTCAAGGAAACAGAAACGAGCTCTAAATAAAGAGGCAGGCGGGTGAAGAGCAGCGCGTCTCACCAGGATGGTGGTGACGACGTAGGTTCGGTTCTGCAGACCGTAGAACTCCTCCACCACCGGCCGGTACACGGCTGTGTTCACGTAGCCCCTCCTCTCGTTCCAGTAGCCGATCTGAACACAACAGAGCACCGTGACATCACACTGTCGTCTCCCAGTCACCTGCCATCTCTTTAAAACAGAGTCTAATAGTGTCTCTCCAGTGATTTTACAGCCTGTGTCTGTTCATAGACCCCAGGTGCTGATACAGGTGTGCACATATTAAAAGTTAAAACACTTTCCACGAGACTTAACAAATAAATAAAGTCTATGAAATGCTTTTACTTGACATGAGTCTAATTTTCTGATTAGATACAAGTGCTGCATTTCATTTAAAGGCCCATATAGTCTGACGGTAGATGTCCATGTGTTTGATTATAAAGTATATACCAGGAAGAAGAAGAAAAGATGGAGCTTTAAAAAACGACGCATCACTCTGTTTCTTGCAAATAATGAAAGATAAACTTCATGAGATTGTGTGAGGGACTCAAAAGGATTCAGATTTGATAAGTGGATCAGTTTGGATTCAGTAAGACGTCATCAAACACCGACCCGTCTCCATTTGAAGCCTCGACCTCAAAGTGACATCCCATAATCTACAAAGCCAGCGTCACCGTGGACCTTATCACAGCGAGGGCCGGCGTCTGACGGAGTTTAACAGAAAGCTGAGAGTCTGCAGGTTTTTACACCAAACGAGTGCTGCAGCAGCTGATCCGACTGATTATCACACCTTTAATCAAAGAGGAGGGAGCTAATTATCGAAAGGAGCTGAGGCGGTGAAAACCTGCCGCGTCGCTGCGGCGTCCGACTCCACAAACTTCTGCTCAAATTAAAGCCGTTTAACAAAAAAGAGGAGCAGCACCTTCCTGGGTCCGGTGTGGCTCAGCTCCATCACAGTCAGCGTGTAGTTGGTGCGATGTCCTCGCTCATCGAACTGAACGTGACCTGTCAGCCCCTCCAGACGCACCTGCAACACACACACACACACACACACACACACACACACACACACACACACACACACACACACACACACACACAGTTTTGAGTCTGCGTTATCTCCTTGGTTTTCCTCAAACTTTTTGTCCTCAACAACTTCCTGGTGTCAAAAATGATAAAAGTTTTTCAGTAAAGACTCGTTAACAACTCGAGGTTTGTCTTATAGTTTCACCTCGTTAACGTCCTCATGATGATTTTATATAATAACGACACATGATGACTGAGTGTTTCCACCTTGACCTGCAGTGAACCAATCACAGTCTCATAAACACAGATTCAGGGTTTCATCCTCAGGAACCAATCCTGTCAACTTGTGGGGACGGGGGCGTGGCTAAATATACCTGAAACCTTGTCTACAGAGAGCGAGAGAATTAGCATTAGCACAACCGCTAACACTGTGTCAGCCACTGTGTGTGTGTGTGTGTGTGTGTGTGTGTGTACCTGTTGCAGGGCTCTCTGGATGTCGATGCCCTGACCCCAGGGAGCGGGGGGGTTGGCCAGACACTCCCCTGCGTTGCCGCGGCGAGAGATGTCGATCCGCTGCCGCCGCAGGTTCTGGAAGGCCGTCGCCATGACAGTGACGCCGTCGTAGGTCAGAGCTCCCGTGTACTGAGGCCCAGGAATAAAGTTAATAAAGTTAAAGCCCGTCACATTCACATGAAATGAAACCGTGTTTCTGAGTTTACTGTCCGTCTGTCCATCACTCCTGCTCTGGATTCAGATCAAACATGGAAACGATGCCGTTTGTACATCAGCCTCTCTGTTTACGACTCACTCTCCTATCACACGTTACTGACGCAGTGAGATTCAACACTACAGACCACAGCAGCTTCCAACTGCTCTGAATATCATGGTAGGAGTCATGATTTTATCAGCCAATCAGCTTCTAGCCTGACGTCAGCGGCGAACGTCTCCCTGGAGAGTGTTTGTTTGTGACTCGTTCAACAAGCGAAGGTGCAGGAAGAGACGTGCTCATGTGGCCAATTTATTAGGTACACCTATAAACTCTAATGTCCGGTAGCTCACTACAAAAACAATCATGTTGAGTATGAAGTTTTATGTTGAAACATGTTTGTAATATTTTTCTCCATCAAAACACCTTTCAGTTAGAAACAGTTCAACATCAGAAATATAAATATTTCATCTTTTCTCAGAAGAGAAAACAGGATGGAGTCGCTCTGACAAAAACATTTAGTTTCAGCTCCAAATAATTAATCATTTATGTGTGTGTGTGTGTGTGTGTGTGTGTGTGTGTGTGTGTGTGTGTGTACCCTGAGCCTCCTGCGGGCCAGCTTCAGGTCTTTGCTGTCGAAGTCCAGCCAGTCCTGGTTGATCTTCATCACAGCTGGATCGGACCGGTTCACCAGCTGGAAGCCCGTCACGTTCGGCCCCAGCTTCTGAAACTCCGTGACATTCATGTCCATGAAGCCCTGACGCGCACACACACACACACACAAACACCACACCACACCACACACACACACACACACACACACACACACACACACACACACACACACACACACACACACACACACACACACAGTTTCATGGACTGAACACAGGTGTTTGGTTGTGGTTCCTCCCAGTGAACAGACGGACTCACCAGGTTGGCCAGGATGTAGTGGTAGTTCTTCAAGTTTCTCCTCTGAGCAGCGATCTGAGCGATAGAGAGTCAGAATAAACGATATGCTAATCACATTTCTGATGTTTCTAATGATGATAAAAAGCATCCATTACAGATTCATCACACTCATCTGTATGTATGTGTGTGTGTGTGTGTGTGTGTGTGTGTGTGTGTGTGTGTGTGTGCGCCCTCTCAAACAGCTGCTAATTGGAAGACTCGGTTCCTCTTTGAGGAATTAATTGCTCATCTTCACCATCAGAAAGAGATGCAAAGAAAGAGATTTACAAGAGTCAACTGATACAGGCCAGGGAGAGAGGAGGAGGAGGAGGAGGAGGAGGAAGGAAGATGGAGAGAAAAGGAGAAAATGAAGGAGGAAAGTAGGAGAGAAGTTATAAAAAGGAAGAAGAGAAGGAGGTGGAGAGGAAAAGCAGCTGTAGAGGAGGAGGAGGAGGAGGAGGAGGAAGCAGGTGTTGCCTCCCGCCTTCCTCTCAGGTCCAGCTCTTAATGAGCATCAGTCGATGGAGGATCGTCCTTCATCCTTCCCTCCTCCACGTTGGTGATCCTCTGACTTTTCATCTAGCGCCATCAACAGGTGAGTGTTAGTGGATATAAGCAGGTTTTCTTTTTTTTTTTTTTGCGCACACTGCAGCTCGCCGTTTCATCCCCGAGTGGCCGCGGTGTTTCCGGTGTAACCGCACCGTGCTGGACAGGTGACAGGTGTGTCTACAGTGTCTCTGAAAGACGTCACAGCAGGAAAAAAACAATGCTACTCCCTCGTTTACGGAGTTGGCGGCTGCTGACAGATGTGTTGGACATGTTGTTATTTGAATGTTTAAATACAAACAGTCACTTGGTGAAAAGATTCAGGTTGTGTTTTATTACTTGTTGAACATTTTCAGCACATTTTAACAGAACTGTGATAATTATGACATTGAATTTCTAAACCGTTTCACGTCTAGTCTTTATTGTGTTCTACTTTTCTCTTGCTCATCGTGCCCGACCCGGACCAGTTGAATAATCAACCCGTCAGCTCAGCTCATCATCACCACCCAGCAGATCCACGGCTCCACCTGATACCTCGCTCACATTCAACCAAACCAAATGAACCAGATGAAGTCAGACTAGAGCCAGGCTGAACGCCACCTGATGATTTCAGCCGAGTCACAGAGAACAAACTCAGCCGAAGCCAACAGCTTCATTTCACAGATCCAAAACACCACCTGATACTTCAGTCTCCGTCCGCCAGCTGGAGTTCAGCAGGAAGAGGAGTTTCCCAAATGATGGCTGGTCTCTGGCCAGAGTTCACACTGATCAGTTTTTGGCTTCGGAAAAACTGAGTCCATAATATTCCAACATGTCCTTTTCACTGCAGAAATATCGTCTTTGCTCTCACTCTCTCTGTTCTCTCTCCTGCCAGTTCATTAGCAAAGAAGCTTAAATCAAAGTTTCATTAAAAAGGTGAAAACAGCTGCAACTGAAGAGCAAAACAGTCAGACACATGTGCTGCTGCTGCTGCTGCTGCTGCCGAGAGGAAACCAAACAAAACTAACAAACACACAAAACAATTAAAAGTCTGTCTGTTTGGGGGCGTTGGTCCATGATGGAAACGGGATGCGTGAGCGTAGCCGTTACTGGGAGACCTGGTAAGACTGTTCCCTCCCAAACAAACCCAACAAGCTAAATCTGAACAGAAATATTCAGAAAACAAAGACTCAGCTGAACCTTTTCTTATTTCACACACCACGAGCAAAACATTGACAGCTACTGTAACAGATGTTGTCGTGGGATTGTTGAACATTTGAAATGCACTTATTTGTTTTCTTTCTCAGAGTTAGAGGAGAAGATGTTTACCGGTCTCACGAGTGCTCAACAGATTAGGAATTACACTTCTAAAACCTTGTCAGAGTCCCGGTGGACAGTTAAGAAAACAGTGCAACAATCTGTGTAGCTGAACCAGAGATATCCTTCTTCCTTGTTAAAATCTGGTGTTTAAATTACCCACAATGCACCGGAAACAACAACACTCTAAGTCAGCTTCAGTTGATGTTCCTGGATTTTCACTCACAACAGACTCTGCAGTTTTTACTCAGAATGCAGCAGCAACAACAAAAAAACCATCCGGCTACAGTCACTCAGATAACCACTCTTTACAGCTGTGGGGAGAAGAGAAGCTTCAGAGCGAACAACACGTCCAACCTTGAGGTGGATGGTGTCCCAAGGATCGGTACTTGGGCCCCTTCTCTTTGCAATATACAGCAACCGCTCGGGTCCGATTATGCGCTACGCAGACGACACCTAACGATACCCGTTATTCCCGTTTGAGTTCACCGTCCGAGTACTTGTAGAATTTCTCCAATGGAAACGTCACGTGAAAACAAATTCCCGCTCCGTAGTTTAGAAGACGAGTTATCTCCTGTGTTGTGATGTAGATTTAAGTGTCTGCTGTTTGTTCAGACGCTTACAGACTCTTAACAGCTGGCAGACAACAGCAGCTTCCCAGACGGAGCTGAGAGCATGAAAATCAGAACAGTTACAGAGCCGAGCTGAGCAGAGCCAAACGGGTCCAAGGCTAAAATAAATTAAAGAAAACCACAGGATAAAAGGCTCGTCTTTATTCTGGTGAGGTTCATCTCCAGCGTGGAGTCCTGATGGTTCTGTTGCAGCATGGTCCGTCATGTTCACAGGCCGAACAGCTTCAGGTTGTTTAAAGCTCGTTATCACCTCAATATTCTAAAATTATCACTGCATTTAATTCATGAGATCTAATTAATCCCTGTCTGTCACCAGGTTATTAGATTTTCTGTTACCTCGTCATCCTGCATATTAAATCTTATATTTTTCTTTTTTTAAACACGATCCCTGTCAGCTGATCAGTGCTGGACTGTGAGCTGTTGTTCATCTTGTCTCTTACTTTACTTTACCTTCTTTCTTTTTTTTCTTTATTCATTGATTTTGTTTATATTGGTTTTTTTATCTGTAACTTGTGAGCTTCCTGTCACACCTGTGTAACATCTGTTACATGTCTGTCAGCTGTTTGTGCAGCGTCTGAAGTGTTAGATAATGAGATTAAATATTATAAAATCTCTGGAAAGTGACGATAAATTTTTCAGATATTTGCTTTACTACACCGAGCAGCTGTTGGAGGGTTCGGGAAGGTTAACAAACTAAATAATGATTGGAAAAAATACCCATTTCTTTCAACTTTTGGATTTTTAAGTGAATAATATAAATAAAATAAAAAGGATTGGATCACAGGATGCCGACGAGCCCACTGTGATAATCCTGTTTGTTTTTGATCTTTTCTTTATAGTCAGACTGATCTATCAGACAGTTTTACCAGGTTGAGGATGGAGTTGAGTCGATCCAGCTCGCAGTCGATGATGATCTGATAGTCCTTCTTGTAGTCCAGGTCGGCCAGCAGCTTGATGAAGGCCGACTCCGTCAGCGTGTCCAGGTTAACGGAGGTGACCTGCCAGCCCTGCTCCGCCGCCGTGTCCAGGATCCTCTGCAGCACCGACAGACCTGAGAGAGAGAAGAACCGGATACATCAGGACATTCATCTCTGAGATTAGTTGATAGTGGAGTGAGGACAGAGCTCAGACCTGGACACCCAAGCTAAAGCTCCGGCGCTAACTGACGCTTGTTTACGTTTCTATTTCTGAACAAGATAAATCAGACGTCTTCGAGATGTTGGGAGGCGTATTTTTGTATTTCACGTTCCTACAGTTTTCAGAGTGAGATTTTCTTAACAAACACCGTCTGTCCTCACAGCTGACATTTCCACTTGCAGGTATTTTTCATGTGAAACACTGAGGAGTGGATCTGAGGAGGCTGTGGCTCCTCAAACTGAATGTCAAGCTGTTTTTATTTTTTTTTGGGGAGGAATCAGACTATTGTGATGTTTGCTGTCTGCCTCAGGCTCAACTTGTCCTGGTGAAACTTCAAAAAGCCGCTTCACACTCAGACACACCACAGACTGCTGATGGTTTTATTTTTGTTTAAGAAATGACAGAGAAATATAATAAATATCGATGATGATGATGAATTCTCAGAGACTGGGATTCATCTGAGAAGAGTAAACTGGACTCTTATGTTTCACAGAGCCTCCTCTCCTGGGCTCTAATCCATTATTTAGGCAGAGAAATCTGACCTCACACAGTCGGACTGTCAGCAGAAACACAATACACCAACAACCTGGAAAACCTGATGCAGTTAAAACCAGGATGAGGAATCTCCGGCCACACTAGCAGCTCTGTGAGGCTGCACTAAATGGTCACATTTGTATGCTAACAAGCTAGCAATGATAATGTTGCCAACATTTGGAAATTAGCACTAAACAACACAAAGGCGACAAAATGGGAATGTCAGTAGTTTGGTCATAAATCAAAATATTGGACAGATTTAAATTCAGGATTAAGTTTTTACATTTCATCTTCTTGGGAATGTGAATGTTTGAACCAAATGACACAGCAGTAAAACCATGTCAACCTCATGGTGGCGCTATAGTCAGGGGATCATTGAAGTCAGCAGGATACATCCTCTGGGACACATGAAAAAGAAAAGTAGTAGTATGTAGTAAGTGTTGAGTTTTAATGGTTGGTAAAGAAATTTGGGCTGCATCTTTTCATGAAAGCTGCTTTATAAATAAAATTATTTTAATTAAATCAGTAAATAAATAAGTGAAATTGTATTCATATAAACCTCAGTAAAAGAGTTTTACAAAAGAATAAAAGGTTAGAAGAACAAAAGACTTTATAACAGCAGAGATACTACAGTAAAAACAAAAAATAGAGGCATTATAAATCAAAAATAGCCCTCATAATAAGTCAAGCACAAAAACAAAATAGGTCTTCAGCTGTGACTCAAAACACCCAAGAGAGTTTGCTGACTGGACTCTCAGGGGGAGACGGTTCCACAGCCTGAGACCCAGGACAGCAAACACACAGTCCCCCCCGTGGTTTCAGCCGACTAGCAGTCCTCCCTCAGAGGACCTGGGGGGCCTCACACGGGTATAATGCATTAACAGTTCACTGATATGCTCTGCAGCAGGATTATTCAAGGCCTTACAGATGAATTGAATCCTCAGTGTAGGGATTGGATGAGGTCTTCTTGCTGCAGAGCTGTGGACCAACTGTGACCAGGTAAAAGCTTTTCTGTAGCTGAAAATCATGCCCAGGTTTTTCAAAAAGGATTACTGCACTGGTGGCTGATGAACTGAGGATGTCAGTAGAGACCTGATCTGGGGCGAAAAACCAGGACAAACATTTTGATTTACCACTTGTGGAGAGTCGTTAAATTTGAGAGGCCTAACAAATAAGTAGAGCAGTGCATCGTCAGCATAGCGATGACAAAAGCAGCAACTAAAGTGTTGGATCAGGTGCCCTGAGGGGAGCATCTATACAATGAAAATAAAATGGGTCCAAGAATTGATCTCTGAGGAACCTCACAAGTCAGAGGAGCAGAGGAGGATCCCACCGTTTACCCGCTGAGACATCTATAGCAAGGATGATGACAATCCTTCAAATAACTGTAGGTTAGTTCAACCTAAACCACAAATAACAACCTGTTGGCAGTGTTAGAAGAGAAGTCAGGGGATCCGGAAATATCTAACAAGTGGACTGACTGTAATTACATTCCATAGAGCCACGCTGATCCTATGGCTAAAAGAAATACTAAAGTAACCTCCAGAGGGGCGTGCAGACCTCTACGACTCCAGACGAGGGCGCAGAGAAAATCAGGTTAAGAACTTTAAAGCTCCACGTATCAATAGTTAACGGGTTAACTCTCAACTCTCAACTCCGTCAGAGAGCAGCTGGTGAACACAGTAGAGCATTTAGCAGCTAAAGAGCCAGATATTTCCTTCAGGAGCTGGTGGAGACCAAACATGGAGCTAAAAGACAGAGAGGGAACACTGGGCTGAGAGCCCTGTGCAGGGAAAAATAAAAAAGGTAAAAGGTGTGTCCATCTGCCACCACTGGCACTGGATGTAAATCGTGCACTGGTCCAATATGAATCTAATTTCTGGATATACTGGTTTTTGTTTTTTCATGCTTGTCATCAAGTTCCTCTTCTGCCCCCTAGTGGCCAAACAATCTTCAATACATGGATCTTCAAATGTCTTCTAGTTTTGCTCTGTTTAAAATCCTGTGAGTCAACGCACAGAGTAATCACATCAGCATTTTCCAGTCTACACACACACACACACACACACACACACACACAATGTTCAAAAGAGACAAGTCAGCAAAATTCAGCTCGACTTCAAAGACTAGAGAGGCGCATGAAGAAGAAGAGACTTCAAAAGATACTGTCTCTCTCTTTCTCACACACACACACACACATGTGCGCACACACACACACACACACACACACACACACACACACACACACACACACACACACACCTCAGCCAGGGTTATTACCTCTCTCCGTCAGAGCAGTCACAGTCCTCCACAGAGAAAAGTGCACGAGACACTGTTCACTGAGTTTGTGATCGCCGTCGTTCGACCTGCTGTTGTCACTGTGCCAGTCGACCTGTGACAGCTGACATCACTGATCAACACGACGACCACTGCTGACTTCCGTCACGCACATTTAACATCACGTGTGCTCCAAGAGGAGAAAACACACTGGAGCTCGTTTAGCGTTTTAAGTTGTGCTCAAAAAGACAAAATATAGTGAATTTTAAACTCTGGTTCTGTGACTCTGACATCCACCAGAGAGACAGACTGATCTGAGATCTGTTTGTGTTTGTTGAAGAGACATTATCTCTGGATACGAGAAGCGAGGCCGTGGAGGTGGAGTGAACAGTGACTGGATTCTACTTCATGTCCAGCTGCTGAAGTGAGTTTGAATTTTTGTCATTTGGGCAAAATCTTCCGACTAAAGAGAGGCTGATTGGAGACAGAATCTGTGGAAAAAGATGATTTTTACGTTAGTGGTTTAAGCTGTATCCAGTGTAAAGGTCTGTGTCCATGTGCAGTGTGATTATAGATCAGGTCTAGCTTCTATATTAATACTGTGAAAGTATCAAAGCCTCAGTCCACAGAGAAATGCACACAGCCTGTATTCAGAAACTGAGCCTTAAAACCAGCCGTCAGGACTTCTGGAACTTTGTGATGTCACAACAAAGCAGTCACCAAGCCCCGCCCACCTGGACCCACCATCCAAACCTTGCAGGATTTGGTTTCTCTGAGTGTTTTTACCTGAAATCTGCTTTATTTTTATTGGATCACTCAGAAAACAGTCAGCCAATCAGAAGAGAGGCTCAGAGCCTCCTCTCTTCTGATTGGCTCACTGACCTGTTGTTACTAGAGCTCCAGAGAGAAGCCTGAGAGAGGAGATGTAAAACTACACTGAGATGGTTTTTGGTTCTTAAAACCACAAATATATCTTCTTACAGATCAACACTTCAAATAAAACACAGAAGAAGAAAACATGGAGCTTTAATGTTAGGGTAAGTCGTCAGGAAGTGAATGGAAGTCGATGTAAAGTCCCGAGTTTGAAGATGGCCGTGGTCCGAGCCATGAGTTCTGAGTACTCATGTAATAATGTAGTTATAAATACCGAGTGCTCATGGGTCAGGAGGTGTCGCGCTGGTGTGATGCCTTCACATGACGGTCTGTAGTTAGCTCATCACTCTCGACACTCTGCTGATAATTACAGCCGCGTGATAGAGATGATGTGATCACCTCTGACGGGGAACCGCTCATTAGCATCCATACGGTGACGGTGTTTCCAGCTGCAGCCGAGCAAAGTCGAGCGCGTTAATGATAATGTATAACATTCAATTAGAGATACAGCAGAGCGAGAGACTCCCACACTGACAGAGAGAGCGTCAGTCACTGAGACTGACACACACAAAAAAAACAATAAGGAGAGATGAAACATAAAAATAGGAGGTGTACAAGAGAGAGGAGGGTGGAGAGGGAAGAGTTTTATAAATATAGACACTAATCTGCTCCCTGTTCTGCATCTGATCTCCATAAACATCCTGCATGCATGTCATTTACTATTAATGCTCTGAGAGGGGAGGAGGAGAGGAGGAGAGGAGACAAAAGAAAAGAAGAAAGGAGAGAAAAGGAAAGATGACATGAGGACACAAGGAAGGAGGGAGGAGAAAAGAGGAAAATATAGGACAGAAAGAGAAGATCAAGATGAAGACTGGAAAAAAATTGAAGGAAGGGGAGGAAAGGAAAAATGAAAATGGAAGAGGCGATGACAGAAGAAAAGAGTCTAGAGATGAAATCAATGGAAAGAAGAAAGAAGTGTAAAAGAAAGGAAAGAAGGGAACAGGGGAAGATGAGGAGGGCAATGTAGGAAAGGAAAGAGGAGAAGAGAGAAGAGACAGGAAAGGAAAGAAGGGATGAGGAGGAGGAGAGGATGAGCTCTTACAGGGAATTACAGCATCAGCCTCCATCTGTCCTCAGACGCTCATTAAAACGATACTGTTTGTCTGATACTGGGCCAACTCAGGGCCAACACAGGGCCTTTATGTCCTTTATGTTAGAACACACTTTATTGTGAAAGAAAACGTGAAGAAACTTATTTCAAGGAGACGCAGAAACAGATCAGAGAAGAATAGAAACCCCCAGCTACGGCCCGAGCGAGGGTCACATCGGGGTAATTAATCCTTCCTACGGTTTTAATTACAATGATTTTTCACAGGAAACCTTCGCATGGAGAGAGGCTTGATTTACCACAGTTTGACACCTGGAAGTCTGTAACCATGGCAACAGCAATGGCGGCCTGTTGGCAGGTCGCTTTGACCAGACTGAAATATCTCAACAACTGCCGGATGGATTTTCTTTTAAAACTTTGTTCGGACCTTCATGTTCCCGTCAGGATGTAAACTGCAATAACTTTTGGTGATGCGACGTTTCCTCTAGCGCCACCATCAGGTGAAACACCTGCCAAAACTAATAAACACTTTTCCCACTGGAGTCCTTCCTTGTAAATTCATGATAACGGGTTCATCAGGAATCAGTCTCTGGAAACGACTTCAGCCCTTTTAATGCCGACTAGAAAACAGTCCTCACAGTTTTCTGGTGCGGTATCTGATCCCTCGTTGGACTTTTTCATGTGCTTGACTTCCACTCAAAAGATATATTGAAATTTAACCTTATAACTTTAACTAGTGAAGTTTCTATTCAGCTACATTTACACCAAACTGTGGCCCAAACACCAACACTTGTGTCCTCAGCCAACATCAGCGAGTTTGCACTGTCATTGTCCATGACACGTTAGCATTTTAGCATTTATGTACTATGACTAAGTGCAGTCTCACAGAGCTGCTGACAGACTCTTTAGCACTGACTGATTTTTCTTCTAGAAGCCACTAAGCTGCGTTCACTGCACCAAACAGACTCATCTCATCAATATGTTCGACTGTTTTCACTCTTAAGGATTTAATGTTTTCTCGGCTTCAGACACTTCGCTTTGAGGGAAGTCGAGTGTTGCAAGTCAAAGTCATAAAAACATCAAACAAAACATAAAATCAAGACAAACACAAAAAACGTCTGAAATGTTGAGTTAAAAAAAAAAAAAAAAACTGACGACTCTTTGTTTGTTCAACTTGAAAGAAAAGAAGAAAAAAAAGACAAACTGTCTCTCTCTCTCCTAACGTCTCCCTCGCTTGTAACGTGTGTGCTGGTGCGTAAATGTGCGACTAAGTGTGTGTGTGTGTGTGTGTCTGTGCAAGTGTGCATGTCGCATGTCAAACGGTGTGTTGGCGAGACATTAGCCTAGCGATGCGGCAGCAGTTATGTCGACCACACACACAGAATCAGTTTCATGTTCAATTACACATGGTCTCTGTTCATGCGAGCTGATGCTCCCTGGTTTATTTTCTCAGCAGCTGCTGTCTGTCCCTCTGTCTGTCCCTCTGTCTGTCTGTCCAATGTTTCTTTTTTCTAATTAATGAAAAGTTTCACCGAGCTTCGCGCTGTCCAGTTCAACTCCTCTCCCGATGGCACTTTTACGGAGCGCAAGAAGACAAAAGAATAGAAGAAAGTAAACGACTGCAGCTAAAGACAGAGAGTAACATGTAAAAGCTTTCTCAGTCCTCGGGACAATTCAAGGATCGGAGGAGGAAGAAGAGGAGAGAGGAAGACAATATCAGGAAAGACAAGAACAGAATAAGAAAATAATGAAGAAGAGGAAGAAGATAGATAGATTTAATTTATTGTCACATCTTGACCAGATCTGTCTTGAAAACGAGGTTGTGTCAGTGTCAGCAATGTTTAACCCTTAAATGCATAACTGGGCCACAAATCATTTGCAAAACAGTACGATTTTTGGGGAAAGATGTAATAATATATATTAAGAATTTGAAAATATAAATAGTATTTTTTATAATCAAAAGATCTGACATTTAAAAAACTGTTTTAGCATCCTAGGACCATATTACTGTCTAATTCATTCGATGTCGCACTCATCTCCTTGGTATTCCTCAAACTATTTGGTGAATACTCTACAAAGTGGTGGAACGAAATTGTTCTGGCTGTAAAATGGTTTCCTTCTTACTCGACAAGAAGTCAAGTCTGTGACGTGAAGCGGGGCTGTACGAGACCCCGGGTACACGACATGCGAGGTGCCGCAAGGCTCTATTTTAGGGCCTCTTTTATTTCCTCTTTATATAAATGATACATCAGCCACTGTGAAACGCAGGCCCTTGTTGTGGTCAAACACTTTGTACTGAGAAAGTTCCCGTGTCGTCTTTTATAGTGACATGGTGATTGTGTCTGTTCTGGTCGGTGCAGCGGTTTGAATACTGAATTCAAGAAGAAACCGCATGAGATGAAAAAGAATAGTAATCATTATTAATTAAACATGTCCCCTCGAATGAAATTAGAAGTACAGCTGCATCACACTGTATGTACTGTACAGCATTAATGTGGCGTTTTATGAAACAGGGTCACAGATTTATGAAGAAATTTTTATTTACAGGTTTGATTCAGATGGTCGTCGTCTGATGAGGGAGTTGTTTCATCTGTGTCGTGGTGACGTAGTTTTAGTTTCAGGTCGTGTGTTTTGTGTTGTTGGAAATCAGAGTTTTCACTTTAACTTGTTATTCCTTAGATTTTTTTTTATGTCTGCAATCGATAAATAAATCACATCATATCCAAAGTACCACACACACACACACACACACACACACACACACACACACACACACACACACACACACATATATAAAACCAAAGAGGAGGTTGTGTGTGACTGTAGCTTCTGTATTTTTACAGCAGTCAGTCGGTGCACAGAGTACAGCCTTTACTGCAAGGCTGTATCCATGGCAACGGGATGGAGCGGTAATTATGGGATGAGTCAGGGTCAATAACTTCTTTATCTGTGTATATATATATATATATATGTATGTGTGTGTTGAATCAAGGTTAAAACAGACTTGTAAGTTCATTATGTGATAAATGGTCGGGTTGTTGATCCTGTACACATCTGTTTGGAGTGTCCACACACACACCCACACACACACACACACACACACACACAGACACACACACACACACACACACACACAGACACACACACACACACACACACACACAGACACACACACACACACACACACACACAGACACACACACACACACACACACACACAGACACACACACACACACACACACACACAGACACACACACACACACACACACACACAGACACACACACACACACACACACACACAGACACACACACACACACACACACACACAGACACACACACACACACACACACACACACAGGTATTATAGTCTGTTGCAGTGAGTTATCTACCTGCAACCGAGCAGAGAATAGGCAGTCACTGTTTACTGAGGGGAGTCAAGTGAGGAGAGGAGAGAACATTTTATTAAGGAGAGTTATGGAGAATTCAGGGCGTGGCCTCTTTGAGTGACAGGTGAGCGAGCGTATGCTCGCCACAATCTGACATGAACCAGAGTCTCAGCTCCACACAGGCCCCTCCTCTTTGTCCATATTTGGATTAGCTGGGAGTTAGGGGGTGGAGTCAGGCACTGTCAAGATGGCGATGGTGGAGCAGCTCACTCTGAGTCACAGAGGCTGCGTCCATCTTTATTTACAGTCTGTGGTCGTTCAGGTTGACCGATGTTGATTTATTAAGCAGCATTAAATGGACGTTTGTGCAGGTGGTACAAAGGTCTGAGAAGTCGACTGCAGAACAGTAACACCTTCTACTTCTTTTATTCTCTCCTTTAAAACATTCCCCAGCTCCTCACCTGTTTCCTCGTGTCTCTTCTCTCCTTCAGACCGATTCCAGCTGTGAAAAGTGCTTCTGCTGCTTGTGAAAACGTCGCTTCTTCAGACGTCGTGTGTTTTTTAATCCCTTCCCTCCCGTCACCAGACGTTGATAGTGGACATAAACTAAAGCTGTGTTCGAGGCTCTGGGCCTCAGGAAATCCCCTCTGCCTCCCACAAACAGCTAATGTCTCCCCAGCAGATGTTGAGGAGCAATAACATTAGACAGACTGCCATGGCGAGGCAGACGGTTACGCACTATTACACCACACAGACTTCCACCAATGGTTCCTGGGCAGATGTAAAAGGCAATAAGATTAGACAGAGTCTGCCACCGACTGTCAAATGGACTAGAACGTCAGATCGAAGGCCGCAGGGAGACGCGAGACCCGACTGAGGGAGGCGGGAAATGACAGAGCTAACTGCCCTTTTTGTTAATTCTCTTTGTTTGTTTGTTTGTCTGTCTGAGTCGACGAAGTGAAGTTTGACTCAAAGTTTGTGTCTCTGAGAGAGAACCTGTGAGCGGCTGACAGGATGAAGAGAATGAAGACTGTATTCTGCAGAGGTTAAACTGCGTTTCGTGGTGTAAACGAGTGTGAATGGCGTCTGCTTGTGCTCACCTGAGTCGGAGCTGTACATGTAGACGAACCTGGTCCAGTAGAAGTGCTCCAGCAGGGCCATGAGGGGCTCCTGCAGCTGGGGCCGCAGCTGCAGGACGAACTGGTTGTTGGTCTGGACGGGGAAGGACGGCGTGACGAAGCAGACGTGAAGCGAGCCGCAGAAAGACATCAGCATGTTGACCGTCCGCCGGTCGTACAGGCCCATGATGGCGTACACGCCCTTCGAGAACTGGGAGCAGACTGGGAACGAAAAGAGAGAGAGAGGATCATTAAAACAGAGGTCGTCGTGTCACAAACTCTCCTGATTGGCTGAATGGTAACCTCACATGTGCTGTTGGAAATGAGTCTTCGTAACCACAAGACTGCTGTTATTTTTATCATCCATTCATCTCTTCATTATCACTGATCTGCTGCTGTTTCCTTGTGTTTTGTATATTAATTGTCTGATTCTACATATTACATTATATTATTTATCTTTTTTTTTTTATTTATCACGTTTCTCCAAAACTCAAACACGTCGATATAAAAAGGTGAAATGGAGCAAAAAGCCCACGAGGAACCCAAAAAAACCTGATTACGTCCAACAGACCTAGAAGCACCAAACCAAAGGATGATCTGTATTCAGTTCATACCGTGTTCTGTACATCCTGGTGACGTTTTGGGAAGGCATTAAGCCCACTGCTCGTCACAGAGCATCTGTAGATATTTATATTGTTCCCAGTTTAATCCGTATTGAAACAATGAGTGGAAAATCCAAATATAACTGATCCGAACACAAACAACAGAATTAAAAGCACCGGACTGGAAGCAGCCGTGACTCCAAAATTAACTGACAGCTCTTTTCTGATGCTGTTTGAAAAATAACAATCAGCTGACACACGTTTTCTTTTTTCATCTGGTCGTCCACTGAAATATATCGACTAACTATTCATCACACTGTGTACAGATACTCATGGTTCCCTGAGGATGAACTGTAATATATGGAGGTAGATTTGTCTCAATATTATTTGGGTGAACAGGTCGACAAGAAAAAAAAACAGCTAAAAGAAGACTGCATGCTCTTACTTTGAAAAGCAGAAAATGGCGTTGTCATGAGGCGATCACGTGATTTGTTTCTAAAAATGTTTTTATTTGTGGAATTTGTCCGTTTTACATTTGCAGGATATTTTTTGAGTTTAGAAATGTAACTTTTGTGTTTGTAGAAGGTGTTTTATATTTACAGATCAAACATTTACTCAACGATTGTCGATATGTTCGAGACAAATCTACCTCAACAGTAAAACAGACAGTGCGGATAAAACAAAGCCTCTTCCGCTCTGGTCAAAGTGACCACAGAGAAGCAGCAAACACTTTTTAATCTGCTGGAACAAACTCACAGAACAAACTCAGCTTCACAACTGTTTTTCTTTTTGTTTTAACTCGGGGCTGCAGACTTTTATTAAGATAAATTTGGGACAGTTTATTCAGATGTTCCACTGCTCTATATCTTTCTTTATTCTATTTTAGCTTTTATTTTATTACATTTGTTTAAACCTTACCTAAAAGAGTCTTTGTATTTTCTCTTGTGTTTCTTTTTCTTTTATAAAAGTCTTGTTGCTGACTTGCTTTGCTCTGTAAGTGTGCAGCTTGTTTTTATTCCCAAATGTTGCTACTGAAATAAAAACTGGCAGCACAGCGCTTCCCTGTGGAAGTGTTATTACATATGTATGTATGCAAGTATCTGACGCGCAGATGCAATTTAAAAAATTTCAAAACATATACTTCCATGTTTTTCTCTTTTATATATCATAGTTAGGACATATCTTTTATATTTACGTATATATTTTTTTGTATATATATATGTATTTGTGTATATGCATCTTTATTTTTATCTTTATCTTATGATCTACTTCATATTTTATATTCTTTGCTGTAAGTCTTCCTAATTTCCCGCTGGGATCAATAAAGTTTTCTGATTCTGATTCATGCAGGAAATCACGGCAGCGAACATGTAAAGTGTGGACAAGAAAAGTGAATCGATTTCTAATCAAACAAAGTTGTAAAATGATCCAACCGAACCCAGCTTGGTTTCTAAATCATTTACCCAGAATTCCCTGGTTTGTGGTCAACATGGTTCTTCTATTCCTCCAATGGAAAAATAGTGAAGCTGAGACCTTTGTTGTTACTTCCTGGTTGTGTTTCTGGCTCTAACACACCTCTGGCACCCACTCCTCTCTCTATCTCTCTCTCTCTCTGTCAGTATGCATCCCTCCATCCTCCTCCCTGACATCCACCTTCTGTCCTCCTTCTTTACGTCTCTCTCTGTCCACTAATGTCTCTTGTCTTGTTGTCTCTCTTGTTTTCAAGCTCCAGTTCCTTTTCTTTTTCCTTTTTTTTTTTTTACCCAGAAATCGAGGTCACCAAACAAACCCAAAGTAAGATCCAGTTCATATCTTACACTCACACTGTACCTCAGCTTCATTTACTCCAGATATCAATCTTGTTATTTAAAGTTCGTATTCAAACCAACACACACACTCGTCCCTGACCTGCCTGTGATTTCTGAACGTCATTTGTCACACGTTTATTATTTTATCTGCTTTTGTCTGTTTTTTTTTCTTTTTCTTCTTCTTCTTAAATCTGTGTGCAGATACAGAAGAGCAGAATCTGTGTTTGGTAAAAAGCTAAGAGATGATAAAGTCTTCTTATCTTCACGGCAGACAGACGTCGTCTCTGCCGCTCACTTATCTGCTGCTGTGTGGCTGATAAAGTGCAGTTTCCTGTTTCACACAAAAGGCTTCCACAGGGTAAATCCCTGCGCACACAATGGCTGTAATCAAATTACTCTTCACGCAGAGCTCCTTCACAGTCAGGGATTAAGTCTTAAGACAAAATAATACTCGCTGCCGAGGCACCACGAGTCATTCTCTGAATCAATGTCTCATTTTATGGTCTTCTGGGCACAATCGCATCCAGACTGTGTGAAAACATGTCCGCCGTATCTGTGTCATCGCCCAGAAAATCCTCATTTGGACAGAGAGCGGTGACGCCCGAGCGGAGCTGAAGAGAAATGAGGACGTGTGAGCAAGAGGCTGAGGGTGATAGGCTGAGACACCTGTCAATCAAACAAACGCACCCTCGAAACAGAAGCTCTCCATAAAGTTTTCTTAATGAAACAAGCAGATAATTCCCTCGGGAGCTGGTGGAGACCAAACACAGAGCTAAAAGAGCGGGAACACTGGAATGACCACAACACATGAATCACCATGTTGATCTGTAGCTGCTGGAGGTGGAAACAACTGTTCACTAAAATCAACTTAAAAATGGATGGTGTCAATTCACAGCTCGTTTCTGCTGAAAACAAAAAGGAAAATCACCTCCTCGTGGTCGTATCCCTCCGCCACTTGGACTAGTTTCAGGTTAGATCCCTGTTTATCCAGAGTCGTAGAAAATATTAAACATTTGAGTGAAATTTTGTCATAATTGCTGTGAAGTCTTGAGTTATGGCTAAAAAGTGTTTTGTGAGGTCACACTGACCTTTGACCTTTGACCACCAAAATCTAATCAGTTCATCTTTGAGTCCAAGTGAATGTTTGTTTCAAATTTGAAGAAGTTCCATCGAGGCGTTACTGAGGTATCGGGTCCACAAGAAGGGATGTATGGACAACCCGAAAACAACATGGCTGCTGCTCTGAGGAATAAAAATTATTCTTTTTTCAGGTTTTAAAATTAAACTGAAGACGAAACATTTGAGCCACTCAAACTCAGTGTGTCCTCATCCTGAAACATCCATCTCATCCCTTTCAAACCTGTTTAATCCTGATGTTAAATGAACAGCAACAATAAGTCAGTATTAAATGAGCCTCACACCGTCTGTGCTGACGGACGTCCTCGTCTGTTCTCACTGTGTGTCCTTGCTGCAGCTCCAGCTCCCTGTGGCCAGGCGCTAACATGCTAACAACGAGCGCAGTCCCCTCTGAGCGGGCTAGCACTGGAAATAACTATTCCCTCTGGGGCCACGCTATCATGCTAACAATAGATGTTTGTCCTGGGGCAGATGCTATCATGCTAACGAGGTATCTGTCTCTTAGCATTAACGCTGCCGTCCCACTGGGACGTCAGGACGCTCCTTCATCAAAGAGGGACAGGCGGCGGAGAGTGGACAGATGCTGAGAGCTCTGGGAAACTCTGTGGTTATTTGTGTTAAGGTCGACAACATCGTCATGACGAGGGTCCAGATGTACAACAACCTATAGGACGAAGCAACGAAGTGAATCTGAATTTACATTAGTAACACATGAGCTGATGTCTCTCTGTGATCATCAGCTTGTAAAGTTTGTGGCTGTATATCAACCTTTTTAAAGCTGTGAAATAAATCTGCAGGAGAAATTCAAGGGTTTTCTTTTAGACAAATACAAATCTTTTCTACACATGTACAAACTTGAGTTACTGTTCATATGGGTTAATATCGGACGATTTCATCCCTAATTATTTACATCCAGTGCCAATGGAATTTTTTAGTTTTTTACTGTGACCAGATGAGACAAGATATTCCTGTATTAGTCCCACAGTGGGGACATTTGCAGTGATAGTACAAGAAAGAAAAAATACAGCAAAATGTCAGTAACAAGTACTTAAAAAAGATAAATAATATGTACATTTAGACAATAAATATAACAAAACACAAGTCAATGGCAGCAGTATTTTCCTAATCCTGAACATTAATAAGGTGGAAAACCTCATATCTGATATATTAACTTGAGTTGGCTTGTGGTGTTTGTGTCACGTGATGAATCTCAGTCCAGTGTTCCCTCTCTTTTAGCTCTGTTTGGTCTCCACCAGCTCCTCCTTAGCTGCTAAATGCTCCACTGTGTCCACACAGTGTAAAGGTCTGTGTCCATGTGTAGTGTGATTATAGATCAGGTCTAGCTTCTATATTAATACTGTGAAAGTATCAAAGCCTCAGTCCACAGAGAAATGCACACAGCCTGTATTCAGAAACTGAGCCTTAAAACCAGCCGTCAGGACTTCTGGAACTTTGTGATGTCACAACAAAGCAGTCACCAAGTCCCGCCCACCTGGACCCACCATCCAAACCTTGCAGGATTTGGTTTCTCTGAGTGTTTTTACCTGAGATCTGCTTTATTTTTATTGGCTCAGTCAGAAAACAGTCAGCCAATCAGAAGAGAGGCTCAGAGCCTCCTCTCTTCTGATTGGCTCACCGACCTGTTGTTACTAGAGCTCCAGAGAGAAGCCTGAGAGAGGAGATGTAAAACTACACTGAGATGGTTTTTATATCTTCTGATGGATCAACACTTCAAATAAAACAAGAAGAAGAAGATATGGAGCTTTAAAAATCAAAAAGTGAAAAAAAAAGAAATCTGTCGTGACACCAACCCCCCTTTAACTATTAATATTAATGAAGACAAACGTTCCACAAGGACGCTCGTCGTAACATGGCGGAGACCCGGCTGACCTCGCCTCGTGCCCACTGAGGGTCCTCCAGTCAGACATCTCGCTCCTCACCACCTGAGGCGTTTAGACAGAGCTTTATTTAAACACAGCCCAGAGACGACGACAAGCGCCACAGGGCCCACAGCTGAGACCGCGTCTACCCACAGAGCTGCTCATCCTCCTGACACATCCGTCCGTCCATCCATACTGCAGATCTGTCCGTCTGTGACGAATACCATTTGGAAGGAGGGAGAACGGAGAGGAGGGGCGGCTCTGTCGGCAGGTAATAGGGAGGACGTCTATCGGCGTCATCATCCTCCACTGACCCCCGGCTCACGACCGTCTCCTTCCTCCGCTGAGAAGACGAGACAGGACGGCCCGGAGACACACATCCGGCGATCAGGTCACTGTTTGACTCCGTCGTCCTGCGTTCCCGTCACTTAGCCCGACACTTTTCGCCGCCACTTTCCCAGAGATAGAGACGTCCAGTCAGGACAGAAACAGAACGAGCTGTAATCCCAGCACCAAACACTTGAGACTGACATTTTATATTTGCTGTTTGTTTTATCTGAAGCGACACCCGAGTGCAGCGGGAGATTCGGCTTGAAGCCCGTGACGGCTGACATCACGAGACGCCAAAAAGGTCACAGACAGTACAGAGGAGTGGGCCGAGACCCTGATTCCTTAGAGCTTTCTTCCTCTCACACTGAATTCACATGTTCTCCTGGTTCCTCGTCGCTGTTTGTCTCAAGTCTCTAAACCTCAAACTGAGTCTTACTGAAGACAAACCATCTGCCAAAGTTCAATATTAACACGGCTTCGTCCCACCTTTCACCTTTAATTAGAATCAGAATACTTTATTGATCCCCAGGGAGGGATCAATAAGTAAAGAAGAAATGTAACAGCAAAGAACAGAGAATAAGAAGTATGAATAAATGAATAAATAAATGATTGCGTAACGTCTGTTGACCAGGGTGAAATAAGTCAAAGAGCCCGTCAGAGTTTCATATGTCACAAAGCTAAGGAACCAATCCTGTCAACTTGTGGGGACGAGGGGGCGGGGCTAAATACACCTGAAACCTTGTCAGTACAGACAGAGAGAGCGAGAGAGAGTTAGCATTAGCAAAACCACTAACACTGTGTCAGTTACAAGCTAACAGACAACATAAACAAATAAATGATGCCAACTAGCTAACTGGTCCGAAAAGATGCTAACTACGCTAACTGTTCTGAAAAGATGCTAACTACGCTAACTGTTTTAATTGATTTGTTGCTTTTATTTGAGGCGTGACAGTAAACTGAACGTCACCTCAGTCTGTGAGGAATCACAACATCTTCCTCTACTTCCGGGTGTTTTATAGACCAACTGATGAATCAACGAATACTCGATAATGGTAATAGTCGTTTAAGTTGCAGCTCCATTATCAGTAAATCACATAATTAACTTTATCAGAGGTTTCGTTGTGACCTCAACACGGCGAGGAGCCGAAAAAACATCTGCTGTGAAAGACAGAAAACAGGAGGTTTTTCTCTGATTCTTCTGGGACTTTGACTCAGAGACTCGAGGCGTTTTCCCTCCAGGTTCACGGGTCTGAGAGGTCGACGATCACACCTTCACTTCAAACACACACACACACACACACACACACACACACACACACACACACACACACACACACACACACACACACACACACGAGATATGAGGTTTTCATCCCCAACTCCCAGAGAGATGAATGGCACCGAGCACCCGTCTCAACCTCAGGCTCTAATTAATGTGTTTAGTAGAGATGCTGAATAATAGATTAAATGGCTGCCTTCCTAAGGGTGATACACCATTCACACACACACACACACACACACACACACACACACACACACACACACACACACACACACACACACACCACACACACACACACACACATCGAGTCTAAAGTCATTTTTGGCAACTGCTGCCTCCGAGGCATCAATGCAATAATCTCCTGCTGAGAATTGGAACTCTGACTGACACACACACACACCCACCCACACACACACACACACACACACACACACACACACACACACACACACACACACACACACACACCCCAACAGTCGCAGGTTCAAATCCCACCTGTCTGACTCTCGTCTGTTGCGTCCATGTCTACATTTACATTTTAGTCGTCCACAGAGATTCACACACGTTTCACTCCAGAGGCGACAAGTCAGTGTGTGTGTGTGTGTGTGTGTGTGTGTGGGAACTACACAACTAGTGTAGTTGTTCCTTCTGCAGTGGAATCATAAAGAGTGAAATCCACCTTTGGATTCCAGTTCTCAGTCAGCTCACAGTTCAGCTGCTGCTGAGCTGAAAAGACAAAGTGTCTTTGCCAAAAACTACGGGTCCTCTCTTGGACAAAAAGGCTCGTCTGAGGCGACATTAACTACATGTCAGGAGTAAAAGGAGGACGACTGACTGATTTTCCTACTTTCAAATTCCCACAGAATCAGTGCAGATTCAGCCTGAATGACACAGAATTGTTTTAAAGAGTTGACATAAACTCATCGGTGTCCTCTGGTGGACCAACTGTCATGTGACACTGTTTCTAAACAATCCTAAAATTAGAAATTAGCTCTAGAGACCAAAACAGTTTCTGTACCAGGCTGTAAACATGTTTATTTCTGCTGTAACGTTGGACATTTTAACATGGGAGTCTATGGGGACTGACTCACTGTTGGAGCCAGACTCTAGTGGTCGTTAGAGGAACTGCAGCTCCTGGTTCTTCAGTGTTTGGCTTCATTGATGCTTGATCGCAGGTGTGGATTCAAAGCCTTAACACACCTGTCGCTTCACACAGGTGTGCAAAGACTGATGATGATGCAAGAGAATAAAAAAAGAAAGAAAATGAAAGAAAAAAACCCAAAATTAATGGAACACGGCGCCTCTATTCAAACCCTGCAGTTTATTTCCTCTTTTTCCTTCGGTTATCTTCAGTTTTGTTCTCTTGGCATCTGATACAGTTTGTTTGTCCGACATGAAACTAAAGATTAAGATTATTAATTAAAGATAATCCGCTTTTTCTCTGCTGCCAGCCCCTCGTATCTGAACACCGGCTCTTCTTTTTCTAATTATTTGCCAGTTTGTGTTGCTGAAGATAAACGTCTTTCCAGGCGATACATGCAACGCTCTCTTTTTTTTTTTTTTTTAACGCCGCACTTTATCCTCATTTCACATTTGAGGCGTTCAACTGAGCGTGTAACTACGAGTGAGTCCTCAAGGGCGAAATGTCACCAGCAACCCACCAGCTCTCTCTCTCTCTCTCTCTCTTTCCACCGGGCTTCCCGCCTAAATGTCTCCAACACCATGCATTCTTTATTTTTTTATTTTCTACACCCATAAACAATAAAATAACAGCAACTATGGGGAGCGGGGCAGTCGTGTCCTGTCCCTCTGTCGTCTCAATCTGTATGCTCCTGATAAGGGAAGCCCTGGCAGTGAGAAAGAGGAGAAACACCATTTAATTTCCCCTCCGTCTCCCTCCCTCCTCCTCCTCCTCCTCCTCCTCCTCCCGTCTTCATCTGAACCTCTGGGAGGGCGGTGAGTTGAAATGCTAGTTAGCCGGCTCTCATGCAGCTGCGGCTCAGTGGTTACAGTTTATGTTTAATGTGCAAACTTCAAGGCTTGAAGATGCAGAGGAGGAGGTTGACAAACCGCAGCCATCTGAAGAAGTTTCCGCTGGTTTCACTCACAGAATCAAGGAGCAGCCACGACCCGTCTGAACGCAGCGTCTCCTGGTTACTCAAGTATCAACTTAGCAGGATTTGTTACCTGAATGTCCACTAGAGGTGTCGAGTAAAGCCACTAACAATAATATGTCTGTATTCGGATTTATTTATTTGCCTCATCTGATTCTTTTTATGCAATAAATTTGTAATTGGTTTGGGCCAATATTCAATAATATAGAGTATCGCGATATGTCCCGCTGTATGTGATATTTTCCATATCGGAATTATATTTGTCTTTCTTGCAGATTTGTCTCTCACTTCACAGCTTTGTACCTTGACATGTGACAAATTAAACATAAAACACAATCATATAATTATATATTATAAACTAGAATGACCTCCTCCCCCACTCGGACTAGTTTCAGGTTACATCTGTTTATCCAGAGTCACATAAAATATTAACTAAGTTTGTCATAATTGCTGTGTGAAGTCTTGAGTATTGGTGAAAGAAAGTGTTTTATGAGGTCCGATGACCTTGACCTTTGACCTTTAGCCACCAAAATGTAATCAGTTCATCCTTGCATCCAAGAGAACGTTTGTGCCAAAAGTGAAGAGATTCCCGTGAAGAGTTCTCGAGATATCGTCTTCACAAGGCCAAAAATGTGTTTTGTGAGGTCCCCCTGACCTCGACCTTTGACCTTTGACCACCAAAATCTAATCAGTTCATCTCTGAGTCCAAGTGAATGTTTGTGCCAAATTTGAAGAAGTTCCGTCATGGCGTTACTGAGATATGGCGTTTACGAGACGTATGTACAATCGGAACATCTGTAATTGTTACAGACTGAATGAATGAATGAATGAATGAATGAATGAGTGTGAGCCTATACAGTGAAAACTGTAGGAGGAGTCGTCCAGAGGTGGGAAAGTATTCAGTGCAACAGTATCAACACGTCCCATTTCTACAGATGCATTAAATCAAAGGGAGCTGTGTGTGTTTGTGCAGCTGTAACTCCACATCTGGACACGTCACTGTTTAACTCCACTTCCTGTAGGCGACCTAACCGCCTGAAAAATTACCTTTAAAAAAAAAAAAAAAAAAAGAAGAAGAAAAAAAACCTCAGTTTCATTCATCTTTGCTGACGGAGGATTTTCTGCAGCTCGGCCAAAACCATTAGAAAAAAAAAGCAGTATTTTGTCATGAAATTTGTTCCATCCTGAGGTTTTTTTTTTTTTTTTTTTTTAAATGTGCAGCTGGGTGTGAGCTCATGAAGCCATAAGCAGAGCCCCGAGTCTGTGTTAACATGGGGTCACACTCAGGTTAGAGCTCCATTCAAAACCCTGTTACATGCTCTATTAGACTGCGATGCTCGCTCTACCTCCCCGTCTCTCCCAATTTCACTTCTATTCACGTCTATTCAGTCCACCTCCATTCAATTCGGCCTGATTCGCTGGCATGAATGCGACATCGTGTCGAATTGCCAAAAGCGCCTCACTCCATTTGGGTTCCTTCATAATAGGATGTGTTTATTATTGCAGCAACACATTCATTAAGATTCAGACTCCGCTCTCTCTCCTCTGGTGGTCTACAGTGACTCCTCCTGACCTCTGTCCTCGTATCTCAACGCACATAAAATCAGCTGCCGGAGCGAGTCTCTGAAACTCTTGTCTCAAAGTCTCAGCTGCAAAGTGCTCGGGTCTCACAGAGTCAATCATAAGAGTATAAATGAAAAAAACAAACTGACAACGTTAGATAGTAAACAGAGTAAACAACAGCAGTGGCTCTAAATGTGCTCAGATAAAGGAGGGAAGTAAACAGTGTGTATGCAGGGTCTGCAAAATATTAGTCAAAGACAAACCAAGGAACAACACATAAAGGCAGGAAAAGAAAAGGCATGAAATATATGCAAATGAGAATAATCTGGTGAACAAATGAAGACGTAAGCAAAGTGGAGCTGCTGATAAATACGAGGAAACGAGGAGCCGGGAAATAAAGAGAGAAGAGAGTTGAAACAGAGAAACCCTCTGAGGGTTCAGTCCTCCGATAAACACACAAACAGCCTGACAGATCTGAGACACATCACAGGTTAGTCACTGACTGACTGTCGACATGACTGACTGTGTGTCTGTGTGACGGCGGCCCAGACAGGCAGCTGCCTCTGCATTATTCCTGTGTGTCATTCACTATAATGAAGATGACACAAACGGAACAGGAGCAGAACGTCTCTTCGGTTCTCGCGGCGCGCTCGCGTCGACTGCGGACTGTTCTGCACTCGGTACCGACTGTGACAGAACACTGGGTTCTCAGACTCCGACAGTCGGTCACACTCTGAGTCTGGAGCTCGACAGTCACGAGCCAACGTTTACACAGACAACAGATATCTCAGCAGCTACTGGACGGAAAATACCACAAACTGTTTTGATGATGAAGTTATTTTATTCTAGCTAGTTTCGGTTCCAGCTTCTTAATTAAATCAAGTGTTTCACCTCGTTAACGTCCACATGATGTTTTTATATAACACAGACACATGATGATGAAATAATCATCAACACCATGACTGAGTGTTTCCACCTTGAACTGCAGTGAACCAATGACAGTCTCATAAACACAGATTCAGGGTTTCATACATCACAACCCTCAGGAACCAATCCTGTCAACTTGTGGGGACGGGGGGGCGGGGCTAAATACACCTGAAACCTTGTCAGTACAGAGAGAGAGAGAGAGAGAGAGAGAGAGAGAAAGAGTTAGCATTAGCACAACCGCTAACACTGCGTCAGCCACTGCCAGTTACAAGCTAACGAACATCATAATAAATAAATAAACAATGCCAACTATGCTAACTGTTCTGAAAAGATGCTAACTACGCTAACTGTTGACATTTAATTTACCCAGTGCTCTGATTCGTGACCACATACCTGCAGAACTAAAGACACTCATCAGCCTAAGGTGTAGGTTACATTGTTACAGTAATTAGCCAATTTAGCATGCTAACATAAAATAGGGACCATGGCAAACATCATAAATGCTGAGTATATGCTAATATGTAGCATATACTCTCATATATATTAGCATAATACCCTGCTAACATTGGCGTTTAGCTCAAAGCACCGATGTGTTTAAATGTACAGCGTCATAGAGCTGCTAGCGCGGCAGTTATCAGTTGATTAATTGATCAAAAAGTAAAATGTGCTGGTAAAATAATCGATAATTTACTTGTTCTCGCTTCTCAGTGAGTATTTGCTGCTTTTCAAACTTTTTATGAACAAAACAAGTAATTTTTCTTCAGTTTTCCAACATTTCAAACACTAAGTGATTAATCAACAGAACAATTATCAGGATAAGGTCTTGTTCCTTTTCTTCCAGTAGTAAACACAGTCGTGTTAGGAATTCAAAGTGTCACAATATATAAAAGAAATGGGATTTTCAATATTGATCCCAACTGATCAGAAAGTGAATATCTGTATATAATTTTTCATTACTTTACACTACAGAGAGAAAACAAGCAACAAGCTGAATAAAGATAGTTAGATAGAAGTTATTTTTGTTTTCTCGTCTTCATCTGTAAAAATAAACACAGGAAGTCTCACAGAAATAAGAGTCTTCTGTCGGGGCCTAAATATAAAGATGTTTTTTGTGAAGTGAAGTTGGAGGACGACAGAGTTCAGTGTGAAGTGAAATGGAAACACTGTTCATACGTTACAGCGACAGCTCTCGTGATGGTCAACACCAGCGGGGCGTCACGGACCCGGACACGTCGTGTCTCTGTCGCAGGAGATGTTGTTGATGTTGAAGCTGCACAAGAGACGCAGCTGCAGGTTTTTCCATAAAGCTCACAGCTTATTTCATTCATATAAGCTCCGAGTGCACAAATCCCTCGTGGTGCTCGGCTGCTCTCCCACCACCACCACCACCCAGCCCCCCCCCACCAGATGCACCCTGCCGTGTGAACGCTGTGTAGGTACAGGAGAAAGACATCATGGAGCCTGGATCAGACCACACAGCGTCTGTGGTTCTGTTCACACCTGGTACTAACACAAGCGTCAGTGATGCGATCTCAAGCGGTCAGTTCACACCTGGATTTAAAATGCATCTCCACACACGTCCAGATTGACCACTTGTGATCGGATCTCACTTCCCTTCTGACCTTCTACAAGTTTAACTCTGACCAACACGTCAGGGTCAACAACCGCGGCGTCATTAGCATCGCTGTTAGCATCACTGAGCGCATCGTACACGACGTCTAACTTGGCAAGACGCGGTGAAACATTTGTGACGTGGTTCTTACATCAGATGACCAGATGCAAAAACTAAATTTAATATTGATTTAACACTAGAAATAATAACTTACTACATAAATGGATTCAGAAGTCAAATATTGTCTAGACATTTGCAAAGCCATGAGCAATCAGCGATCGTTCTGATCATCGTCGATCGTCGTTATCATCGTCCACAGGAAAAACCCGAACGCACAAAACCAGAAATATTCAAACTCTTCATCAGAATCATCAAGCCGTGCGTTCACGAGCCTCGTTTCCACTCCCATAATTAGATGAAGACTCTCCGTTAATCAATCAGTTTGGATAAAAAAAAAAAACCAGTGATCAGACGCAGAGAAGAAAGACGAGGAAGAAAAACCAGAATCTGAATCTTGCCAAAACATACGAGGAATTTTCTTTGGTGTTTTGGTTCATGACAATAAACATAAGAAGAAGAAAAGAAATATAAACAAAAGATGAAACAAGCAAGTAATTGCAGATATCTTTAAATATAAACAGAAAATTTTTACAATAAGATAAAATATTTACAATAAAAATGTGAAGAAATATTATAGAAAAAGATAAATATGTACAATTTCACTGACTGTGAAACTGATTCTACTTCAGTACAATCACTGCAAATGTAAATTTTACTCTTAACGAGGCTCCAGAGGCTTTAACACTGTGATTAGTAAAAGTTAAGTTAATAGAGTTTAACAATGACTCACAATAAATAATAAGGATATTAAAGATGCTGAAGGAAACATTGACACACAATCACAATTATTATTTCTGTTTATGAATTGTTAAATTGTTATTACTGTGTAAACTTATGACGATAATAGATGAAGCTCCGTGAGGTTTGTCATTTTATTTCATTTTATTTTGTATTTTCACTTTAACTTGAATCGCTTAAAAAACCGTGTGTTCACATGGTCAAAGGAAGGTCAGGTGACACAGTCTGGGTTTATAAAGACTCATTTCTGTGCGTGAAATGGCGTACACGTGTTCTCTGAGTGTACGCATCATTAACGAGTCTGGCCCCGGTCTTATAATGCGACTCGTCCTGTGCTGGGACTGAAAGCAGCAGCTTTAATAAAGCACAGTGATCCTCTCTGCGTCCGGACTCTGCTCGCTGCTGCAGGTTATTTTTCTAACCCAGACGTGAACAGAGTTTGAATGACGGAGCTGCTGCACCTGAACTGATCCCACCTGCCCTCTGGTTACTGCTGACACCCCCCCCCCCCCTCCCGCCTGCCCCCCGCCTCTCTCCGTCTTCTCCTGTGAAAACACTTGTCTCCATTTCTGTCCTTGTGCTTTCTTACGATTTAAACTGAGATTATGATCCAGCGTCTTTAGGGTCTTTACAATTGAATTCATCTAAAATGAGTTTGAATTTGAACCAGTGAAGTTCAGTATCGACCATGACAGGTCGTCCGTCCTCCACGTCGTGGCCCCGGCCCTGCAGGGGGACAAAGTCTAGTTTAAAGACTTAAATCGTTTTAGTTATTATTTGTTGTAAAGTTGTGTTTATTCAGTTTCCGTCTGTTGAGTGATGAACAGACAGAAAACCTGGAGCGACGTCTGATTATATTATTGCATTACACAGGAAACTGCCGCGTACCGACAACGACCTTTTGGCCCTCGAAGGTGAATCTGGTGTTAAAACCATCAGTTTACTGTGATGTGAGACAAAGAATGGATCTGTCTAATGTTTGATATGATTAAGTTGTAGATTAACTGTCTGTCGATCGACTGATTGATTAATCAACTGTTTCAGCTCTAAAAAGAAGCGTTTTATTCTCCTTCTTATGCCGAGTCTGACGACCTCTTCATATCAACATGTCCTCCCTCTCTCTCTCTGCATCATGTGTGGAGCTGCAACAGTTAATCAATTAATTGATCAATCGATCGAAAGAAAATGAATCGCCAGATATTTATGATCAATTTTCAAGTAAAAACTGAAATTTCTTTTTATTTCTTCACGTCTCAAATGTGAAAAGTAGTTGTTTTTCTTGGTCGTAGTTATAATTAATTTAACTTTGCTAAGGGAGGGGCTACGACACACACAGAGAGGGGAGGGGCTACGACACACAGAGAGGGGAGGGGCTACGAAACACATTGCGGGGAGGGGCTACGACACAGTGAGGGGAGGGGCTACGAAACACAGAGAGGGGAGGGGCTACGACATCAGAGAGAAATGTCAGCGTAAATGACATCAGAGAATGAAACACGTGCACATACATTAGATAAATAAATAAAACATTTCATTTTGTTATTTTTTAAATTATTTTATTTTATTTTTTAAGGCGATGGTAGGAAGGAAACTCTGTCCTCCCTCTCTCTCATGTTTTCCTCCCTATACTCTGCCTCTTTTCTCTCTGTTACTACAACCCTCCCTCCCTCCCTCCCTCTGTCTGTTGTTTTCTCCCTCGTCTGTTGTTGTGTGAAATGTAAAACAGACTGAGCTCTGCCTCCTGTGAGACTCGCTCCACAGTCGGAGCGGAGCAGCTCGGCTGCATCTGAGCTACAAAAACAAATATGTGTGAGAGAGCAGAGACTCGCTCCCAGCTCACACTCACTTTTATCAGGAATTAGTCTGAGCGACGCCGAGCTGCAGGAGCGACAGCTGCTCGCACGGAACGACAACCAGCTCACACAAAACAGACATGACACGGTTTCATCAAGTTACAACAGCCAGGAGCGCTAACGAACCACGTAACATCAGGGGCCTTGATAACGACCCCACAGAGGTTAAAAACCCGGGTCTGGAGGTGAAAACCCAGGCGACTTTGGCCCCTTTTTCTCAGCTTGTTCAAGGCGGGAATGTGGAGCCTTTATTTCATCTCGTCGTTCTAATCAATCAAACACTGTGGCTCCTCCCCCACCGCCCAACAAATCAGCTGCTGATTTGTTCCACCATTGTCAATAAGAAGCTTCTTGACGTTACCGGTTCTTGGACGACACAGATGATTTTACTCTGACATACGATCTTCTTCTGAGATGAATCGTACAGATAGCATCATTAAAAGTTTCTATATTTACATATTTAATTTCAAAAGTTCAGTCTCTGCTAACCAGACCATGTTAACTGTTAGCTAGCCTGCTAACTGCAGCTGGAGACAGCAGTCCTTTTTCTGCTCTGCAGCTCTGCTCGGTTAGCTTAGCATAGCAGCACATGAACCAGTTATCCACCTGATTAGAACAAGAACTGCGATCACCAGCTGCAGTCCAAGTCTGTCTGCTGGACCAGAGACCTGCTGCAGGCAGGACAACCCCAGGTGGAGCGAGCTGGTTATCAGTCAGAACTTTCAAGTTAAAATGCTTAAATATAGCAACCCACAAATAAATAAATAACAGCGCTGTCCAAACAAATTCTCCACATCAACTAAGCAAAACGTCTGATTGGTTGTGACACAGCTCGTGAGCAGAAGACAGCACTGTGGGTGAAGAGAGGGACTTTCAGAATAAAACCAGAGCGGAAACAGGATGCAGATGGTGGACTGTGACCAGAAAACACTGTCATGTGATCTTTTGGCCTGATCACCCACCACCTACACGTCCGCTCACATAACCGCATCAAGTGTTGTGACCTCAGCTCGGACAAAGACTAGACTGAAACTGAAAACCAGGTCCAGATGTTAACGAGTCGAGCTAAACTACAGCAGAAGATTGTAAAGAAACAACACACGTTATATTATACGTTTAATGTTCACATTCAATCCAGTGTCATTTGTGTTATTTGATGAGTCTGTTTAGCCTCAGCTTCCGTGCTTCTCCTCAGACTCCAGCTTTTGCAGCTCAGTGTGTCACAATAATCTTATCAGACGTATCACTGACGCCCCAGAGGAAAAAAATCCTGCAGCTCACAACTGTGTTTTCTTTACCTCCGATTCTGAGATTACCAGATCTAATCTGTTTCTCCTAACACCCCCCCGGACAGGCAGGGGTGTGTCAGGTGTGGAAATCCCACCAAAGACACAACATGCGGCGAGCTAACACCAAGCCAGAGCTTTGGATCATATCAAATGAAATATCATGTGATTAAATGCCATCTGCCTCTGATGGTAAGTTTCCCTCTGATGCCAAACCGACGCCGTTAACGGACGTTTTTTTCTTGTGTGTAATCAGAATATATCTTCACCCTCCAGCAGGAATATAAGAGTCTTTCATGAAACGACAAAATACCGTGTTCACCAAACTGCAGCCAGATTCTCCTCGCTTTAATAAAGAGGTAAACTGTGGTTCTATCAGCGTCTGCACAGTGTGTGTGTGTGAGTATGAGCTTTGATGTCTGCTCTGATCAGGATGTTTCACCTTGCTGGGTTAAACTCCCCAAACGCTCGTGCAGTATTAAACCTCCGCTCCGACCAAATCAAAGGAAGAGATTCTGTCAGATGAGATGAAGACGACCTCCTCCTCCTCCTCCTCCTCCTCCTCCTCCTCCTCCGTGGGACCCTGTGCAGCATCACTCAGCGGAAACACAGGCACTTGTTACGGCACTTGTTGATTAAAATAAATAAATAAATAAATACTGAGAACAGTGTGTTGAGGTTCAGAACATCAACCAGGAGCTGGAGGCACAGCGTGGGATTTGGCGGCTCTGCTGGGCCCTAAAAACTAAATGTGAGAGAGCGTCGTTAAGGAACGCCGGAGCTCTAAACGCCACTAAAGCCTCTGTGATACGCAGCAAGATTTTGTTTTCATCTGGAAGACGCAGAGCAGGACGCTACGTGAGGCCGTTGAGGGGGGAGGGAGGGGTTATAGTCTACAATTAAAGCTTTTGTTTTTCGGATCATTCCAGTGTTTTAAAGACTCTCATCGACAGATTAAAAAAAATAAAGGGATTCAGTATTCTGGCAGCGTGGAGAGTTTCCACAGAGTTCACCGTGTTAAATTTAATACTTTAAGACCTTTTTAATACCACAGAGAATGTGATTTAATACCTGTTTCCCCACAGTGTGAAGGTATGATGGGAAACCTGAATAGACAAAGTGGCCTTAAATTCTTTATTATCATATCACAGTTTTGTTCCTTTCAAATCTGTAGGTTTTACATTTATTCCCAATGATGTAACAATTAAATTAATAAGACCTGTTTGGCTACTGTTTGGTTTAGTTAGTGAATAAAACCAGATGTTCACTTCCAGAGGAATTAAAAGAACGACTCAATTTAAGTCCTGCAGGAAATATAAAGGAAAAGCTAACTATGAAAAAAATCTGAATAATTAATACATTTCAGAGTCTTTTTGGTGTCGGAGGGAGGGGGGGCTTTGAGTAATGACCTCAGCATTCCTGCAGTCCTGGTTACCGTCCTGAGTCTGTCAGCAACAGATTAAGACAGCCGCTAATGTCTGTCGTCGAGCCGAGGGTCATTATTACATGTGCAGATTTAAATACAGGTGTAATGAGGCCGGCTGGTAAATTCAGCGTTCTGGGCAGAACAAAACAAGGTCAGCACATTGTTCTCCGCCGCTACTGCACTGTACTCAACGCTCCCCGGAGCCGGAGTCCATTTAGTGCTGAGCTCCCTCTGGTCTTTACATCCATTTACTGCAGCTGTCTGCTCTTTTAAAGCCGGCCCTCATTTACCTCTATTTTCTCTAAATCCCCCATCTGCTGAATGGAGTCTTGGTGATGGAGGAACGAGGCACTGACCCGTGACAGACCTGCAGCGAGGAGTCTGAGGTCACACTGACAACACACCTGAAGAAGACGTTACTGTAAATAACCAAAGCTACCCTAAGAATCGACATGTTACATTAAGTGAGGCTACAGCAATGACTGTCTCACCCTTATCTGACCTTTAATAGACCAAATGATTAACCAACACAACAACGGACACAATGTGTTTTGGCCTGGATCAAGATTTCAAGTGTTTTTTGTGGCCATGTGCCTCTTTCTTGACACTTTCTCTTGACTATTAATTAAAGTAACCAATTGAAAAATAATAAATTACCTTGAGTTTTTGCTACAAGGCCCGCTATGAGACGATGATCTTCACAGCTACAACAGCAGCAGCAGTGAGAGTGTTTGCTATAGGTCTGATGGTCCCACCATAACCAGATACCAAAACACATTAGAGCAAATATTACCGTCTACCGAGGGCAAGAGAAAATATTTCAGGCTATTGTAAATGAAATTTAGACTCTTTATTACCTTTTAACGCCTTTTCCTTTAGCAAACTACACTCTAGATTTTTCAAAACGCTTGGACACATCTAGAGCCGCACCTAATGATTACTTCCACTATCGATCAATCTAATGTATTATTCATTCGGCTATAAAACGTCAGAAAATCATGAGAAATGCCTGTTAGTCCACAGTGACGTTTTCTCTGGTCAACTGTACAAAACCCAAGAAAAGGGTCGAGTACAAACCGGACAATCGTAGAAAACCATCAAATCTCCAGCGCTGAGGAACTGGAAACAGAAAACGTTTTCACATTTTTGCTTAAAATTGACAAAAATTATTATTTGATGATCAAAATTGTTACCAATTAATTTTCTGTCAAATGACTAATTAATTAAATGTGTTAAATCAAATGTGATCAAATTCATGCTTTTCTGGAAAGTTGACCTGCATCAAGACGCCACCAGGAAAACATGTGCTGCAGGTGTTTGATGCTACTGTGCTAAATAGGTAAATAAATAAAGTAAACAACTTCACAACGTACAACGCTTTCCAGCAGGTGGTGCGTTGCATCCACTGCAGCTCAAACACACTCACTGAAAACAGTGAATTAAAAATATGAGGTCAAACAGATCTACATGAGCCAAGAGTCTTTGTTTTCTTGCAGCTCTGTGATACAGTGAAAGAATTATTCAGGTGGACAAATGGAAACACTATTGAAGCAGCAATATAAACACACAACCACCGAGAACGTCACAACACAATGCAACTGGAATAAAAGCCTGTCTACGAAGTGTAAGAAACACTGAGACTCAAACACACAACCAACACACTGCAAAACCAAAACCAGGAGCCGTTTGTCAAACCACAAGCTGCAGAGATATTGATGATTCTCTCTGGATTCAGCTCTTAAATAAAGTCATCTGATCCTGCTGAGCCAGTATTATAAACCTTGAAACTACATCCACGTTTGGAGGAATTACTCCACCAACATCTGTAGTGAGTCGTGTGGATTCTTGGAAATCAACTTTTTTAAACTAAAAGTTTCAGAGTCTCAAACCCATAACACAGACTTTGATTTGTTTCTGAACTTACAGGCGTAGGTCATGGCGAAGCTGCTCCCTGTGTCCACCATGTCCACTTGTGGTACCAGCTTGGGGATGTCCTGGTGCTGCGCCAGGGCAAAACGAAACACCTCGTACTCGTGGGAGCCGGTGGGGAAAAGGCCGCCTGTTCAACAGACAGACACACACACACACACACACACACACACACACACACACACACACACACACACACACACACACACACACACAGAGGGAGTTACTTCCTGTCCCGAGACACATGGACAAAATAACTGGCTGAAAATGTCTTTTTGGTTAAAAAATACTTCTTGTAAACTTCTTCTAAATGTGAAGATTTGTTGCTTTTCTTTGTCATTAATGAGGGTGAAGTGAATATATTTGAGTTTTAATAAGAATTTAACAGAATAATACAAGCAATCTGAATAATTCACACTCATGACAAAAAGAATAAAAGTTTTAACAAATGTGAAACTGGGTTTCAAACAGTCTGTGGCTTTAATCTATTCCAGGTATGACAAGTCTGGGTAAAGTGGTCTTTGATCTTGACCTGGTCTGATGTGGTCTACCTGAGAAGGAAGTAGCAAAACCTCCCATTTTGATGTTTTCAAAAAACAAAATAAAAGGTCTTTTAAGAGTTTTTAAACCAGTCTCTTTGTTAATCTCATCTAAATTTAACAAGTCCACAGAGGTTTTTAATCAATCAATCAATCAAACTTTATTAGTATAGTCTGTTTCATACAAGTTAGTTCAGTTCAAACTGCTTCACAGGCAACTGATAAGCTAACAAGGACAAATCAAGTAAGAAAGCAGAGAATGAGATACAATAGAATAGATTTATAAAGTTATAATAACATTAGCAAATATATATATATAATTAATAATAAAAGAACAGATTAAAGTGAATAAAATAAGTGAATAAAATAAAGTGAAGAGCTACAGTTTGAAAATGTCAACACTTCCGGCCTCTCTCAGGTCCTCGCGGAGACTGTTCCAACGGCTCGGAGCAGTAAAGCTAAAAGCTGCGTCACCACAGGTTCCAGTCCTGCACTCCGGAACAATCGTGTTTTCACAACTACAACAAAAACTTCCACAAACCTCAAACGTTTGAAACAGTTCCTGGAGTCTACTCGATCATCAGGTCCATGTTTAATCAACTTATTTTCCCCTTCACCTGTTGAACCGGAAGCTAACTTCACTGGAGGCCCATTTCTTCAAATGAATCCAACTTAAGCTAACTGACGTTAACTCGCCTTTAAACGGTTAAAAGACGTAAAACTGTCGAGTAACATCGGTCACCGTGTGACACACAAACGGACAACCCTCGTGCCGTCGTCAGTCCGATGCTACACAAACACAAAGAGCGACATTTTTATGTTGTTCGAAGACAAAACTTTACCGCGCTCGCATCGCACCTGCGACTCTTTCCGGCGTTACGCCTTCAAAATAAAAGCTTCTAAATAGTATATCAAACGTGTAAAACTCACAAACAGTCTCAAACATAGATATATACATTCAATCTTTGAATAAGATAGTAACTAATGCTATCAGATAAATGTAGTAGAGTAATTAAAGTAGAAGTAAAAAGGAATAACCTCGAAACTATACTTAAGTCGAGAACTGCAGTTAATGTAAAACACTGCATTAAAGTGACCAGGAATACAAGGCCCAGATTACTGTTATCACAAAAGTAGTAAGTAGATTTTAAAAATGACCATGTGATAAAATAAAGTCCCTGCGTCTCACTGTTAAAGCTCATAATCTCCCTCATGTGACTGCCTTATTTTGAAGGTAAAATACAGCTTATTGTACCTAGCATAATGGAAACTGCTTACAGGACAATATGGGGATGTTATAAGGATATTATTGGAAGAGTATATGATTTATTCATCAGAACTATAAAGGCTGGAAGCAGTCCATCTGCTCTGACAGAAGGCCTCGCTGATTCAATAAACACATCCAGAGAGAACTCGTTCTTGACTTTTAGTGCTGATGCTCACTGGTTGGTATGCAGGGTCAGACGCACACGGACTGCAGGAGAGAGTTTATTCTGGTGAAATGCAGGTTAGTTCAACTTGCTGGCACATCAGCACCAAACTGGAGAGGAAACTACCGCAGCGGGAGTCTGAACCAGTGGTCCGATGAATCACATTATAATTTCATTTTGGGAGAGTAACACGCTCTGCAGCCCTCAGCCACCTGATCCACACTGAATGTGACCAAACCATTCGAGGTTCAAATGCGACTAAAACAGTTGATGGAGGACATCCGGTGCACAAATGTCCCAGTGAAATCATTTTAGAAAGAGACGTGTTGAGATTATTGATACTGATACAGGAAATAAAACTGATGATCTGTTTGTTCAGATGGTGCCAGGGCAACATGGGTCACAAGACGCTTTCTATCATCTTTTCTACATCAACAACCAAGATGACCACAGCTCAAAAACGTCTGAGTATGTCAAGAGATCCATTATACAGTTTTTCCTGTTTTAGCTAGTGGTGGAAACTATACTGAAGTACAACTTTAAACTACACAACAGAATATAAAATAATTCAGATAGTTCACCTCAACCAGCTCTAACATTAAAATGCTGCTTACACAATGATGCATCAATAATTAAAGTCCAGTAATATCATACATATAATAATAGAACCTCTTACAGGGGTGATTCTGCAGAACAACCACTTTTACTTTTGAAACTTTAAGTACATTTTGCTGATGATAATTCTTCTGTACTTTTACGATTTTTAACGCAAAATATTTATATCCACTATAATATATATATATACTGTATATTATAGCGGAATATTTACACAATGTAGTATTATTTGATTTCTTCTATGTGGTCTTAGCTGCCAAAATCTCCTCCAAAACAAAAATCTTGTCATTAAAAAGGCAACTCAACAGTTTCAAATTGGATTCGCTTTGGGTCACTGCAAAAATCACAACACCTTGAAGAAGATTACCTACTGTACAGAACTGTATATCACAGATGATTTACAGTGGCAGCAGAGGTCCTTGTGTGCTGAGGAAGTTGTAGCCCACCAAGTGATGGAAGTACTCAGATGTTTTACTCAAGTAAAAGCAGCAGTGCCACACTCTATCAATACTAAGTTACAGACTAAGGTCCTGCATTCAAAATCCTATTTATGTAAAAGTACAGAAATATTAGCATCAGAATATGCTTACTCATTATGCAAGATGGGCCATTTCAAATGAATGTATACAGTATATTATTTTATTATTATTACTGATGTATTAGTGTTTGCCTTAGTAGTATTGTCTAAACCTGTTGATTATATTTTGTTTTATTAATCTGAGTCTGCAAAAATAATTAAAGTCGCAGTAGTATCAGTCACCAATGTTGCAGGAAAAGCTTAAGTGTAGTGAAACATTATCAGATGTTATGTGGAAATATCCCTGAAATATTATGAAGAATATATGGAGGCTACACTCTACCAGCTCCCACGGGCTGCAACATCCCAGAGGAAATATTATAGGAACCATTAAACACACGATCCCAAGATACTATAGAGAATTACTACCATACTGTAGGCGCTGCTGAGCACCTTCATAAGTCAAGAAAGCACACTACCTTGTAATAAGAATAACTGATGGATTTGGATCAATCATTTAATCAATCAACAGAAATTTAATCTGCAACTATTTTCATAATTAATTTATTTGTCTATTATTTCAGTCAGTTCTTAAGCAAAAACGCCAAAGATTCTGGGGCTCCAGCTTCTCAAATGTGATGATCTTCAGGTTTATTTGTCATATGTAACAGTAAATTAATCATCTTAAGGTTTGGCAATGTCATTAAGACAAAACAGGCGTACTGAAGACATTGCCTTGGGCTCTGAGAAACTGTGATTGCCATTTTTTAAAGTAGTCTTTTTAACATTTCATTAATCAGCAAATCAAGAAAACAATTGGCAGAATAACAGATTGTGAGTTATGTAAAAGAAACCTTTAGTAGACCTATATTTCAGGAGTGTTACAATAAATTACTGTAGGCTACAAACTGTAAATCCTGGTATGTACATTTAACCTGGGTAGTCACGGCAGATAAAACACATACACACAAACACAATTTAACTCAATATGGGGAGTTATTTGAGTTACATATACAAAAGTCAAGAGCTATACACCCAGTACATCACATTACTATACAATTACATCAATGTATAAGACTCTGTCCATGGTGCTGATTCCTACATTAACACTATACGACTCTGTCCATGGTGCTGGTTCCTACATTAATGCTCTATGACTCTGTCCATGGTGCTGATTGCTATCCTGTCAGTGAAAAACAACATTACTGTATCTCTGAGCACCTGAACACACCTACACCATTATGGTAATATTTTACTTCAGTTGTTTATGTTGTGGGAACATTTAAGTGCAAGAGACACAAAAATACTGTAAGTCACAACATGAATATATGAATACTAATATACTGTAAGTCACAGAGGGAATCCCAGCTACGGGCATTATTACCAGCGTGCTGACTGGCACTGTATAAACACAATATAACAACAGGAATATTCTAGTAATATTCTAGGATTATTATATGCACCAATATTAGGAATGAATGACTTTTAAAGGTGCTGCATTTGGCTTCCAAAAATCATTGATTTCTAACATATTATATGAAAAATTATGTAAAGATATTAGGGATGTGTTAACGAAATATCACTGGAGTTGAACCTCAACACAGTGCGTCATTATATGAACGCATAGGCTAATTAATGGGTAAAATATAAATGAATGTGTACGCCTAGATGAGAAATATAGGAATATATAGTGTTACAGAAACTAGAAGCTTCAGATTTTGGAATCAGAAATGATCTGAGATGATTATTAGACTAGAGAAAATACAGATGAAGACCGGGTCTTCTGGTCCCGGAGCACCCCTGGGCGCAGGCACCCCTCAGCCCGCCGCTCACTCACCTATGTTGATATTACTTGGGAAACTTGTGCCGCTGCAGAGCCCGATCAGCAGCAGCGGCAGCAGCAGGAGGACCGAGGGGAGCGGGGAGCTCTGCAGCCGCATGTTTCCTCCAGCAGCAGCACCGACGGGAGACGCGGAACAACCGGCGTAATCCCATTCACTCCGGGGCCGGTACAGATCCACCTCAGCCCGGCCACAGACTCACACATCCACCGGCAGTCTGCTTCAGTCAGTCCTCTCTCTCTCTCTCTCTCTCTCTCTCTCTGAGTCTTTCCCTCTCATCAAACATCCATAGTTGAAGCGCAGAGCTCTGCTGCCGCGTCGACTCTGGGTGTCGGAGTGTTTGTTCACTGTTTCTGTACCCCACTCTCTCTCTCTCTCACTCTCTCTCTCACTCTCTCTCTCTCTGGTCATGCAAAACACCAGTATGCTGTGTCTTGGCAAAGCCTGATGGATGAGGAAAAACCGTCCTCTGATCCAATAAACAGGGTGACAACACGAGTCAACACCACACAACTCACAGTGGCATAAATTACATAATGACAACGACCAGTGGTGGAAAGTAACTAAGTACATTTACTCAAGTACTGCTGAACATTCATCTAAGAGACTCTCTTCTAAACGTCTGACGTGGTTAAATGATCCAAAAGACGCTGTGTATCAGAAGTGTTTTTTCTTCTTTCCTTCCCATTAATCATCTGACCCTCTGGAGGGCCTAGACCCCTATGTTGGGAACCACTGGAATACAGCTGACTGTATGAAGTCGTTAAAACCAGCTTCAATTCTAATATTAAGAATCTAATAATATATCAGTCACAGGAGACATTTTTCTCTACTTTTACTTTTGATATTTCAGGTACTTTCATATACTTAAGGTACACACTTAAAGTAC
This sequence comes from Seriola dumerili, assembly GCF_002260705.1. Taxonomy (NCBI): domain Eukaryota; kingdom Metazoa; phylum Chordata; class Actinopteri; order Carangiformes; family Carangidae; genus Seriola; species Seriola dumerili. The sequence continues at coordinate 782,170 of NW_019174341.1, forward strand.
TTTTACTTCAGTAGGATTTTGGATGCAGGACTGTTGTATTGGATCAGGATCTGAATATTTCTTCCATCACTGACAAAGAAAATAAAACCAGCAACAGCTTCACCCACACAACCAGTAACCACTTATAATGTCATTATATCCATTATATCCACACAACATTAAACACAACAGTCTCTTTTCTGACACGTGTTTAATCTGTGGAGGAAACAAATTCCACACATACACTGTATGATATATGATGTACCTTGTAGTTCTGGCCGATATAAACTGGAGTCGTTGTCACTGGGATATTTCTAATAAAAACAAGCGATGGGTTCAGTAATCTGTTCACATCCAGCTGGAAGAGAGAGAGTGGGCAACAGCAGTGATTTCAACCCACAGTGAGAACTGTGTACATACGTGTGGTATCACGTCTCTGCAGTGGAGCTACTTTTTAAAATATGATCATTACTGATGTGAAATATTGTCGAATCTACAACATAAGCTGCAGATTCTAGATGTGACAAAGCTTCCTTCAGCACATCAAGACTCTGGTTGTCAGTTATTAACCAGTGGAGTCAGTGAGATCAACCCAGAGATGCCAGAATTGATTGAATTTAAATGTTCAATCAATCACTGACACGATAACGATCTTTAAAACCTGATATCAAACATCTGCATGTTCCCTCACTGGTTGCGTTTCCATCTATTGTCTGTTTCTCTTCAGCTGACTTCAGACTGAACAGCAGACACTGCAGAAGACGCAGCGTAGGTCTGATCGATCAGTTCACAGGATCTCAGGCTCGTCAGGGAGGGAGAGGTCAAACATGAGCGGCTTCAGCTCGAGCCATGTTCACGATCAGTCGAATATCCAGATCATCTCTGAAACATCTGTCGGTGAGAGGGTTTGTATGAACGAATTAATGGATCATTTTAAAGGTTAGAAAAGGACAAAATGAGATAAAGAGGGACTGTACAAAGTTATTAAAGGTTTTTCAGAAAAACAATTGAAAACTTTGACCTGAAGATGGCGCTAGACAAAAAGTCAGAGGATCACCAATGTTAATAGGCTGCATCATCTGGGAACAATGAATGTTTGCACCAAAAGTTGTCAAGACATTTTAATAAAACACCAAAAATTCAACCATATTGAAAGATTCATCCTCTGGGTGCCATGAATGTCTGAACCACCTGTAGTTGTTGAGATATTTCAGTTTGCCATGACGCTAATAATCACTAAAAATAACTCTGTGCAGTGTATTTTATGCCTTGGTCATTTTTATCTATATTGTTATTAATAATTCATTCATGTACACTATCCTCTATCATTCTTATAGAAGAACATCAAACTCCTCTTTATCAGGAGCAAAGGGAAAGTGAGCACAGCGTTAAAAGTTGTCTGTTTCTACAGTTTCTAATCACAAAATGTCCGCCCTCCTACACAGTTTGCCCACACAAGGAATAATGGGGACGCTGATAATCCCCTTCTATTCACTTTCTAACCAGCCAATTTAGTGAGACAAAACAAAGAGAGAGAGGAAAATGATCACCCTCTTTCATCCACATCCCTGCCTAATTAATTTATCTCCAGCCGACAAACAGGCTAACGGCAGCGTAGGTGGATGCACTAAAACAAGACAAATGATCAACTTCTGGTGACATGCAGTGAAGACTCCTTCTCATCGCTCACAGCTCTCATTTATCTGCGTCAGTCTTGCAAGTGCCACTATATAAACCAAATAATTCTCACTTACTCATCAGAGACGTTAAGTTACATTAAGTACAACAGAGTCACAATCACGGTCAGGTTTCAGCTCTACCGGCCGAACATATCCACAACCACAAATTATCCCGTACTCTGAAAAAAAAAAAAGAAAAGAGATTTTCAAATGTAATTTTTCTGTGGTTTCAACAACACAAACCAAATTCCATTCACTGTTTTTGTACTTTTGTAGCACCACAAGTTTAAGAAGACAAAGTTCTAACTTTTAACTTTATTGTTAGCATTAATTATAGCGCCGGTAAAAACCAAGTAGGCATTAAAACTGAAGACGACTACTTCACTGCACCAAAGTGAAAAAATGACACTACTGAAAATATATCTATGATACCTCTATGATATCTCTATTGTCCCTATTAGCAGTAGAAGCATTAGTAACAGTGGTGTTAGCAGTAGTAGCAGTGATATTGGCACTAGTAGCGGGAGCGTGTCTATGTTCCCACAGCCCTATGTTAAGAAATATTGGACCATAGGGTTTCCTTTTGAGAAAAATCTTAGGTCTTGTCCACATTAACCCGGGTAAATATAAAAATGCACATTCACAATGAAAATGATCTCCATCCACACTAATCATTTTCAGAACGCTTTGCATCCACGTTCCACGGCGTCTTTACATTTACCCACCTCAGCGATCGTTTTTGTAAAGCATCGTTTTCAGTTACGGAATTCACTGTTCTAATGTGGACGGAAGAGCTAACCGGATAAATATTACCCGGGTTAGTGAGGGCATGGGCTTATGGGAACATATAAGACTGTGGGAAAATAGGGCCTAACTTTCAAAACATTCTTAGAAATGTAGGAACATAGGGCTGACCCCCTAGTAGCAGTGATGTTAGCAGTAGTAGCAGTGGTGTTAGCAGTAGTAGCAGTGATATTAGCAGTAATAGCAGTGATATTAGCAGTAGCAACAGTGATATTAGCAGTAGTAGCAGTGATATTAGCAGTAATAGCATATGGTATGGACCAAAGTGGTGGACAGTCCCTGGAGGACAGGAAAGTTATACACTTGACTTTCTGCCTCATTATTATTGATGTTGTTGCTCTTTTCTTTTATCTCATGAACAGTGTAGTTTCCACATATTGTTTGCATATGCTAATACAGCAGCCTGCCCTCGAACAGGATTGTCTGGGTGTTTCTTTATGCTAATGACTAAGAATTTAAGAGCAATCCTGGATCAAGAAACAAATCATGAACATGTCACGAAAAATAAACAGGAAAAAGAAAATCCCACTCACGAGTGAAGCCTGTTGCTTTGGTGCAAAGGTGGTTTTGGGGCCGCTCACTCCATCATGTTACCAGTCCATGTTAATGTCATGTAATCTGTAGTAAAGGAACAAACTCCGTGTTCAAATCAAACTTTAATGTTAGTTTGAAGTTGTTTTGTGTGAGCGTGTCACTGTGCTGCTGCTTAAAGCCCCGGTGTTGCCTTCAGGTGCGACACAACAATATTTCTATATATTAAATGATCTAAAACAGCCAGTAGGCTCATGAAAGAGTGATGCTTTTAATCTGCAGTTTTCCATAAAGGATGATGGGAGAATGAATAAATGATGATGGCACGGTGCCCACACAGCACTATTTCACCCATGCACAGTGTTTGTAATGTGTGTGCGTACTGTGTGTAAAAGCTGGTTTACAAAGCTCCAGTGAGTGTAAATCATAGATGGGGAAGGGAAGTGTACGTACAATTCTGATGTTGTGGCTCTGTTGTTCTGTATCACCCCCTCGTCCTCCCACGCACCCCGCCCCCGACCCTCACCTGTCACTTAACGTTTACAGAGCGGCCGTCCGGCTGATGTGACCTAAACATGTACATGTAGATAAGCTCAGGCCACGCGTGGAAAGCTCGTGCCTTGTTTTCATCACAGATGCTGAACAATGGTAGCGATGTAAGGCGTGTTGACCTGTGATGTGTTTGTGATACATAAAGAAAAAACTGTTTTATAGACACGATGGCAACAAATGTCAGACTTCACCAAGAGAGACTGCCGTTCATTTCCTGTTTCCTACCAACACAGACTGACGTTGTCGTTCCTCAACCTTAATCAAATGATTATTATTGTCACCATGACTACAAAGGGCCCTTAACCATAACAGTTATTGGTTGCCTGCTCCTTCTCTCTGTGCTTGCTGTTAGGACGCCGTTGTCACCAGCGACCATGGTTCTGTCTTTATGGGTTTTTTGAGCGACCCGGTGCAGCGGCATGTGATCTGTCTACGGCAGGACAAAAATAAAACAGCAAAACCTGGAGCGCTTTGTGGACCTCCGTTGTCATGGTTACAATAATAAACACGCGGGCTGCACTCACAGCGGCGTACCTAGCTTTGTCGCCATGGTTACTATAACAACGGTCAGTTGGTTAGGTTTAGGCACAGTAACTACTTGGCTAGGTTTAGTAAAAGATCATGATTTGGGTTTAAATAAGCGCTTCCTCAATATCACACAATCTTTGTTGTCATGGTTACAATATAAACAGCTGGTTTCCCATGGGAATCGAACACACCGCTCTCATGTGTCACATTCATCCATCCACCACCACCTCCTCCTGACGTGGACTCTGTCTCTTTACACTACGTCACCAACACTTTTCTCTCTCTAACCCTAACCCTAGATGTCGCCTAGCAACAAAACCTAGTCATAATTGGATCAACTATGATCATTCAGTCACTCACTCACTCAGCACAATTCAAGTTTAAAAAAAAGCAGCTAATTCCTACATTTGAGAACCTGGAACTATCAAACTTTTGAAATCGATACTTTCTGCCCATCGACTAATCAATAATTGAACTGATCACTGCAGCTTGAAAACTACACTAAGAGGGCAGTGTCTTCTGTAAAAGAAACTGGAATTTATCAGTCTTTCATTAGATGATGAAAAACTGATAAAAGTGATCATTTTGGACAGATTTTTTCTCCACTCTGTGATTATCATTTGTAATGTAAATAATGTTTTTTTAATGATGTAACATGATGTTTTCTCTGTTTCATCACAGCCGCTGAGGCGTTTTAGACAAACTATCCCCCTTTTAAATTTAACTCTTACTCCAATAACCAATGTCTGTTTTTAGATTTCACTCAATGTGACATTATTATGAAAACCAAGTGTTGTGAATTGAGTTTCATTTTAAAGCTTCTGCAACAAACTTTAATCCCAGGAGCGTTAAACTTTAATTGACTTTCTTATTTCAACATAAAATATTGCCTGTTATTTTTTGTACTTCAGCACAAAAGTTCACATCCATTGTTTCTGCCACCACACACTCTGTGTAATTGTTGATACAGTAACTGCTCCGTGAAGCCATTGTTGTTATTGATTGTTCTTCCTGCGGGCTGAGCTGCCTCATGGAAACTACAGTGGACTGAGCTGCAAACCTCGTGCTGTTCAAGAAAGAATACGTAGATAAAGAGAACTCCCTGTCTACCTGTAATGTGCATTTCAACACGCCATTAAACTTCATTCAGTTCACGACCGAGACGTTTTTGTACGAGCAGCGAGTGGACGTGTCCTGCTGCAGTGTTTCTCTCTGCAGAGACATGACTGCAGTGGCAGCTCTCCCTCTGAAAACTGCTTTAATCTGACCCAGAATCAGATCAGACACCAACTGCAATAAATGGGAAAGAATTGGTCTCCATGACAGAACTGGAGAACCACACAGCACAAAGTTACAGCAGCAGCACATGTCGAATCTTACAAATAAAAAAACTCTGCAGGTATGAAACATTATATTTCACCGCAGGTCTCTCAGTGCGGCGCTGCCTCATGGTGCACAGGGAAACACTAGCGATCAATCAATCAGTCTGTCAGTCTTCTACCAAGCTTTGCTGTTATGAATCTTGAAGCACTTCCTGTTATTTAAAAATCAAAATGTTCCTAGGATTCTTGAATTTTAAAGGTCCATTATTTTACACTTTTACAGTGTTTAAATATAAGAAGATATATTTGTGGTTTCAAGAACCAAAAACCATCTCAGTGTAGTTTCACATCTCCTCTCTCAGGCTTCTCTCTGCAGCTCTAGTAACAACAGGTTGGTGAGCCAATCAGAAGAGAGGAGGCTCTGAGCCTCTCTTCTGATTGGCTGACTGTTTTCTGAGTGCTCCAATAAAAATAAAGCAGATTTCAGGTAAAAACACTCAGAGAAACCAAATCCTGCGAGGTTTGGATGGTGGGTCCAGGTGGGCGGGGCTTGGTGACTGCTTTGTTGTGACATCACAAAGTTCCAGAAGGAGGAGCAGCTTCCTCTCGTTTGACTTGAAGTTTGTTGGAGCTGAGCACGAAGCCACGATCAAGCAGCTGGTCTGTAAACTGCAAACTGAAACGTTCATCTGGAGTCCGGTCTGAACAGCATGACGCAGTAACAGGACCACACTGAATTAAATAAAGAAATCTAAAAATTACAAGAATAAAGTCATGATATTACGAGAATTAAACATTTTAAATTTTGAGAGAAAAAAACCCATAATATTAGGAATATTAAAACAACCAACCAAACAGGTGAAAGGACGGTCAGTGGCAGCTGCTGCTTGTCTGTCTAACTATAGAACAGACTCAGTTTCTTCCCAATCTTTTCAATGTCCTGATGATGATGATGATGATGATGATCATGAGCCAAAAGATGAAGTATCTCCTTATTAGTGAAACCTCATTTTAAAACTTCTGATATTTCCCGTTTAAAACAACTTTATTTTCATAATATTACGACTTTATTACGTCCAAATGTTGTTGACAGTTCTGGAGACAATATGGCTGTTTGACTAACCTGGATACGACAGGGGACGATGATGACGGCACTATGATGAAGGCAGGTCACATGATGTAATAAACTGTACCTGTGCACATGCAGCGCAGGTGTTTTACATCTTTAGATTTTGGGAGAAGAACCTCATCACTCAGCATCAAAGCAATCATGTGTCTCAGGTTACATAGAAAAACAAAGTGCTGCCATTCATTATGAAACAGAGCAGTTTCCCTTTAACCTCAGGGGGTTGGGGTTTGGGGGGTGGGGGTGGGGTTGGGGGGGTTGGGGGTCCTTGTGGCTTTGTGCCTGCTGCTGATGAGAGTTCAGACAACCTCAGCATGTGAATCCATAATAGGTCACCTATTAATAAAACATACACACCCTCCTCCAGCTCTGTGTGTGTGTGTGTGTGTGCGTGTATGTGTGTGTGTGTGTATGTGTGTGTGTGTGTGCTGTCACTGAAGCTCATCCCTGTGCTGTATAATGTAAACGTACTGTATCTTTATGTGTGGAACTCACCTGATGTTTTATTGCATTACAATAATATTATAATGTACAAACATTCCCATGTGATGTCACGATCAGCTGATCAGCTGATCACCTGTTCTGAAACATCTGCAGCACCTGATGCTGTTTCTCTGGCTGAATGCTGAGTGTGTGCATGTGACGTGGGTGAGCTGAGATGTGACTGTAGATCAGTGACAGTGAGATTCATCCACAAACTGAGCGAAAATTTAATAAATATTCGGAAATTTGGAATATGAGCACATTTTTTGGAAAGTGAAGGTGTGGGAAATTTAAATTTTATTTTTTATGTTTACAAAGTAAGAATTTTTTTTTTTTTTAATTGATTGACATATTTCATTGAAATTTAACGACTTTTTAAAAGTGAAGATAAAGATAAAGGAAAGTGTAAACGGGACAGTTTTGGTTAAGAAAGGACATTTTGGAATACAGCAGAATCTTTTAAAATGTGAGGATTTTTTTTAAGTGACAAAAAGTTTTAAAAGTAAATACTTTTTTGCGGAATTTAAATAGTTTTTGTAACATTTTTTATGAATGATGGAAATATGGGACAGAACATTTGGAAAAGTGAAGACATTTTCATAAAGTGAAATTTGGGGTAATTGAACACATTTTTGAAACTTGAGGAAAGTTGTGGAAAGAACGGACATTTCTGTAAAATGGCAACATTTGTGAAAACAGGGACATTTTTGGGAAGTGTGTAGATTTTACCAAAGGGCTTTCTGAGGGCTGAGACTTTGTTTTAGGATGAGGACGTACGTCAGCGAGTTTCCCGACATGTTTACAAGTACAAAGACAAAAAGTGAAAAACTCTCCGCCTCCTCCCGTCAAAAACTCATCCTCACTCATCCTACAGAATAACAGGAAGAGAGACAGTGATTATTAAACACCTCCACTCCATCACTGTGTCACAGGCTGATTGTGTTTTTCTTTCTTCACTGTGTAATCAAACATCGTACTCTCACGCCTCCTCTCGCATCAAATCAAAGACTCTAATTGCAGCGTCTCAGCGTGGTCTAATTAACACACTCGTCAACACGAAGGTCAAATTAACTTCGTCCTCAATCATTCTTTTACACTTGAACGCAGCACACACTCACACTCACACTCACACTCACACACACACACACACACACATACACACACACACACACACACACACACACAGCCTTCAGTCTGTGTCACCTCCATCAAATCCATTTTACCCAGTCATCCTTCCATATCTTCCCACCTGGGCCAGGTTGGTGTTTTGGGTCGACCAGGAAGTCCTGTTCTCCCAGCAGCTGATTCAAAGTCACACTTTAAGAAACACTCAGTGTGTCTGCGGGGCTGAGGGGGGTTTTTAAACAGCTTGTAGTTTGCTCCTTCACAGAGAACATTTGCATCAAAAAAACATCAGATGGTAAAACACACAGCGGCTCCTGAAGCATCCACACCCCTTCACTTCTTTTGCACAGTTAATTCTGCCATGCATTAAATTTTAAATGGCCATTTTATAATCAGCTCCCGGTTTACACATTTCCACCCGTTCTCCACCAGATCGTCTCTCGTGCTTTCCAGCCTTGATAGTCTGTTTTTTGCTGCCTGTTTTCGACCACCTGACTTTGCTTACTGCCTGTCCCTGCCTGCTTTTGTCTGCCGCGCCGTGATAAATAATGAATAAATGTGAACTGTTTTGAACTTTTCCCGGTGTCTCTGAGCCTCTCTCCATCCCGAGCCGTGACAAACCGAGCCAGAGGGGCCTCGGTCAGGGAGGCGACCTCTAACAGAGCTTCAGAAGTCCCCTGCAGAGCTGGAGACTCTGCTGGAGGGACGAGCGTCTCAGCAGCTCCCCGTCAATCAGGCCTTTATGCCAGACACATGACAGTCTGCTGGAAAGCCTCCAAACAGTCTCATCATTATCATCAGCCGGCTGATAGCAGAACATCTGTGGAGACACCTGAACACGGCACCTGAGAGGATCTGACTGGGATCACCTGACCCAATACGACTGGAGGCTGCAGCTTCTACAAAGTCCTGAATCAAGGGTCTGAATTCTTTCGTAAATGATGGATTTCAGTTTTTGATATTTTTAAAAATTTGAAAACTACCACGATCTGCAGCTGCTCTGTGGAAACTGTGCTGAGGAAACCTCTGCCGTGACTTTCTGAGGCCACTGTATTTACAGGAGATAATGAACTGCTCCTTTAACTGTGCAGCCAAACACCTGAGGAAACCAGGAAACACGCAGTGCGCCCTGTTTTATTTATGGCCTCTGTGCATTAAAGCTGTCAGCTGGCATCAGCGGGCGACCGCGCGCCGTGTGTTCCCGGGTCGCGGGTTCAGATCCAGCTCAGCGGTGCCAGCCTTGTTCCTGCTCGCTCGCCGTCAGCCCGAATTGTTTACCCGAGCAGTTTCAACAAAAGCACTTAAGTCAAAAAGCACTTTGCGAAGAAACAACACGTCACAGTTACAGAGGACACATTTCTGGAAAATGAGTTCATAAGATTTCACTGCAGGAGGAAAGACGGAGGTGAAGTCAGATCATTTGTCCCTGACACCATCCGTCCTGTTCTCCTCTGTCTCCCCACACCTTCTCCCTCCATCCTTCTTTCCCTCCACAGGTCATTTTGTTCCTGTTTCATGCCCCCCCCATTAAAAAAAAAAAAAATCAAGAATAAAAACTGAAGGATAAAAGACGGATGAATGGAAATGAACTCATTATTAACTGTTTGACTTGCTGTAACATTAATGAGCGTCTTTCATTCAGTAACATTATCTTCACCTGATCTCCTACAGTGCCACAGGAACCTTCAGCACTTCCTGTTCCCTCGTCCTGAGGTCTTTGGGTTTTTGGTTGATGACTGACATCAGGTCTGTGTTTAACACGAGCTCAAGACATTTTCATGTTTTATTCTACAACATAAAATACGTCAGTAAAAACTCCAGTCCTGATCCTTGAAGCTTTTACGTCTCGTTTGCTAACGAGCGTCTGAATTAGACACAGAGGTTGTCGGGAACATTAAACGTCGTCAGGTTGAACATGAAAACTGATCTCACCAGTCCACCTTTACAGCCTCTTTAACTCACCAGTCCACCTTTACAGCCTCATTAACTCACCAGTCCACCTTTACAGCCTCGTTAACTCACCAGTCCACCTTTACAGCCTCGTTGTGTTTCTACTAACTGTCAGAGGAAAGGTTTTAGTAGAAGAGGTCAGAGCTGAATCAAACTACAAGCTGAAGTTTAGTGGTGGTGATGCTGAAGTCATGTGACCGTGGTGTTGTTGGTTTACAGCCCAACATTAGCTTTTTACTTCTGCTCATTGAACATCATAAAGTGGCTCATTAGTGAAGATGATCCTGCTGAACGAAACCTGTCAGGATCATTAACTGTTGTTTATTTTCTCTAATAATCCAAAAGTCAACGGCAGAATCCCATTGGCTTTCTGTGGAGGGAACCAGGGTGAAGCTAACTTCAGGGTTAGCCTACAAAAACACATGGTCCCAAGCTTTAGTGAAAGTTGATTTAGATAAAAAGCTTCTGCCAAATTGAGTAAATGTAAAATGTTATCGATTGATAAACGTGGAAACTCTTGGTTCGGTTCTTTACTAAATAAAAACAAACACAATGCGGCGGAGCTTCTACCGGAAGGCCACAAACCCTTAGTTCTGTGAATGGTTAAAAAATGGAAACTGTTCTGTTCCTCCTCTTCACTCCAGCTCTTCCTTCGTCTCCTCCGCTGGCAGGAAGTCGAGGAAGGAAAGACGTCCTTTCACCAGCTCGACTGTCAGCAGTCGTTAGAGATCCTGGAGACGAGAGGAGGAGGAGGAGGAGGAGGAGCTGTTAAGCGTTTCCATTCATGTTTCTGGGTAATTTTTCTCTACTGGGGGATAAAGCCCCCCACTGTGAGACCTGTCAAAATAAAAGAGAGGGAGAGAGATGGAAAGAGATTTAACAAAAAGAAAGAAAGTGAGGGTCTGACTGGTGAAAACTTCTCCGGCCTCTCAGTGACAGTTCGGCTCGGAGCAGAAGAAATAAAAGCAGGAGGTTTTCAGATGCAACAATCAGGGATGTTTAAATCAAGCGGCTCTGCTTTCTTTCCCTCCGCTGTTTGATGTGTTTATGCAGCAGCGGGACGTAGGGGCGGAGCTTAACGCTCCAGTGGACCGTCACAGTTCATCCTGAGGGGAACATGAACGTCTGAACTATGGTTCTTGACAATCCATCCAACAGTCGTGGACATATTTCTCTCAAGATGACCTGAAGGTGGCGCTAGAGGACAAGTCGGAATGTCACCAGGAGCTGTATGGTTCATCCTCTGGGGAACATGAACGTGTAACAATCCATTCAGACATTTTACAAGGACAGGTGAAGATTCCTACCTGCAGGTGGCGCCACATAAGAAGTTAGGGGATCATCAGTCGTTAGGGTTCATCCTCTGGTGAACACGCATGTTGTAACGCTCATGCCCTGAAGAACAAATATAACTTCAGTCTATTCTAGATACATCTGTGATAAATGTTAGCATTTTAGCATTAGCAGGGTGTGAAAGAAGAGAGTACGATCCAACTTTTAAAGTTCGGCTTGTTGCACACGGTGGACAGACACGCTCTTAACACGAAGGAAGAAAAACATGTGATGGGGAGGTTTTGGTTTTTGGTTCTTAAAACCATAAACTTATCTTCTTAAGGATCAATACTTCAAATAAAACACAGAAGAAGAAGAAAATATGGAGCTTTAAATAAAGTTTTTATCAAACATACCTGTCGGGCATCATGAAGAGTCTTGGGTCAGTCCAAGGAGAGGTCAAAGGTAACGATGTTCAGCTTTAATCACTTTCATAGTCGATGGTTGAACTGACAAGATTCAGAGTCGATATCAAATCAGAAACTTTATTGATCTGCAGGACGTGGACATTTACCTGTTGTCAAATGTCATATTATATATAACAACAACTGCTGCTGCTGTACAGATGAAAATGAGTTGGTCCGTCAGTCACCATCAGACAGCAGCCTGTTCACTGGCTGCAGATGAGAGAGGGGTGATGATCTCCACCAGGCGGTGCTGCCCGGCTCAAAGGCTCCTCGGTGCCTTCAAACAGTCAGTCAGAGTCTCTCTTAACCTCAGGAAACAGCTTGTGTCGCCTCTGGAGGCTGAAACAGTCGGTGGAGAGGAGATGGTGGGACGAGCTCTGCAGGGCGTCGTGTTGGTCTGACGGTATCTCCACACATTTATTTCTCTTGAATGTACATATAAATATATATATATATATATATAGATAGATAGATAGATGGATAGATGGATGGATTATCTCCTTCGTCTCTGAACCAGCTGTTATCTGTTCGCTCTTGTCAAACCATTAGCAGCAAATCAGCTTTTAAATCACTTTCTAATTGCTTTTTATGCCAGTTGTCATGGCAACCGCGCCACTCTTTGAAGCCATTTGATGGTTTTTAGGCTCCTTCAGGGCTCTACTACTGTGTGTATGTGTGTGTGTGTGTATGTGTGTGTGTGTGTGTGTGTGTGTGTGTTGCTGGCTAAGTCGCTGCACCTCTCTCTGCATTTATTTGTGGCCCAGTAAATCTGCGAATCATCAACGCCGTACTGACACACACACACACACACACACACACACACACACACACACACACACACACACACACACACACACACACACACACATACTCTCCCTCTCTTCATGCTGGGATGGTGGTTGTACAGAGCTGGCAGGGAGGCAGGCAGCTGCAGGGAGGAGCGTTTTAATCCTTGGATCTGGTCTCGGGGAGCTGCAGGTCTGCGGGGAGCAGAGAGAGACCAGCAGCCAAAGGTCACAGGTTTTAATCCCCGTCACCACCACCACCAGCGGATGTGGTTAGAGCGCTCGGCTGCCCAATGGCCTGTAATTATAACTCAGTCCGACACAGGGGTCCAGCATCGCGACAACGTTAAAATGATGCTGAATCAGCTGCTGATGATCAACAAACAAAGTGTCAACACACCTTCAGGGTTCATACTAGAGTTAGATTTATGTTTACGGCAGAACCAGATGTGTTTTATATCGTATGGTTTCTTATTAACCCCTGCAACAGGAGGAACTCCAGACACCAGGGTTTCATACGTCACAAACCTCAGGAACCAATCCTGTCTACTTGTGGGGACGGGGGGCGGGGCTAAATACACCTGAAACCTTGTCAGAACAGCGCGAGTTAGCATTAGCACAACCGCTAACACTGTGTCAGCCACTGTCAGTTACAAGCTAACACACAACATAAACAAATAAAAGATGCTAAATGTGCTAACGGTTCTGACCCGTCTGCTAGTCTCTGGTTCTGGTCTCAGACTCCTCCTCTGAGTCTGGGTCTGACTGAGGCTCCAACATGAGGCTGAGTCTCTCTGATGTTTCCTCCTCTCACCATCTTGATGCTCTCTGCTCTTTCACCTGTCCACCTGGAGCCAGCAGGTGGGCGGGGCTCAAAGCCTGATCCAGGTTTCTCAACCAGGAAGTGAGAGGAGCTGAGCTTCAGACCCAGTTTTCAGAGGGTTTGTACAGAGTGTAAAACATGTCTGGAGGAACTTTAAGGTCAGTGTGCTGCAGACTGAGACCTTCAGTGTGTTTGTTGTTGGAGGTGAAGTCTACACTGTTCATCAGAGAGGACGAACCAACAGTGACAACAACACACCGTCAGCACTTTACACACATCAACACACTCCCCCTCCATCGCACAGTACTGAGTGTGTGTGTGTGTGTGTGTGTGTGTGTGTGTGTGTGTTCATCACACACTGTATTTGTTTTGACAGCTGAACAAAGAGATCAGAACAGAACATGATGTTGTTGTTTATTAGATTTCATTACACTGAGGGATGATCCACCTTGGCACCGAACCACCACTGCCAGATCCTCCATGTGGTCCCTGCTCTCCAGTCCACCACACCTGCAGCCGGTCACCTTCACTGACCTGTTATACCAGCTGTCAGCTAACTACTGACGAATGAGGAGAAGATGACCCAGCGGCAACAGGAGAATAACTTTTTTGTTTTGTTTTTTTTTACACAAATTCAAATTAAAATATTGACTCAGGTGTGAAAGTGAAACTGCAAAAACTCATCTTAACCATTTAAAAAACAATATATCAGCTTCATTTACTGAATCAGTCTTAAATGATAGAGATGTCACAAGCTGCTCAAAGTCCCAAGTTCCTGCTGCTCTTGTTTCACATTAAAAGCACTGCACAACTGAATCACATTGAGGCTTTTATTGTGAAGCAGTTATAGCGGCTAACTGCTACTATCCAGTCGTGGAACTGACCTGAATTTCTCATTCATCAGTTTTTCACAGTTGAAGGAGTGGACTGACTGTTCATGCTGTGTTTTCTCTGGCAGGATGTGAGCGACTCTGTGGACTTGTATTTCTGGAGGGTAAATTTTATGAAAATGGATCTTTACTAAAATTTGACTGTTGTTCAAAGACTGGAAACAGGGGAGTCTGTCTCTCCAAAATTAAAACACACACATACCAGCACTAAAGCTCGGTAATTATCACTCTGCATCTCATTAGTTTTATCTGCACACCAACAACAATGTACAAACAACAGTTTGTGGTTTTATGGTTTGCTGGAACCGCTCCTCTCGGGACACAGGGACTGAACAAATGAGATTCAATGTGCAGGTGCTTTTGTTTCCAGGTTTCCCCCTGCTCCCAGTCTTTACGCTAAGCTAACGCTACATCCGCACTCATACGTCTTGGCATCACTTTTACTTTTCACCATTGCTGCTCCTTGTTTGTTGTATTTTCTGCAACTAAGAAACCAACTGCAGAGTAGACAATCTGCTTCCTGTTTACACCATCACGTGCATGCCGAGTGCACGTGAATGTGTTAGTATCTAATATGGAACGACAACACTTGTCTGGATGGAGATAGTTTTTGCTTTAAAACACGCTCATCCTGAAAGACATCGTTCTTGTTTCAAAATGGCATTTTGTATTGAAAATTAATAGGGAGCTAAAACACACGTCCAGAAGGAGATCATTTTCGTTTTAAAACACCGTTTTAACATGAAAACGTATTAGTGCGGACGTAGCCTATAAGCTAAGCTAACCGCCGCTAGCTTCGTGTTAAGATGACGGACAGACGTGGGAGTGGAATCACTCTTCTCATCTCACTCTCAGCAACAAAGCGAGTACGTGTATTTCTTTTGTCTTTTATGTGAAATCTCTGTCAAAGGAAAATTCTAACAGAAGTTCAAACCGGCTTAGAAACAAACTCAACTAATTTACAAGTCAGAGCCGAAAGCAGCGTTTCCCCCCTTCAGAACACAGAGGCGTGATTTGGTACCAAATGCAATCAAACAGAACAACAAAAGACAGCGCTCCCCTCCAGTGTTCAGCGAGGAAATGGGGGTGATCATTAGGACATCAAATTGGATTGCAGAACAAGAAAAGCGCTGGAAGGAATTCACAACTGTGCACTTTGTACAAAAAGCTGCTGCTTGACAGATTGAATTACAGCCCAAAATGGGGGAGGATTAAAGTCATGCAAATCAAGAGGCGATGCCATAACGAAGGGGGAAACTGTCAGACAAAAGATTTTCCACTCACAAAGAGGCAAATCTAACATCACCCAGAGCTTAAGAAGATAGAGAGTTAACCTCACAAACGGAGAACAAATTCAGGTAAAGACAGAACATGATAATAAGACCTAGTGACTTAAATGATCGTTTCTAAACTCTCTCGGTCTTATAGCTTTCGCACTCCCTCCTCCTGCCTCTGAAAACACTTTACTCACCAGCATCAGCAGCTTCAAAACGAGTCTAGTTGAACAAAATTACACAAACCACTCTCTGACCTGACCTGGTGCATAAAGACAGACGGAGTGGAGGTCGGGGGGGTTGGCGTCACCTGGACGCTTCTGGAGGATTTAGACAAAAAACTTTCGCTTTGTATTTTCACCAACTCCTCAACATGATGTAAATCAGAGGGACACAGAGGAAGAAACAGCTTGACAGCCTCTGCTGATGAGAAGATAAAAACGCTGAATTTGTGCATTTCACTTGAAGATGATTTCCAAACTGTTTCGATGAAAGAAAAACTTCCTGGCCCACACTGGATCAAACTTCCTGCACAACAGATGAGCAGCAGGTGATCCACACACACACACACACACACACACACACACACACACACACACACACACACACACACACACACACACTGAAAAACCTGAGGAGATATGAGGAAATGTGGAGTCGTTTCAAATCGGAGGAGCTTTATTAAAAATATCACCTGCTGTTCTCAAAGACTTCCTGTTCCGTTCTCTTCTTCTCATCATCCTTCAGCCTCTCCCTCTCCGTGAATACTAAACGTCACACTCGGAGATCACCACTCACACGTCTTTTCACATTAAGCATCGTGTGCAGAAATTGCATTGTTTCCTGCATTAACAGAGTCTTTTCCAGGACCTTTCCTCATATGACAGACAGGAATCACACCATACACCAATATGTTCCCGTCTGTGCAAGACTCATTTAAAACAAGGGCAGTCGATACTTAATTTATCACTTTTTCTTAAGAATTATATTAACCTGCTGCCTGAACACCAATGACTAAACAGTAGCCGACAGTTTTACCTACAAATCTAGCTAAATGTACGATTCAGAGTTGAATTAGCTCAGATTATTTACAGCCAATCTGTTTTATCAGTGTACTACACTTTTGATAATTTACTAGTAACAGGAAGTGACATCTTTAATGAGGTTAACAACAACCACTCTGAGCTACTGCTGCAAAAGTTAAACATTTCAAGTCATATTATGGTCTGTTTTACCTGAAGAACGCAGCATTGGGTTTGAAATGTTGAATCACTAACCTTAAACCTACAGGCATAACAAGCAAGCAAGCAACTGAAGCTAACATGCTAACCCATTATTCACCAGTTTAAAACAAGTTTAGAAGAAAACGTGAATCTATAAACCTAATAAAAAAAACTTGGACAGTTGCAGCATTGGGTTTGAAATGACGCTAACAAAGTAAACAGTGCCGTTAGCGAGTATTTAGCCGTTGTTTGACTGACATACAGTTGGGCTCCATACATTGTATTGACCCTCCAATCCAACTCTTAGCAATGAACCAACAAGCAATTAAAACCTTTGTCTCTAGCAAAGCAAGAATCACCAACCTTAAACTTTTAGCTACACACAAAACAAGCCAACAAGCAACTGAAGCTAACTTGCTAACCCATTATTCAACAAGTTTTAAACAAGTTGGGAAGAAGAAGTTCATATATAAACCTAATAAAAAAACTACCACAATTACAGTTGCAGCATTGGGTTTGAAGTGACGCTGACAAAGATGCTAGCAAAGTAAAAAGTGCCGTTAGCGAGTATTTAGCCTACCACAGTTAGCAGCCATCAGGGACTTCAGTTGTAAATAATCCAAACAGCAGCACGTGATGCGACTTCAGGGTGCGTTCACTGCATCGCCAAACAATACCAAACAACTGTCGCCCATAAACTAGCTTACCATTTGAACGTCAACATGATGCTGAACACACCTGTGCCTGAAAAAAGGAGAAAGCTGAAATTATTTTCCAGGACATTTGACTTTTTTCTCAAATTTTCCACGACTGGAAAACTGGTCAACTTTCTTCTGGGTTTTCCAGGACGCGTGGGAACCCTGAATAAACTCCACATGTAGTACTGTTATGAAGAGTCCCTACACATTTCCATACTGTGCAATCAGACTTGTTAATGCTGAATTAAACAGCAGACTCTTTGTCTTGTTTTACATTTACTGATGCTCTCTGTGTCTCTGACCTTAGAGGCTTGTTAACAATTCCTGCTTCTTTTTTATATTTATCAATTTAAACATGTTTTATAGTCTTTATTGTTTTTTTTAATGCACGTTGTAACACAGGTTTTTAAAGTGAACTTTTAAACAAACTTTCTTGCTGCTGCAGTGTTGGTCTGTCTCAGCAGCCCATACTTCAAAAAGGACAAACAAAAAACTGCATCAGCTTATTTACTGTATCCTAAGCACTTGTTATGTATGAACTTCAGATGAAATTTAGGCTTGTGTAGAGAACAAAGAGTAATACGGTGCAGTCATACCCTGATTCGAGCGCCTTCTCCTCTCAAAAACAGCAGTCTAATGTTTCCTGGGAGATGAAAGATACTGAAAGCTACTTTGTCATCATGAGTATAAAAAGTGTTTCTGGTAATTTTTTCTGTCTGAAAGCACTTTTCTCTCCATGACTCTGCCTTCCAGGTGCCGGCGTGCTGTGATGGTTTGTTCAGTCTGCGGTGAGTCGGATTTATCTGCAGCTCTGCAGAGCGGGAGACAGTGGTGGACTGTCGGCGTAATAAGGTTTAATGTACACATTCATTTAGAAACTGCAGATGATAATAGCTGCTGTCTGACAGTTTGGATCAGGTTATAGAGATCAGATTCTTCTTCATGTTGATTTTCAGCTCCTTTGCAGATTTATCAGCAGCATCATTACTGAAGCAACATGAAACAATCATCATCAGACAATCAAACAGGTTTTAAATCAGTGAACCTCATTATCTAAACTAGCCTGATGCTCAGATTAAGTCTCCATTTTTGTCTTTGCAGGAGCTTGTTTTGCTTAAATCAGAGGGTAACAAGTGTAAATGGTAAACACGCAGCACTTTACAACGGAAGCCACAATCACTCATTCACACACACACACACACACACACACACACACACACACACACACACACACACACACACACACACACACACACATTCAGGCAGTGAACTCTGGAGTTAAAAATGAAGCATCAACATGAAGAACCAGAAGCTGCAGTTCCTCTAACGACCACTAGAGTCTGGCTTACAGCCTGGTACAAAAACTGTTTTGGTCTCTAGAGCTAATTTCCTCCTTCATTACACCTGTTTATATAACTCACCTGTTTACATTTTATTAAGGGCTAAAGTCATGGAGAATTGAGGGCGTGGCCTCTTTGAGTGACAGGTGGGTGAGCATATCGTCACCAAAGTCTCGACTGCACACACACCCGCCTCTTTGACCATATTTGGATCAGCTTGATCAGCCCCCAGTTAGGGGGCAGAGTCAGACAATACCAAGATGGCGACGGTGGAGCAGCTCACTCTGAGCTTCAGGGTGACGTCATGGAGGTGACGTCCATCTTTATTTACAGTCGCTGACTGACAATTTTATCCATTTAAGAGAATGGATCACTGTTGTTCCCACAGTAACGGCCAGATGGATGGTTTTTTTTTTTTTTGTTTGCTGAATCTGGGTCAGACGTGGTTGTGAATTGATGCCGTTTGATGGTTTTGATGTGTACACCTCTAGTGAAGCTGCCTCGTTACGAGATGTTGCAGACGTCTTGAATCTGTGTTCTGAAGCTTCACACCGTATTAAAACAGCATGTAACACTCACAGGTGTCAGACAGTAACTCTCACCTTCTCCACTTTGAACCGCTCTCATGCCTTGTGTTGTGAGAGAGGGTCGATCGCTGGCTGCTTCCACAAGCTGATCACAGTTTCTTTGATGTTCACAGACGCCAAATTAACATGAAACAACAAACGGAAACCTCTGTTCACTTCGTGGTGTCTGCAGTAACACACGAGTCATTACTGGTCTCCACTGTGATTTTCTCTCATCTTCAGAGTTAAGATAAACCCAGATGACGTTTAATTTATTTTGAACAATACACAAGCGCGGCGTTGCATATTCATGAGGTCTGTTGGTGTCCAGTGTTGTTTTAATGCGAGGTGAGCAGAGCGGCGGGGTGTACGCCTGATTTAACTCCTCAGAGCCTAATGGACGGAGCCCAGAGAGTGCAGCGCCGCACGCTCAGGAAGCTTAATCAACCGTGAGTCCATGCGTGCTTCAGCCCACGCAAGGCCCTCAACATGCTAAGGGAACATTTCCACAGCGACGCGCAGCTCACCTTGTCCCCCAACGGATCACTAATGAGCCACGGGGAATGTTTCCAGGTCAGAGGGAAGATGAGAACAGTGATTCGCCAAAAACGTTCAGGGTTCAGTCTGCTGTGAATCTGAACGGGCACAAACCCAGGGACCCGAGGGATCAGGGGCCCCTGGGCCACAGCCTCTGTTACAAGTGCAACGAAAGCAATTCAAACAAGTATAAAGAGAAACACAAAACAGACACAAAATGACTGCAAACACATGCTGCAACAACCGCAAAGAGACACGAAATGACCAAAAAGAGACATAAAGCAACTACAAAGACACAAAACAACCACAGAGAGACACAAAACAACCTCAGAGAGACATATAGCGACTACAAAGAGACAAAATGACAATAAGGAGACTTGAAATGACCAGAGACAAAGAAAATGGTCAGAAAGAGACACCTGTTGTCTCATCTCCATGCTTGTGAGGCAGGTCAGTAATAATATTATTGTGTAAGATAAAAGCTGAACGATCATTTCCATCTTAGCTTGAGACACAGTGTCGAACGTTTGACAAACATTTGTCAGAACGATTTTATGAGGTGATAATATGTCAGTGCTGTGTTTTGTGTCTTTAGTCACGCTAACTGTCAGTTGGTCAGTTCATCACTTTGATCCAGACTGAAATGTCTCTACAACTTTTTATTGGATTGATTGATTGATTCCTGTTCCCCTCAGGATGAACTGTAATAACCTCCTCTGACTTTTCCTCTGTCAGCTCAACTTTTTCATTTGTCCAAATAACCTGCATCGGCCTCAAACATTAGCATGCTAACTTGGTCATGAGCTGAGCATGGTCAACATTATCCCTGCTAAACGTCAACATTGTCATTGTGAGCATGTTACCACGGTAACGTTATCATTTACTTCAGTGCAGCACTTTCATTGAGAAACAGGTTGTTTTACTCTTCAGTGTTCGCAGCTTAACAAAGTGTTTAGCAGCGTTTAATGATCATTGAATACATACTTTCTGAACACAAGGAAGAATTACACACAGTCCACGTCCCCGTTGTAGAATTAACACAACCAGGAGCATGAAGGAGCCTCCACCCCCACAACGCCTGGCCAGCACATCAATAAATTATCCAACAATGTGATGAGTCAACTAATACGGCACCTCAACCTTCCCTCAACCTGAACTTTCCACATTTTTATTTCATAAGCTTTTATTCCTTTTACCCAGAGAGCACTGCTCTCACCAGGAGGTGGAGGAGAACCAAAAGAACCTGAGACAGAGAAAACTCTGCCTGAGGTTTTAGCTCCAGAGTCGGGTTCAGTTTGTTTTTCACGGCAGCATCAGAAACAAAAATCACCGGCAGCATGAACAGATTCTTCCATTCGCTAAACTCCCGCACCAAGCATGCTGGGAGATGTAGTTCCTCTAAAGGTAAAACTCTAAAGGAAGACTATGGTTGGGTGCAATTAGAAGTTTGCTCTGTTGCACCTGTAACCACACCCAGTAGGTGGGGGTGGGTTTTGAATCCACCAGTAACAATGAAAACTGATTTAAAGAGAAGCAATTAAAGGATGTAAAGACACGGAAACAGTACTGCTGAAAAATTACCATGAACACTAAAGTACTAAAGTAAAAGTATGTGATTTTCTTTTTAGAAGGAGTAGGAACATCAGAAGTGTATATTCAGGTGTCTGTGTTCTACTTCTCTGCACTTCATCCACCAATTAAAAACAAACAGAAATATAACGCTCAATATGAACATGTGCTCTGCTTCATATTCCCATAAACACTGAGTTCAGTTTCCTGTAGTTCAGCGTTCAGGTTTCTGTCTGGGTGGAGAAACTAATATGAAAACAACGTTTGGTCATTTAGTCTTTGCTTTTATTCAGAATCATCTCATTTCCAAAATCACAGACGTGGCAAAAAGCCGTAACAATAGGGTGAAAGGTCGGCGGTCGCAGCATCCTGACAGTGATGGATGGAGCAAATACATATTCCTGTGACCCTGCAGTGATCAGGGACATAAAGGGAAGGATAAACAGCTGATGAAAGGAGCTACTGAAGATACTTTTAATTCAAAATGACAAACATTTGTCATTTGTTTTGATTGATTCAAGTTTTCTATATTTTTCATCAGCTCTACAAATGTACACTGTAAAAAAATTACAACTATCGAAGCTCATTTAAATCTTTTCACTTGATTTGAAGCAACAGCTAGCAGCCAGTTAGCTTAGCTTAGCATAAAGACTGGAAACAGGGAGAATCAGCTACCCTGGCTCCAACCATTAGCATCTGTAAAGCTCATTACTAAACACGTTGTTTCTGAGCCACACAAAAATCTAAATGTAAAGGGAGTGATGTGATGAAGATTTGCTGGGACCAGTATCTCATTTTACACTGGTCCGTAGTGTTGGGCCAAGCTTCACATTGGAGCAAAAGACCAACTTATTTTAAGCCCAACAAGTTAATGCCGCCTTCACTTTATATCATTCAAACCAGACGTCACTGATAGCGGACCGTGGTCCAGATTTGGACCCAGACGCCGTCCTGTCCGGACCTGGACCCATTATATAAGTTATAGAGAATTATTACGTCCTGACAAAGCGTTTCTATTTTCATTTATTTTCTATTTTCGAGTCAGTTGTTGAGATGTGTTGAGATTTTTTGTTCTAGAAATGGTTGAGAGTTTACCACTAAGAAGAAACATGGAAAATCAAGCTACACTTTTAATTTCATTTTGTAAGATTGACTTCACTATATGTTGTCAAAAGCCCTCTGTTATGAAGTTATTACTTATTACATCTGTTATTTTCCTTGAAATGCTAAAAGAACATATAGTTATTATTAGTATTATTATTATATAGAGAAGGAAAATATTAATGAAGACCCGCAACCGATGCTCTGTCATCTAACTGGACCTCTTTGAATTTGAATTGAGTACACCAGATTTAAAAAGTAATTTCAAGCAGAAACTTCCACAAATCAGCAGCTGTTTCAGTAAAACATAAAAAAACCTCCCGATAAACATCAACAGGACCTCAAACCTGAACCACCACGTTCTCATCAT
The DNA here is from genome assembly GCF_002260705.1 of Seriola dumerili. Lineage (NCBI taxonomy): Eukaryota > Metazoa > Chordata > Actinopteri > Carangiformes > Carangidae > Seriola > Seriola dumerili. The sequence goes on from NW_019174341.1 coordinate 805,164, forward strand.
TATCAGGACCATTATAAAGTGAACTCTGAATCTGTAAATTGACTTTTCCACTGATCGGACTCCATGCCTGTGTGTGTGATGTAACGGAGGTGTTGCGGCTCTACCTGCAGCTCTCAGGTCAGCCTGTACCGGTGTTAATTACCGTCCTCGCTCTGTCATTCTGTTTCATGTCGGCTCATTAACCTGCTTCAAACTGTCTGTTTACCGACACCGTCTGCTGCAGCCTTCTTCCGCTCTGCCTCTCGCTCTGCTCGCGCTCGCTTTGCTCTCCCCTCTTTTGCTCTTTCCTTCAACTCTTTCTTTGTTCCTGGAGTTTTGTTTTTCTGTTTGTGTTTCATCCACCCATCTGTCTACCTCCTTTCTGTTCTCCCTCTCTTTTTGTTTGGACTGTCTTATTTAGTCTAAAGCCTTCGATCTCAAATGAAAAACAACCTTCAGTGCGCCGTCTTCCTCTCGTCGCCCTCTTTGAATCGCTTTCAAATGGTTTTCGTCTCACTTTAAACTTCTACCTTCTCCCTCAAACTCCTTCTTGTCCTTTTTCTGTCATCGTTTCCTCTTCTCTTTCTCCCTCGTCCATCCAGCCGCCTCTGTGCTCTCTTCCCCCTTCATCTCCGTGAATCATGAAGTCTGAACGGTTCAAGGAGGTCATTAGTCGCCTTTTACGCTCCATCAAATATTCAGCTAAATTTTCAACTGGTGGTCTTCACTTTGCCAGACAGAGAGAAATAAAACGAGGGTGTCACATCTAAGTCTCTTGACAAGCTCCTAATATCCTCAAACTCCACCTCAGTCAGACACCACCTTAAATAGAAAAAACTAGAAAGACCCTCCTCTCAGACTGCACAAGCAAGTTTGGAATTTAATTAACAGTAAAGGTCTTCAATCCATGGGTCTGGGTCTGTTCATTCACAGTTTGTAAGAGAGTAGTGTTGACCCCGAGTTTGGATCCTAATCATTAGATCTTTCAAACTTCAAATACATGGAAACAAATAGAATAGTTGATATATGGAAAATATTTATTCCGTGGTATTGGGTTCGATAACAAGTTCCCCACTGATACAGATCAATAAAGTGAACAAACGAAAATGACCGACTGGCTCATCAACATATAGCTTTAGCCTCTTTTAGCTAGCATGGACAGCGACGACTTCCCGGAAAGCAAACTCAAATGTGTGTAGCAGAACCATACGACCACAAAGTTTTATGCTTAGTCCATTGTTATTTACAAAAACAATATTGTTACTCCAACATAAACTGAGAATATCCATTTTTATGATACCATCAATTATGCACATGGCTTTTTTTTATTATTTTTTTTATAGGTGAAACCATATGAAGATGACAACACGTGTTTGATTCTCATGAAGCCATCATCCATACACCTACAGGCACTGAAACTGGATCTACAATGAATTCATTCATAGTTCTTAAGAATGTAGTGATAAACCTGAATTTGGATCCGAAACACTGGATCTTTCAAACTTCACAGACATCTGCTGCTGACCAATGGAAAAGTTAATAGATGGAAAATATCACGTCCACGTTATCGGGTTACCACCAAGAGGGAAACCTGACAACAGGTTCCCCACCGACACAGACCCCTGACATTTACAAACGAAAACTACTGACTGACACATTGTCAAATAGCATCAGCTTCTTTTAGCTAGCATGGACAGCAAGGACTTCCCAAAAATACAAACACAAATGTGTGTAACAGAACCACGTGCTTGGCCCATTGTTATTTACATAAACAATACAGTTACTCCAACATAAACTTATATAACTTATATTATAACTTAATATCCATGTTCATGCAGATGATACCATCATTTACGTATGTTTTTTGTTTTTTTGTTTAGCTAAAACCATATTAAGATTTCAAGATGTGTTTCAGTCTCATGAACCCATCATCCATACACTTAATGGTACTGAAACTGAATCCAGTGTGCGGCGAAGGTAAAGTGCTGTTTTGGCGGGAAGATAAAGCGAAGAAAATGTTCTAAGCGAGCATTCATTTCAACAGACATGGGATTGTTTCAGCGGGTATTTTTTTTAAAAAGTGTCTAAAACTGGAGCATCATAATACATAGCTGGTAGAAGAATTAAAAGGATAGAGTCAAGAGACACACGGTGAATTGACAAGTGACGTAAAAAAAAAAAGAAAAAACAAACTTCCCCTGCTTTCAGTTCAGTTTCCAATGATCATTAAAAAGTTTGAGATAAGTAAAACTGCAGTGAGGAGCTTTATTTGGCCTCCGTATTTTTTTTAGGCTGCCAATGTTTTTGAGATTTTCAAGTGGGCCACGAGTTAGAAAACATTGCTGTACATAATTAAAAATACATAGAGTATATGGATGTTGAAGCAATGATACACTGATGACTCGCACCATGCATTAGACAGAAAGCAATGAGCAAAAAAATGTAAAAGGGTCACTCCTCTGAAGAAATTTCAGTCCACAGAGTCTCAACACCCAAGTGCTGCTCGACTTTGTCTTATTTTAGTAAAAAGTGTCTTTGAAGTCAGGCTTGATTTAGAAATCTGAAAACCTTTAGCTGCTGTGAGCGCGAGGCGACTGATCGTCAGACACTGTGGGGGAGAGGAAACAAGGCTGCTGTTTGAACGACGGACAGCAGATTGTTGGGATGTTTAATGGTTTTGTTCTCACCCTGATTAAAGAGCCGCGCTTCGGTTAAAATAGATCCAGACGTTTTATTTTGGGAGGCGACAGTCAAAAACCGTGAAAGGGAAACACAAGTTTATCGGGTGTATACTGTGAGGAGAGACAGCTGGGTGTGTGTGAGTGTGTGTGTGTGTGAGTGTGTGTGTGTGAGTGTGTGTATGTGTGTGAGTGTGTGTGTGTGTGTGTGTGTATGAGTTTGTGTATGAGTGCGCTTCAGGTTCAGTCATTATGAAAACTGAGGAGTCGGCAGAATAAACAGCTGATGGACTAATCCCCCATCTGGTCTCTGTCTCACACACACACACACACACACACACACGCACACACACACACGCACACACGCACGCACGCACACACACACACACACACACGTTTTGCCAAAACACACACACGGTCTGCCAAGAAATGCAATAAATGAAAAAGAAACAGTCACACACCATTTTGGCAAACACACATGCTCATACTGATACACATATAGACACACACACACACACACACACACACACACACACACACACACACACACACACACACTCTTTGATATGCTCAATTCTTGTGTTATGTGTATCCAGTGATACAGCAGCAGGCCACGGTAATTGTCCCATTTACAGACACACTTGGGAAACCAGTGAGACATGCTGCCAACACACACACACACACACACACACACACACACACACACACACACACACACACACACACACACACACACACATTTTTAAGATAGATGCCACTTCAAACCGTTGCCTTGCATCTCCACAGGAAACAAAGTTCCTAATTTTTCGAGCGAGCATGTGTTTGGTGTTTTCTTTAAAAATCTTTTGAATCTGAAACTTTTCCCTGTCATGGTCGGGGAGTGGAGGAACAACCTGAGTCACAGATGAGTTGGTGCCACAGGTGAGAGGTGTTTCTAAATCTGTAGCAGCTTGTGCAGCTCTCAGCCCCATGGAGCAAAATAAATCCGGCCCGTACTCGGGCCACAGACTTGTTTCCTTCTGGCCCAGTATAGGCCCGGTTCCACGGCCTGAATCCGATGCCAGATCCCACTTCCACATCTGGACCAGTTCTGGCGCACACACAGAAAATCTTGTGGCTGTGAGACAACTCCAGAGGTTGACAGCCGGAATCTGCCCAGATGTAGAAGAATATGGGCCAGACTCGGGGCAGGAGCAGAAGTTTCATTGTATGTACTCGTGTATCAATAGTGTGAACGGGTGAAGCGTAACGTGCTTTGAGTCGTCGATAAGACTAGAAAAGTGCAAGTAACTAGAGTCCATTTACCGGGCTGATTTTAAGGTAGGGAACACCATGGTTAAGATTTCAGTTGCATACTGAACCAGTACTTGAAAACACAAGAGGCCGGTCCCTGAAATGAAAGTGTCTGGAGGGTAGAGGAGTCTGTGGTGAAAGTTCAACGACCCCATGACCTTTTCCTCTTGGACAAACTGCAGTGAAGTCTCTACGAACAGCTTAAACTAAAACGTCTTCGTTCTTTTTCTTTCTGCACTCACTCGCTTTCTGTTCGTTTGCATAACATAACACTGTGCAGCGACTTCAGTAAAGTCTCTTGAAAAAGAGATTTCAATGTCAAGACACCGTCCTGGTTAATTAAGGTTTTAAAACACTCGGCTTCCTCTGCCTCGCTGTAGATGAACAGTGTAGTAAACAAAACAGTGGCGTTCAGAAAGCAGCAGTGAGACGCTGAAATGAGCCTCTCTCTGTGTGCGGAGCTCTCTGCTTTGCCAAACCTCTGTGCTTGAACTCACTTGTTTTTGGCTGTCAGTCAGACAGTGTTGTAACAGCAGATTCTCAGTAACAACCTGCTGCATAATGACACACTCTGAGCTGGAAACCTGCAATGCCCAACAAATGAGATGGGGACAAAACCTAGGATCTCTCCCTAATCTAAACCAAGTTCTAGGAGAGTCTGAACAGAACCATAAACTGTTTAATAATGGAGTCACTACAGGCAGGATCAGATATTTTTCTACATTTTCCTTTGATACATCTGACATGTTCAGCATCAACATATTTGCAACTTGGTAAGTATTTAAATTCACATACTTTGGTCACAATTACATTTCCTACAAAACGTATTTGCTGCTGCAGATTAGTTGTATATAAACCTAATTTCTGGGAGGTGGGAAATGAAATGTCACACTTCTTCCCATAAAGTCTGAGAATATGAACGCTGTCCAAACCCGGCTGTCAATCAGGCAACAAGTATATATATTTCCTCTGCAGTCAGAGTTTGACCAGGCAACATGTGACTTTAACCGACTACGACTGAACTTGTGTCTGACATTAAAGCTCCTCCAGTGTAAAGGTCTGTGTCCATGTGTAGTGTGATTATAGATCAGCTCTAGCTTCTATATTAATACTGTGAAAGTATCAAAGCCTCAGTCCACAGAGAAATGCACACAGCCTGTATTCAGAAACTGAGCCTTAAAACCAGCCGTCAGGACTTCTGGAACTTTGTGATGTCACAACAAAGCAGTCACCAAGCCCCGCCCACCTGGACCCACCATCCAAACCTTGCAGGGTTTGGTTTCTCTGAGTGTTTTTACCAGACTGTGTTGTTATCTCAGATTAGGCTGACGTTTACTTATATACTGTTTCAATCATGGATCAGCAGGACTGAAAGGTTTGGTTATTTTCTGTAGTGAAGTGACTCACGTCTCCAGTTTGTTTGGAATAAATTTCAAAACTTTTAATCATACATGTCGAGGGGAGATGACAGTGAACAGCTTCTTTTTACATTTTACCATGACGCTTCAACAGTTTTAGCCTGTAAAAGTCAGCGTCAGCGTCATGAAGTCCTCTCAGGTGTCTCCAGCGCCACGTCCCAGCCATATACAGTGTTTCTATTGCTTTATAGAGGATCATTAATGTAATTGCTTCCTGTTTGTGAGTCAGACCCAGCTCCCTGCTGATTCTGCTGAGCTACAGACAAACAACCTTGTTTGCTTGTGCTGTGTCTGCGTGAGTAAACCAAACTGCATTTAGCAAAGAGAAGAGTAACCACTTCATACACAAGAATATACACAGACAGATGTAGAGCAGAAATACGCACAATCACCACAGAGATCAGCGTGTAAATCTCACATGATGGTTGTTCATGTTCAGCTTTGTATTTATTCTGTTTGTTGAACATGTAAATACAGTGGCGTTGTTACGGTTCGACTGTGTTCATGTCACCTGGTCATCTTGTTGTATGAATGTTTCCACTTTCACACCTCAGATCACAGCGCAGTGGTGTGAATTTGCTTTTAGCAAACACACACACACACACACACACACACACACACACACACACACACACACACACACACACACACACACACAGGGTCAAATCCATTACCCGAGGTGAAGAGAAGGCAGCTGACAGCAGCACCTTTCATTCCTGAGGGACACACACACTCGAGGTGCTTTCACACAACGACCCTTCACTGTTCACGTTGCGCCAATTTTGCTGATAATAGATCACGTGCCGAGCGGCAAGTTCACGGTTTCACTGCAAATCCGTCTTTTCTGAAAATGTGGTCACAGTTGAAAATGATAGTTTAAGTTGTAAAAAAAAAAACAAATAACAAATACACGTGTAAAACTCTGAGGAGAAGCAGGACACACACTCGCTGATGCTTTCACAGTTTCACAGCAGGAAACACAACGATGTTCTGACAAACACGATGAAGAGTAAACAAGCTGGTAAACATGAAGGTAAACAATTCAAGGCGAGGTCTAAACCTACTATATTTAGTGTAGTATACACTAGTATATTTACTGCAACATGCTCACTCAGAGAGACGGACTATCTTTCTCTTTTCTAAGTTATTTTTTTCAGGCTTTTCCCTTTAATACAGTCATAATGAGAGAGAGAGAGAGAGAGAGAGAGAGAGAGAGAGAGAGAGAGAGGATGAATAGAGCAAACGGCCATGGTCGCCGGTTTATTTATTTTAGCAGGAGTAAAGTTACTGAGTTTTAAAAATAAAAGTAAACAAAAAAGGACTTTGTTAAAGAAGCGACAGTAAATTTAGTAATTAGTTTGTAACATATTCATTAATGTAAATGTTATGTAATGGAGATCAAAGACTTTTTAATGTCTCTGTTAACAACTGTAACTCCTCCTGTTGAGGCTGCTGTGTAAACAGATGATAAATGACAACATAGGAAAACTACACGGAGAAAATGAACTAAAGTACTGGACAGATTAACATTTGTAGTTGCACAATATCTATGCAAACATTGCAGAAACTGCCTTTAATGAACCTGTTCAAGTCGCATTGACAACACACTGTACCTGTCTGAGTATGTGTGTGTGTGTGTGTGTGTGTGTGGCAGGTGTGTGTTTCCTGATGCAGCACCATGAGCTCCGTCCTCTGGGAGCTGTGTTAACACTGAGGTTAATGGGAGCCGACCTTCATGTTAAATAAAATGTTAATGTTAATCTGCTCAGTGAGCGACAGTGACCTCAGACCACTGAGCTCAGAGTGGAGCCACAAACACCTCCACAGCTGCTGCTCACACTTCCATGTACTTCACTGATCAGGTTCCTGCTCTCATGAGGATGAACCCTTTAGAGTTTAATGACCCCTCCACCTTTCCTCACTGTCAGACTGTGGCTGTAATGGAAACTGCAGCCTCTAGGGGGCGTTAGCACGTTAACAGTTGTTTTCAGTCATTCATGGTCGCTAGAGGATGAAGCTACTTCTGGCACCAACATGAGGTCCTGTAAAATATCTCAAAACCTACTGGATGGATTGACACAAAATTTTACACAAACGTTCATGGTTCCCAGAGGATGGATCCTGTACAGTTTTGTGACCATGGGACATTTCCTCTAGCGCCACCATCAAGTCTCTATTTCAATTTGTCCAGTATTTTGGTTTATGACCAAATACCTGCAAAACATCCCCATCAGCCCCAGCTGGACTTTGTGTTTAGTGCTAATAAGCAATGCTAACCATTAGCATATTAGCATGCTGAGTGTTCGTCTCTTCATTATCTTAAATCTCTGCTGTTTTTTGGGTTTTGTGTAATTTCCTGTCAACCCGAGTTGAGGCTCTTAACAATCACACACACACACACACACACACACACACACACACACACACACACACACACACACACACACAAACAGCTGATTTTGCAGTTAATATAACTGCAGTTTGTTTTTTTAATTATGATTTGACTGTAGATTACATCAGTTAGTTCCTGCAGCAACAAAAAGCTTTTTCTGTGCTGTAATGGAGTGATCCTGATACCACACACACACACACACACACACACACACACACACACACACACACACACACACACACAGATTTTCATGCTCTGTGAGCAGCGTACCCAGAGAGATAGTAAAAAGACTTCACGTCTCCTGACCCTTCATTTGCCACAACACAAACATACAAATTGCATGTATGTATCTCCATGTGTGTGTGTGTGTGTGTGTGATTAGTCATGGATTATTAATCCATGAGTGCATGTGTGTTGTTGTGATGAGAGTGTGTGATGTACCGTATAAGCATGTTTCTCCATTAATGCTCTACTGATCCCCAGCATGTTCAGAAGAACATGGAACGAAATGAGGATGATCAGTGACACACACACACACACACACACACACACACACACAGTTGTATAGAAACGGTTGATCATGTTTTCAGAACAGCTCTCTGCTCTGGCTCCTGTTCACCCTCCAAATCCACTTCACTCCGTCTCTACTGTACTATCACCCATGATGTGTCCTCTCTGGCAGGGTCAAAGGTCAGGACGGAGCAGCCTCGAGCGACGCGGAACGTAGCAGGAAGGAGGTTCAAGTGGCGCCGAGATGAACCGCCCGCCGCCACCCGTCCAGCCGACGGTCTGGACCGCTGCTGTTAACGACAGAGTCACCGACACCGAAGGATCTAAGACTGTTCAGACTACGACGACGCTTTTCTCAATGAATCTGAAAAATCTGAAAAGTCCAGCTCGGGGTTTCAGCGTGTGTGTGAAGAGAAGCTTGAACTTTCTCTGTGATCAATTATTCTAAATGTCAGTAAAGCTGAAGACACTGAGCTGCTGCAGGTCAGAGCGGGAACACAAACTGAAACCACGACAGACTGAACTCGATATGATGGATTATAAAATGGAAAAAATGTGATGTGGAAAAATATGCAGGTGCAGCAGACTGATTTAATTCACTTTAATTTGGAGTAAATTAACAGAGGTGGATAAACTAAAAGCCAGAACTTCAGTGAAAGAAGTTCATTTCTTATCTAAAAAATCTTTGAAGTTTGTTGCCTTGAAAATTTGAGTTTTCTCAAATTTTTGTCACCGTGATACGGAAGAAAAATAACTTGAACTTTTTTAACTAAGAGGATTTAAATCTGTTTATTCATGATGGACCTCAGAGATAACGATGTCCTCAGGAAGTGGAAGTCACACTTCATGATATCACTGTGTTTCATGTCTGTGTGTTCACATCTGACTCAGTTATTATGACTCTGAGAAGATTTTTGACTCTCAGTCAGCTCACAGTTCAACTCTCCATCGCCCCCTTGGGGAGGCTCGTGTCTCGCTCTTCTAGCTTCACAGATACAGATAAAAAGTTATTTATTTGCAGATAAATGACCTCATCCTCCTCTTCCTCCGTTTCCTTCTCTGCCTCGTTTCTCTTGGGGGGGGGGGGGGCTCCTGTCATCAGCTGCCCAGCCTAAGGGCCTCACAGCTGGGGGACACTTCTGCACAGCCCTGGGCTAATCATGGAAATGACCCAGCCTGTGTGATGTGTGTGTTCATCAGCAGCAACTAGGAAGAGCCCAGGAACTCTCTCTCTCTCTCTCTCTCTCTCTCTCTCTCTCTCTCTCTCTCTCTCTCTCTCTCTCTCTCTCTCTCTCTCTCTCTCTCTCTCTCTCTCTCTCTCTCTCTCTCTCTCTCTCTCTCTCTCTCTCTCTCTCTCTCTCTCTCTCTCTCTCTCTCTCTCTCTCTCTCTCTCTCTCTCTCTCTCTCTCTCTCTCTCTCTCTCTCTCTCTCTCTCTCTCTCTCTCTCTCTCTCTCTCTCTCTCTCTCTCTCTCTCTCTCTCTCTCTCTCTCTCTCTCTCTCTCTCTCTCTCTCTCTCTCTCTCTCTCTCTCTCTCTCTCTCTCTCTCTCTCTCTCTCTCTCTCTCTCTCTCTCTCTCTCTCTCTCTCTCTCTCTCTCTACATCTGAAACTATTAGAAATTAAAATGTCAACAGTTTGTGACGTAGCAGAAAGAGTTTTACTGACTTCATATGTTTGTGAGGAACTAAACGCTCCATTAAACGCCTGATGTCTTTACACTGGGTTGTAGATACGACACATCAGAGCTACAGCTGCTTCTTTGACAGGATCCGCTCTCTGAACTGGATCATGGGTTATAAGTGTTGGAGTTTTATTTTCATTTTAAATATCTTTATCTGTTTGACTGAGCTGCTGAAACCCAGTTCTAACCTTTGACAGTGGTCAGGCTCTCTGTCCCTGTTGTTTGCTGCCATATTATTGTCTTTACTGGCACGCTATGAATCTTGGGATATGTTTGGCTACGAAGGATCCACCCGTCGGAGCCGCTCTCGACCGAAATGAAACGTCCTAGTCGCACCACTGTGACGCGATCGGTCTTCAATACTGACCTTCCAAATTAAAACACTCACTATAGCTATCTTATATAGCTCCTCATGAATACGTAACAGCTAACAGCGCTGTCAGAACCAATACTCCATGTGACCTGAGCAAGATGTTTAGATATGCAGCTTTTTTTCATTTGTGTCTTTTTGTTTTTGCATCGTTTTCTGAATTTGCAGCAACGATGCACAAACAGGATGAAGATGATCCTGCTGAACTGAACCTGTCAGGATCATAAACTGTTGTTTATTTTCTCTAATAATCCAAAAGACAATGAAAAAATCTCATTGGCTTTTTGTGAAGGGAACCAGGGTGAAGCTAAATGATGCTAACATCCAGGTTAGCTACAAAACTACATCATCTATATGTTCTACGAATAACATAAAAAACATATTCATATAATATTATATATGAATATATTATATTGACAAATCACCATCGACACCTCGACTGCTCAACAACAAATTTCAAACCTTTTTTCACTATTTTTTTCTACTAAATTAATAATTAAAGTGGATTTTTTTCACAGTACTCTGGTTCATATTCATCCTCAATCCATCTCTCTTTTCTGTCCATCCAAGTTTTGCCCGTCTGTTCCCATTCCCTCCCTCCCTCCCTCCCTCCCTCTCTCCCTCTCTTCATCCCTGACCTCCCCTCTCCTTCTGTCGCTCTCCCACAGACACAGGCGCACACTGAGCACGCTCAGTGGGGAGCGTTAGTCACGAGACGGTCTCATTACTATTTGAGAGAAATGGCTAATGAGGGTTAATAAGACACCCAGCAGGACTGACAGGCGCGTGTGTGTGTGTGTGTGTGTGTGTGTGTGTGTGTGTGTGTGTGTGTGTGTGTGTGTTCAGGGTCTAATCATCTTGTCGTCTCCGACCAGAGACCGACGTGAGAAGAGATGGAGGGATGAAGGAGGGACATGTGAACGTAAACAGTCACGATCACACAGCTCAGACGTCAGTGTGACTCAGCCGATTGCCACAGTTCACAAACAGGTGCTCTTCGTTAGTTGCCACGGCAACTCTGGAGGCAATCAGAAAGCCTATTAGTTAGTGCAAGCCAATTAGATGAGGTTATTCTAGATTAAATTATATTAGACAAGATGAAGTTAGATCGAGTTCGAGGAGACGATGAGGTCGAATGACAGAAACCAGATTATTGGACAAAATAAAACGACGGGACGAGATTAGACACGAGGCGAAATGAGAAAAGACTTGATTAGATCAGATAAAATAAAGATTGATTAGGTTAGAACAGTTAAAGCTAAATTAGATGACACAAGAAAATGACAGGTTACAATACGAGGAGAAAAAAGTGAGATCGTGAGTGACGCCATTAAACGTCTCGTTTTTGTCCAAAACACAAAAAATTTTTAATTCACTATATTGTAAAATCAATGATAGTGAACGTTCTTATCTGAGAACCTGAAACGAGCAAAGGTTTGATATTTCTGCTTCACATCATGGAGCCTAAACTGACCCAAATTACACCCCCACCCCCACCTGAGAGATTTTGTCCTCCATTTAATATGATGAAGTGTTTGAAACCCATGACCAGAACAGTCATTTATTCTGTTATCCCCCCCCCCCCACCCCCCCCCTTCCCCCACTGACTGATTTTAAGCCTTTCGATCAACTCATCAATTAATTGACTAATCGTTTTAGCTCTAAATGGAACGTGATGTTTCTCTGTGTCTGCTAGTTTACCTTCACAGCTTTATGAGGTGATTTTATCTCAATATTGTTTTTGAAATATGGAAAAAAATGAAGTCCAGAAATGTTGATTCACATCAGCTTTAAATGACGTCCCCGTCTCTGACAGTGTGGTCGCGGAGGATTACAGCATTTACACGCTTTCGTACATATGGGACTGTCACTTTTATTAAGACAGACTTTTATTGCTTGTTATTGCTATTTATTTGCATATTTCAAATCACTGTGATATGAGTGTAGCGGTGAAACAACATGGCTGCAGAAGGTAGGAGGCTGCAGACCTTCTGCTCTGCTGAGCCTGGAAATCTGATCATCACACACACACACACACACACACACACACACACGTTTTCTCTGCCCGTTCACCATTGATCTCTCTCTCCTTCTTCCTCTCTGAGTTTCATGTCTTTGTTTACTTCTCTTCTCTACGCTGCTTCCTATTTTCCTCTCTCTCCCCCATTTCTCCATCAGTGTTTCTCTCTCCTCGTTTATCTCACTTCTTTCTCTTTTTTTTAATGTTTTTTCTCTTTATTTACTACGCTGCTAAACCTCCTCCTCCTCCTCCTCAAACACTGCTCCTCAAGCTCCCATGATGCTTCTCTGCACTGTCACACCTGTCCAGAGGCCATTTCACATTCAGCACTCTCTGCTGTTTACAATTGTTCACAAACATCAAAAATACACACACACACACACACACGCGCACACACACACACACACACACACACACACACACACATCAGTGGTGTGTGTTACAGGTGTGTGTTTTCTCTCAGGTTGGGTTCAGTTGACAGCACGTATATGAAGCTTTTATTCCCAGATGGTGTGTGTGTGTGTGTGTGTGCGCGCGTGTGTGTGCGCGCGCGCATGTGTGTGCGTGCGTGTGCGTGCGTGTGCATACCTTGGAGCCAAGTGGTGAGCAGCAGCGTCAGCATTCCTCTAAGCAGTTCACCTGCAGAAACACACACACACACACACACACAC
>NW_019174341.1:818185-866034 GCF_002260705.1 Seriola dumerili
CCTCCTCCTCCTCCTCCTCAAACACTGCTCCTCAAGCTCCCATGATGCTTCTCTGCACTGTCACACCTGTCCAGAGGCCATTTCACATTCAGCACTCTCTGCTGTTTACAATTGTTCACAAACATCAAAAATACACACACACACACACACACGCGCACACACACACACACACACACACACACACACACATCAGTGGTGTGTGTTACAGGTGTGTGTTTTCTCTCAGGTTGGGTTCAGTTGACAGCACGTATATGAAGCTTTTATTCCCAGATGGTGTGTGTGTGTGTGTGTGTGTGTGTGTGTGTGTGCGCGCGCGTGTGTGTGTGTGTGTGTGTGCGCGCGCGCANTGTTACAGGTGTGTGTTTTCTCTCAGGTTGGGTTCAGTTGACAGCACGTATATGAAGCTTTTTTTCCCAGATGGTGTGTGTGTGTGTGTGTGTGCGCGCGTGTGTGTGCGCGCGCGCATGTGTGTGCGTGCGTGTGCGTGCGTGTGCATACCTTGGAGCCAAGTGGTGAGCAGCAGCGTCAGCATTCCTCTAAGCAGTTCACCTGCAGAAACACACACACACACACACACACACACCTGTCAGGGCCGCCTGTATGAATGTGACTGACATTAGCAAAAGTATTGAATAAATAATACTAATAAAAATAGAGTTCTGCTGGCGCCCCCTTGAGGCTGCAGAGTTCCCTACAGTCATGATATAATGGACAGAACAATGTCCCAGTGATTTACGTAGCTGCTGTCACCGGCAGCGTAGAGATGTGTGTCATCGCAGGTTGATGCACGTTGACGTGTATTAATAAATGTAATTATGAATGGTTTATTAAATGAGTGTTTTATGCTGTTTTTGTATGTAAGCATTTATTGATGGATTAATCGTTCATTTATAGATTCTTTTTTACAATTCCTATTTTTAATGCCTGTTAAAATATTAAGAATATTCTTAATTAGTTTTCCTGTGACGTCCTTGATCCTCCTCATCACATACATAGTGATGTGTGCGGTATTTATCTCCTGTAAGGTAAACCACATCAATTCGCTTTAAGGTGGACTGAGCAACACAAGTGTTAAGGATGCCTTAATAGACATGATAATAAACTGTACAATGATTTTCTTGCTCTATTACGAATCCACTGTTATCATCAGATTTTGTGCCAGTTGTTCCTCCTTTCCTACGTTGTTCCTTTGCTATTTTTCTACTTGAAGCTTAAACAGACAGAGCACAAAAAGAAAAAAGAAATACACTTAAGGAGGCTGAGCTTCTTAAAATGGACCAGACTGCAGTTTAAAGCTCATACAAATCAGTGTAGCAGCACACATACAGATATAAACGCTACACATCGTTAGCTCAGATAGATTCTCCACATTTCAACTGTTCAGTTCATTTTACAGAATCCATGAGAACACAAGTGTACTTCATTCAGATTTACAGGGATCATAACCAACAGGACGACGAAACGTTAAAGTCTTGCTACCTTTGAAGCGGCCCTAAAGTCTGATTGTCTGTCTATTCCTTGATTATTTATATTCCTTTAATTCGTAAGCATCCACACATCAAAATAATGAAAAGCGTTTTTCATAAAAGTATTCCAGATTGTGAATATTGTCATTGCAGTCTTCTTCTTCCAACAGGAAATCAATTTTTTGATTTTGAAAAGTTCCTGCTGGGGGGCTGTGGATGTGTTTGTTTCATTAATTTGCTACCCGGTTATGAACTCCTAACCACCGAGTGAGCCAGCTGACCTTTCCTCTGCCTAGAGACAATAAAAAAAAAGAATAATCTGATTGGATAACTCTATTTTGATGGTTTTAGCTTCATTTGAGAAACTGCTATAGCTAGCAGCTAGCCCCCTCTTTTGGCCAAGACAAGCCCAACGCTAGATGTGTGCCTGTCAACGTGCGTTGCCTAACGTAAAACTTTAAACATTGACCAAATTGACCAATGGGATGATCTTCTTAAACTTCAGTGTGTTTCTTCAATCAGTTTAATTCAGGCGACAGAGGAAACTGTTCAGATAAGATTAACGGGTTTGGTGTAGTAGGCAGTGCCGTATGTTGACACATTCAGGGGGATTATCCTTCTGTTAACATTAACGATTTCATCTTAATCCAGTTACACCGACAGTACGTAAACTCACCTCATCACTGATCTCCTTCCTCCTCTCCCACTCCCTCCTCCTCCTCCTCCTGCGAAGTGACAGTGAAACAGCAGCTATATTAAGCACCGTTCAGGAGCGCTGACTGTTGCATTATTGTTCAACGGGTAATAACAGCTGTCATCTGTGAGGACACAGCAGTGGAAAACGTTAAAAATCCTTACACGGCTGTCAACTCCACTGTTAACCTACAGTGGTGAGGAAGAAATGAAATGTACAGAATAGAAATAGAGAGGGGGGTGGGGGGTGGGGGGTTGGAGGAGCTGAACAGACATTTACATACAAAGAGTAAGTAAGAGTCTATTTAGCTCGTTGCCTCACTGAGAAAGCTGCACTTTGATAATCTGATTACTCTCCAGCTGTGGCACAAACCTGATTTCGGAAATGTTCATCTAAGCAGGAAACCAGTTTTCATTTTTCAGATTAAGTGACTAAAAATAACACAGCTAGATTACTGATGGAGAAACCTAATTACCTAAAGCCTAAAATGGGTTTCTGGCAGGTTTTTATTTTTGTATGATGAATTCAAAGGACAGAGGATGGAGGGACAGCAGGGTGCAATGAGCCCCCCCACCCACTGAACTTGGTGGGGGATTGGGGCATGAGCCAGGAAATAACCCATTAAATTATGGTGCAGATCCAGATCATTTACTATAAATTTGTATAAATTTTACTCTCCATCATGGAAAAAGTACATTTCAAATCCAGTTTTCAACGAACAGGAGCATTTAAAAAGAGTGTGGACCGATGACTCTGTGCTGTCAGTGTAGGTATCTTGATTTCTTCCTCAAGTTCTTTCTCTGATATCATACCATCACAATGCTGTCCAGATGTGATTTACTAAGGTTGTAAGGGTATTATGAAAGTGTTTTGCATAAAAGTGCAACTTGGTTTAGCAAGAAAACCACATTGAAACCAATTGTGAATCTTACAAAGATCATAATGCAAAAGGTGCAACAACCTCCGATTTCTTCTTTCCAATATTTTCCATCATCGTTTTTAATGAAAACAAACAAAAAAAGGGCCCATCACATGTCCGTCCATCTTCTCTGGCTACAGGACTGAGGGTGGTAGAACAGTAGGACTCACTGTATCTAAATGCTTCATTAGAGTTTCAGGCTGACTGACCAAGTTTCAGCTTCATTTGATCCCACATGAAAAATAAGGAGTGTAGCTCAAAGTGTCAGCGTACAGACTAAAATAAGACATAATGTGGGGTAATCACATAGAGTCTGGCTTTATGTACATTATCATGGTTCTGATGTTCAGATAATGTTCTCATCTGTGCTTCATACCAAGTTACTCTCTGTGTGAGAGCTGCTCCAGCTCAAAACACCCTGATGGCTTGGTATGGTGCAGTTTTGGTAAGAGATATTTAAATACATAATAAGTCACTTGTACAAAAATACATTTTCCACATTAGAGTACAACCAATAAATGTTTGTGCTCTGGTGTAACACTGCCACAGTCATTTATACACATAAACCTTCACACCTGAAGCACAAGCGTCCATCCATCGAATCTACACTGACTGATATCAGAAATTCAATGTACAAAAATAGTTTTCAGGTAGACTTCATGAGTACCATGCATCTTTAAGTATACTGGAAGAAATCACATTATTTCAAATTCAAATTAATTTATTCTCCCACCAATATTAGCTCTACATACACACAGTAAACCCAGAAAAATCTGGTTTAGTTATTAAAATTCGGGGCTTAAAGGATCACTGTAGTTCACATATTCACAACAGTAGGAGATATGTGCTTCTGGGCTGCCTTATGTCAATCATCAGTAAGCAGAACCCAAATACTTCAGCTGTGTCTTACTGTATCTCCAGCTTAAGTTCTCATTTGAACTGCAGAGAGTTTTCTCTGCATGAGAGCTGCATAAGCTCAGCGGGTTAAGAGGCAGGTTTAGTAACTAGTAGAGAGGTTGTTGGTTTAAAGTCGCTCGATTCTAAAATGAATGTAAACATGTGAATTTGAATAAAAACATATCATTTATTAGTCTTTTGTAATTTCATCAACAACAGTCTTCGCTCCTGGATCATCTCTGGCTCTAAAGATTCGGAGTCTGATACTTTCAGGGTCCAGAATCACCAAAAGTAATTCTGTCACAATACTGAGCAAAGATACTTTGTGCAGTATTAACTTAGTGGTTTTACCCCTGCTTGTGTCTTCAACAGCCTGAAGGCCTTCCATGATTTCCCAGTGATTAATATTTTAGGTATAACTTTAGAAAGAAAGTGGAGCTGTATATTATCCCTGTGATTACAGGAGCTGGCTCATTGACGTCACCTTGATATAATGGCGAAGCCACGTGAGGATGTTTTATTATTGCAGAAGTGTGAGAGGAACAATCACTTGGTGTTCCATTCGTCAAAAACTTTTCCAAAAAGTTAACTTGGGTCCGTTTTCTGTAGGAGGGAGAGGAGAGCAGGGACACACTTAAAAATTTTGACGCCCACCTTTCCAGAATTTGCCACAAAATTTTCTACGCCTGTCCTGCTTCAAGTGAGACGAGGCAAGGATGAAATTTGGCTGCCAGAGGACATTTGGTGGCTCTCCTGTCCGCTCACCTCCCGTCACCTTCCCATTCTCCTTTTCTTTCCTTTTTCTATTTTCCACCTCTTTTTTACTTAAATTTCATTTTCTCTCCTCCTCTTTCCTTCTTTTCCTCTCTTACCCTTCATTTGTAGTTTGCAGACCTTATGTTTTTTTCTCTCCCCTGAAGCAAGCTTTAATAAGGCACGATGATGCAGACATATTTTGGCTGAGGTCATGTTTACTCACTTGGCCTCATTATTACAAAGCCTTCATCCTCCTCCTCTTTATCCTCCCTTCTCCTCTCTCCTCTTCCATCGCTGGCACCTCCATCAGCAGTAATAAGATCTCTCTTCACTGTCACTAATGAAGTGTTTGATAGTTATGACTTTTTCCTGACCACAGAGCTGCTCTGAGGTAAACTTCTACACTGAAAGACTACAATGAGGAATTAACGCTCAGCCACGGTCTTATAGCTCCAAGTGGATCGGCTTAATTGCTGCAAATCCTCCCCCCTGAGGGAGTTCCCCAACTCACCCAAACAGAAGAACCCCTGCCTCACCACCGCCTGAACTTAAGTCACCCTGTAAATTTCCCCCTTGAGTTGCTTTAAATGTAAATGTAAAAGTTTTGCTCCATAGGGCATTTCATGCATATGCAGTAGTTTTCTTCTGCAGCTTCAGTGCTTGAATGCATTCAAAGCCTGTGAGGTTTTCTTTGGATGTCTTTTTGGGAAAAGATCCCAGATTATTCAGTTTTCAAATGTACCCCAGGTTAGAAAAAACGCTCTTCATGGTGTTTTGTAAATAAATCGACTTAAGTTTTTTTAAAAATTGTGTTGATTGATTAAATCTGAACACTGTTTCCTTAAAGGCAGGATAGTCATAATCCTAGACTCTGATTGGTCAGTGGCTCCTCCAGTTTAAATGAGGTCAATATTTCAGAAGACTTCTGTCTTTCAAAAGCTGCCAAAAACTACCCTTAAAAATAAGATGTAGAAGTACAGAGTAAATTGGACATGAACAAAATGACGTGAGACATGACGTTTACCTTCTCTTAACTGACTAAAGACTTAACTTGGACTCGTCTTTAAAGACTTGGACTTGTCTCAGATGACTTGAGGCCTGAGGTGTACCCTCTCTTGATTGATTTAAGAGTTGGTATGGACACGTCTCCATAAACCTAAGGGTCGACTTGAATCGACTTCATTTAGACTTGTGTTAGACGACTTGAGGCTTCACCTGGACTTGTTTTAAATCATTTCAGACTCTTCCTGGACTGTTTCCAATGACTTCAGACTTGAAGTGGTCTCAAATTATTTGGGACTTCTCTTGGACATTTTCTCAATTGCCTCCAGACTTAGAAAGACAACCCAAAATTGCCCCCAATGTATCATCAGTGTGTGAATGTGGGTGTACCGTAGAAAAGCATTACATGTGTGGGAAAAAGCACTGTGTGAATGTGGCTTCCATTGTAAGGTGTTTCGAGTGGTTGATCAGACTAGAGAAGCTGTTTGTAAGAGCAGTCCATTTACCGTTTACTTGGCTTGGCTCAACTGACTTGAGACTTCACCTGGACTTGGTGTAAGTTACTTGGCATTGGCAGAAAAAAAGAGTTAAAACTGATCTATTAGTGACTTTGTTATGGTTAATGTAGGAGAAATGACGGGGCACAACTGTGTGTAACTGCATGGCTGAAAGAAATAAGACCTGACAACTGGACATTCATTATTACTTCTTGAGGTCTTAAAATGATCTAATTTATTTAAACAAATGAATTATGTGTCAGTGAGATAAATGTTACCTGTGTTTCCGAAGGCTTTCTAAGGCCTTTGAAGGGCTGCAAATGGTGCTTCAGGCTTTCATATTCTAATTTATTTTCTTCATAACTTGGAAATTGAATTAACTCTAATAAGCAGGTTAAAACATTATTATTTCCAGGGTTGCTTCATCATTGTGACATGATATACTGTATATAGTTTCTCTGAGAGGGGGAGGAAATTGCCAATAAACTGGTTAGAGAAGAGAGGGAGCAGCAGGCATGACTCTGTGGTCAAAACAGCAGCGAGCTTTTATAAATGTTACATGAATTCACAATAAAAAGTCAATATTTCCATCTTAAATCTTCACTCGCAGTTCCATTTGAATACGGTGAATCAACCTGAGTCCATACGGTTTTATTTGTTTTACAACACAGCTGTTGTTGACAAATCCCCAAATTATATTCTGCTGGTGTCCTTCTAAAAAACAGCAGTGAGAAAAAGAGAATTTAATTTCCCCTTACAGCAGCAGCCAGCTCCTGTCTGGAGCTGCTGTGTGGGAAAGTCTCGATAAATAGCAGCTTAACTGGAGCCAACCAGTGAGGAAGGGAAGGATTAAGGCAAAGGTGTGGTGGCAGTGTCAGTCAGCCGGTCCACACTAAAATATCTCAACAACCATCGAATGGATTGTCGTGAAAATCTGGCGCAGACAAGATTTTTAAATTCAGTGATTTAAATGAGGAAATTCAAATTTACTGGCTGGAAAGAGACAAAGAAGAAGAAGAAAGGTGAGCGGAGAAAAGAGACACTGCAAAGGGTGGGAGAGGCAAGGAGAGGACACAAGGGGAGAGGAAAGGAGGTATCTTTAATCCTGAAGTCAGCAACAAATCACACACTAATGAGTGCACACACACACACACACACACACACACACACACACACTCACACACACACACACACACACACAAACACTTTCCCCACCTCCTTCTTTTTTTGAAAACAATCTGCAAACACCAGCAGAAAACACAACAATAGCCTATTAAATGAAATGGTTTTCCATCCATCCTCCTTTCAGCCCTCATTCCTTCTCTTCTTTCTATCTATCTATCTATCTATCTATCTATCTATCTATCTATCTATCTATCTATCCTAGTAACAGTATAACCAAGTAGATATTTACAGATGAACAGATGTTTTCCTTGCTGCCCGTCAACAAACTAATCAATCAATAATTCATTGATGCTATAGAATCTGGACCCATTCTATGTAAATAAGGTTATTGTGCATGTTGAAGCATGAATCTATAGCTTTTGTCCAGCAGTGAAAGGAGTCCTGGGGACATATCTGTCATCCAATAAACCTCTAAAACTAACCAACAGGAAGACCCCTCCCCCCTCTCCTCCCCCTCCTCCCCCTCAGGCAGCTCATACAATACACTGCTCTCCTACACACCTCTTTGTGTGTAATTAGATTAGGCTGCACATACTCCATGTGGCCCACATAATGTCTCCAGCAGC
Source organism: Seriola dumerili (assembly GCF_002260705.1). Classification (NCBI taxonomy): domain Eukaryota; kingdom Metazoa; phylum Chordata; class Actinopteri; order Carangiformes; family Carangidae; genus Seriola; species Seriola dumerili. Next base: position 826,168 of record NW_019174341.1, read on the forward strand.
TCACTTTTAATTTTTGTTCCTCTCATTAAAGTAGCAGTCCTCGTGGTTTTGGGTTTTTTTTCGTTTCACTTTTGGTTTTTCCAGCTCTGTCTCCTTCGCTCGCTCGCCTGAGCTCGCTCCTGTCCATCAAGCAGCGGAGGCGGGATAATGACTAATTTTGACTTGGGTTTTCTGTCAGTTTGAGATTCGTCTCGTCTGTGTGACTGTTGAGAGTTGTTGTATCTGTGTCCCAGTTCTGGAGCGTTATTCTATAGTGAATAACAAGTCAACAAGCCCGTCATGAAGCCCGGACTCGAGCACTGACCACCAGTCCTCCGACCTGAACAACCACACAGGTCGTTTTCTTCAACCCTCTGATACGACCCATAGGGGCGTTTCCTGATATAGCGCCTCCTACAGAGGCAGGTGTACCGGACCTCAGTTGTCATGGTTACAATAATAAACACGCAGACTGTACAGAGAGCGGCGTATCTACCTTCATAGTCATGGTTGCTATAGTAACAGTCATGACTTGGTTAGGTTTAGGCACTAAAACTACTTGGTCAGGTTTAGGAAAAGACTGATTTTGATACTTCCTTAACGTTAGACGATCTTGGTTGTCATGGTTACAATAATAATCACAAGGACCACACTGAGAGCGGTGTCCTGAATCTTTGTCGCCACGGTTACAATAATAAACGGTCATGACTTGGTTAAGTTTAGGAAAAGTTTGTGATTTGGGTTAAAATACGTACTACCTCAACATTAGACGATCTTTGTTGTCATGGTAACAATAATAACAACAAACGGTCACGGATAATAGAAAGAACATAATGTGCTAGTTTCACATGGGAATCGAACACACAACACAACCACAACGTCCTCCTGACGTGGACTCTGTCTCTCTTTATACTACGTCACCGACACTTTTCCCCTTTGCTCCTGTCATCATTACTACGACCACTAGATGTCGCCTAGCAACAAAACCTAACTATGATGTCATAATAGCCTGCTGCACAGACGACCTGTGGGCTCGTTTGTTACAGGAGGACAAGCAGCAGATGTGTATGCATGGAAACAATATGTAAAATAAGTTACTCAGAGGAACCGGAGCTTGATCATGATCAACACAAGTCCAGTCAGAACTCTGAGGAAATGCCAGGTGCAAAACAAACAAACATTACAGACATGAATATTTATTTTTGTTGCCATAAATATGCAAATACAATTGACTCTGGGACTGAAGCTGCTTAATGGACGTTTTAGAAGCTTTAGAAATTCCTTTGTGTAGTATTTAAACTAAATGTTATGTTACTGGCATAAACACGAAGATTGAAAATGTATTTCTCCAAAACAGTTTCAGGTCCGATGTTATTTGTTATCCCAGTCCGACCCTGGATCTAAGAAATCTGGTTTTCTGTTTCCTGAACGTGGAGGATCCAGTCGTGTATTTGTGGTTCTCTTCATCCTAACCCTAACCCTAACTCTCATGTTGGGTTGAGATTCAGATTCAAACATTTTATTACACTCAAACAGCTGATCTGCGCAGTAATACAGGAATACGTTGGTTCAACTATTCGCAAACTGTAGTTCCAAAGTAAAGGTCTGCTTGTTGGTGGAAATATTCAAAATAAAGCGACACTTCAACTTCTAATATATTTTTCCTGTGGGCATTTTTAAAGAGGCTAAAACGTGTTTTTGCGTATGACCTCCATGTCCTCAGCAGCTCGTCACTCAGCTTGTGTACCTGTGCTCCTGCTGCTTCTCTAAACTGCAGCTGATCTGAATCTTCTGCAGGTCGATACACTGATAAGTACCTCACACAACCTCACGTCAAATAACCAGATCTATGACTTTAACGTCAGGAAAAGAAAGAAAGACGACAGATGTGTGTTACAGCCTTCTGACCACACTGCACATGGGCATGTCTATTATTCAGCCACAAACATGCTGATACAGAGAGTGAGAGTAGAGATGCAGCAGACTCACAGCCCTTCTTGGTTTCCCAATGGCAGGTTTCTATTTAAAGTCCTCGGTGTCAGACCTTCCCACCAGCACTTGAATGCAGCATAATGACAGAGAGAGGGGGATCTGTGCTGTGGAACCATGTTGTTCACAAGGGGAACATTTGGAAACCTGACTAACAGTCTAAAGTGTTGTCGTCATCACATCATCATTACACCAACAACACAAACATGAGGGTTTTTTTGTAACAATTAAAGTTACAAGAAACTTGATGTTGAATTCTTCTGTGTATGTATGTATACATACAGTATATTAATAAATATCCATACAGTATATTAATAAAATCAATGATGACCGCGGAAGCAACAAAGCCCTGTGTTCTATGTTGCTATGGCAAATGAATATCAATACACACATCCAATCGACAACAAGAAGAAGAAAAAAGAAAACAAGCTCTGGAGAGGAGGAAGATTCAACGACGAAGATCCAACAGCTGGTGACAGTAAAACATCTGCACATCATATTCAAGAACATGTGAGATGTGTTTTTATACAGCGGTGGTCAGCAGGAGAGAGAGAGAGAGAGAGAGAGAGAGAGAGGATTACCATAACCTCTCTCTCTCTCTCTCACCCTGCAGGTCACACAAAGTGTTGAGCAGGGAGAAAAAAAAATTGGGATTTCTCTACACCAACCAGAGCTGTAACCATGGCAACAAGCATCAAAGATGATGATGAGTGGTCGTGCAGGCGCTCATGGACACTAGCGCACACACACAGTATACAGTTAAATCGTATAGCTAATGGACACCAGGGTCCAAGACGGTGCAAAGTGTAATATATTCAGCCTTGAACCGACTCTGAGGTCACTGTGAGGTCACTGTGAGGTCACTGTGAGGTCACTGTGAGGTCACGGCGGCAGTGCAAACCAGCCGCTCCTCTCTGATCAAGAGGCTCCCGCAAAGCCATGATGTGATCAGAAAATCAATCAATCGATCAGTGATCTGATTTTCTCTGAAGCTGGACGACACTGCACGGATCCATCTCAGTTTGAAGCCTGAATTAATTGGATATCTCAGTGACAAAGGTCAGGGGTCAAGGTCGTGGTGACCTCACAAGATGTGGTTTTGGTCTTGTGAACGCCTTGAGGGTTTTTCTTCGAATTTGGCACAAATGTCGACCTGGACTCAAGGATGAACTGATTAGATTTTGCTGGTCAAAGGTCAAAGGTCACTGTTTTCTGCCATAACTCACAAATTCATACACTAATTAAGACACAATTTAACTCAAATGTCTATAAAGATAAAATAAAGTGATGACATTTTATATCCAAAAGGTCAAAGGTCAGCTTCACTGTGACATCATAATGTTCTGCAGAAACAGTTCTGGTCATTACTTAACACTGTAAACCAGGAAGGAGAGACTGTGACCATGTTCCTGACACGTGGCTGGTCGGTGGAGGTGATTCTAGTTTCTTCTGATGTCCTGTTCATAGTAGAACTGGACAAAGAAACTCTGCTCCCTCTCTTTCTGTCAACATGGAGGATGCGGTCGTTTTGTGGAAGATTAAAAGAGTTAAAAACACAGTGTCAACTAATCAACACCTGTAAAACTAAAGAGACACGTCTCTGTTTCCAAACTGTGATATGAACGAGGAGAGAAACTACACACTCTGCAGTGTTTAAACCCTCCATTAGCATACATCAGCCTGTAGCAGGGAAGTGTGTGTGTGTGTGTGTGTGTGTGTGTGTGTGTGTGTGTGTGTGTGTACAGCCAGGTGTCCAAATGTCTTTGTCAGCCAGCTGCCATACAGGAGCAAAAACGACCGAACACCGACCGAATAATTACAGGAGGAGAAGCAGAGGAGGAGGAGAGAAGCGTGTGTGTGTGTGTGTGTGTGTGTGTGTGTGTGTGTGTGTCAGAGACAGCTTCTGCAGACAGCTGGAGACAGTAGAAGGGATAACTATAGCTAATGCACAACTACAGCTAATTATACACAGGCTGCAACACACACGCACGCACGCACGCACGCACGCACGCACGCACGCACGCACGCACGCACGCACGCACGCACGCACGCACGCACGCACGCACGCACGCACGCACGCACGCACGCACGCACGCACGCACGCACGCACGCACGCACGCACGCACGCACACACACACACACACACGCACACACAGCTTCAGTTTCTTGGCTGAAAACTTAGAACTTCTGTTTAACTGAAGAACCAGAGACACTGATCATCATCCGATTGCCTGATTCTTCATATTATATATATAAAATATTATTTTAGTTTATTAAATGAATGCACTGATGAAACATCTAATGTGATATAATATCAATCCTGGACACAGGAAAGGTCCCCAACCCCTAAAACACATCACTTTGTGATTGTTTTGCATCTTCTCTAGTTGTTTCGCATCTTTTTGTTTATTTTTTTTTGCAACCTCTGTAGTTGTTTTGCATATTTTTGGGGGCTGGCCCCGCCCCTGGAGTAAACAAGGAGCAGGAAAGTCTTAAGTGGTGGAAACTATCATAGGTTATTAGCTGTGTGTCACCATGCAGTCCTACTGAAGCCTTGGTTTACACACAGTTATGAGGTACAAATACGTCTTTGAAATAAACTGTGTGAAATTACATTCCCATTAGCAACTGAGCTCTAGTCAGGAAGCTCATTAGCTCTGAGAGCTTTTTCCTTTCCTCTTCAATGATTCTTTATTAAATGAAATAATGTACAAAATGCCAGGGGGGTAAACAACACAGCTCAGAGAAAAGGAAAGAGAAACACAGGGATAGTGACTGACCACTGTGAGCATGTTTCAGCAGGCGAGTAAGACGTCGTCAGTGTGTCACCAAACCTGTAGAAACAAATGTGTTTCTCAGAGACCTGCGGATCCATTTCACTGCTGTGATCAGGCCTTTAAGATGCATTTTAAAAATGTCCTGTGTTAATCAACATAAAAAGACAAGAGGCTCCTGGAGAGATTCACTCTGCTATAGGTGGAAGTTATAGAAAGAAAGAAAGAAAGAAAGAAAGAAAGAAAGAAAGAAAGAAAGAAAGAACCTTGCTATTGTTTTTTCTTCCTTCCGGGTTTTCAGTGTAATCAAATCCTCAGACAGTCACACACCTGCCGTACAGTGACAGCAGCATCAACACACACACACACACACACACACACACACACACACAGAGTGACAGCAGTGTCCTCAGGCTGATCCCTGGCTTTCATTTCCATTTTGACGGAGTGATGCACCAGTGTGTCTCTGTGATCCTCCCCTGAAGCCTCACACAGCAGCTGAAACACAGCAAGAAACTGCCGACACATCAGGACTCCTGCACCGTTACCCCGACAACCGCTGTAAATACAGCAGCTGCTGCAGCCACAGCCTGTGTAAGTACCTGCAGAGAGAGGACAGCCAGCCTGCCAGGTGTGTTCACTAACCTGCTCTTTAAGAGTCGACTCAGGTGCATTTATTCAGGTTTGTATTTGGCAGGTGTAACTTAATGATGACAACAACAAGGAGCAGCTACAGGACAGTACTCAAGTGATCTGTCAGGTGATTGTCACTGGGAACACACCTGGTATACAGAACAGGGTTAATGACCATCCTGTGTCCTTCAGCAGCTGGTGGAGACCAAACACAGAGCTAAAAGAGCGGGAACACTGGACTTAGATTCATCAGGTGACACAAACACCGCACCACATGAATCCTCATGTTGACCTGTACCTGCCGGATGTTCCTCATATCAAATTAAAAGGTGATAATATGACATTGTTTTGTTTACAGCTGGTTTACATGATTCGTGCGTATGCAGATGATACTGTTCTTTACTGCTCAGAAAAAATGACCACAGCTTCAACTAATTTTTACTTTCTGATGTTTCAGGGAAAGCGCCTTAACGCGTGAGCTTGCTGCCAACCGTACCATATTCACCGGCTTAGTTTAGTGGTTTAGCATGCTAACATTCGCTAATTAGCATTAAAGACAAAGTACAGCAGAGGCTGGCGGGAATTCGTTTTGCAGATATTTGGTCACAAACCGAAAAAAACAGAAGAAAGTGAATTTTTGACCTGATGATGGTGCCAGAGGAAACGTTGATCAGTGAAAACAGTTCATCCCAAGGGGAAAATAAATGTCTGACCCAAATTTCATGGTGATCCAGATGACGGTTGTTGGGAAATTTCATTCAAAGCCACGAATGAGAACCTCAGTGGGTTGCAGAAGGAAAAGTCAGAGGCTCATAAAAACCATTACGCCTCATCTTTTGGGGGTTAAAATAAAAGTCCAAATCCCATGGCAACCAAGAAACCTGTGTCGTGTTAATGTGGGATAAAGTGCAAATGGCAGAATCCCCCTGACAGGAAAACATTTAAGTTTCGCTTCATTTCCGACTGTGGGAAGTCACACGAACTCTGTATTAAAAAATAACTCATTCATTATTCATTGATTCTCCTCACCACCACTGCTAGACAACTGCAGGATGAATGCATGAAGGAGTGTTTTTTTTCTGAGTGCCTTTTAGTTTGTTAACCAGAGTGCTTCCGCCGTCAAACCAGATTCACAAACTGCTCCGTGGGCGCTGTGAAGGAATCCTTTGTCAAACCGAGACGTCGTGTGGTTTACATGAAAATCCACTTCCTGCTGAACTCGGCGTCTGCTCAGCGTCGGCGCTCTCATTCCTCACTCTGGAGAGAATCTCTCCTCTCCGCCTCAGGAGCAGCACTCAAACCATATGACAGTGAATTTCTCCAGAGCTTTAAGTCTAATGTTGCCTGAGGGGCTGTTTCAGTGAGACTGCAGAGATCATGTTAGCATCACAACATGCAACAGGCTCTGACCGTCTCCTGTCCCGGGTGAGAGCTGATGTGAAATGTAATATAAACCACCATGGGGGTTTTACATTTTTACATGAAGTCGTAATTTTAATGGCCTTCTAAATAATACTGTTGGTTTTAAGATGTTTTTTCCTCCTTCCAGAGATTAGAAAGGTTAACTGACTGGGCCATTAGCATTTTGATTCTCTCTATTTAATGTTTTTATAATTAGCAACAACAATTAACAACCGAAACAGAAAGATGTTCAGGTAACGACACCTGTATGTTATCGGCTGTATAAAAGTGAACATGTGACTGCAGAGATAATCGATTCAAGCTTTTTGTTTTTGTTTTTCTTAATACTGTTTGCAGTTTAATGACAGTGAATTTTTCAATCATTTGATGCATAATCTGATTTATTCTCTCTTTGTTTTGGTTTCTTATTCAGTTTAAGGTTGTCAAGCCTGATTGATTTTGTAATGTTACGTTTGTGTTCATTATTTGGTTTGTTTAGTGTGACTCAGTGTGTTAAGTTTGATCTGTGTTTAATTGTTTAGTCTTCTGGTTATTCATGTCATGTTTTTTATGCAATTCCATGTTACTCATCAGCTGAGTTTTCATGTCATAAAACATTCAAAACTCTAGTTTCCTGTTTGTACAAAGATAACGTCACCAAACGCCATTCAAAAATCTTGTTTAAAGTTGCTTTACTTGGAGCAAACAGTGCATACTGCATGAAACCCTGTGTACAGCTAGTTCTTAATAATTATTGTCTTCTGGTAAATTTGGTTAAAAATAACAATCTTCAAAATTCCTTTTTTTGTTTTTTTTTTTTAACTTTATCGTCCGTGTTGTCTCCTGCTGTGACTCTGAGTTTCACTGGACTGCCCAAAAAACCACCTGTATTACCCATGATGCCGTTCACAGTATAAATAAACATTAGTAGCCGACAGCTACGGCGGATTAACCTGTGAATACAGTGTGACATGACATCAATTCCCAAGTCCTACAGAGCTCGTTAAGACTCTTTAAGGATGATTAAGCAGCTAACAGCCAGTAACGACGGCTTGAGACTTGAAATGTCTCTACAGCCCAGTGTGTGTGTGTGTGTGTGTGTGTGTGTGTGTGTATTTAAAGCACTGCTAAATTTTAGTTGTGTATGCATTTGTCCATACATGTGTGTATGTATTAGACAGAGACGTGTTTTCAGGACTGTGTGTGCATTATTGAGATCTGTGTTTACCACTGTGTCTCTCAGGTGCTTATGGATGTGTGTGTGTGTGTGTGTGTGTGTTTAACGTCTTTTCCGCTGCTCCTTAATGTTTGATAGGTGGGGAGTGGCGGGCGCTGCCTCATGTATTTTTAAAGGAAAAGTTACGCAGGCGCTGTGTGTGCTTTGTTCTGCCTTTAGCTGGCCTACTTTAAACTTTGCTTCAACAGCAGCAGCAGATGTCGACTCCACCGGCTGTCGTAAACAATGTCTTCACACCTTTGAAGCACAAAAGGCAAAAAAACCAAAAGGCTGTGCATCACAGAAAATAATATATATATATATATACACACACATTTACTCCATTTATAATTGAACCATCACCAACAGAATGAACCTATAGACTCACTGGTGTCGCTGTGAGGCTGTAATGACAGATGACTTTACTATTGTTGATTGGTATGGACTTAGTTGTATTAATGTGCTAACAGTGGTGTGTGTCAGTTAGCGTGTTAAGATGAGATGAGATGTACCGTTATTAATCCCCGTACAAAAGAAAAATCTAAACAAATAAAGAAATAAAATAAGAAAAGAAACAGAATCTACAATAAATAAGATAAATTAGAAATACTATACACAATAACATACAAACCAGACTAAACACCCGTTCGGATGGATTTAACATTACTCATACTGAAATGTAACATATGACATATATGTCCTTATATCAAGAGTGATGTTGAGTTGATGTATGTCCCCTGATGTATTATTATCACATATATACATCCTCTGGATATATGAAAATATAAGTTTATAACATAGACTAAAATATCTATATGATTCATTTTTATATTTTCATATTTGCATGTGGGTATGCACAGAGGTGGGCGGGGGGCTAAAATATTCCTCTGAGTCGCTGACAGGACTGAACACTCATGGCACTCAGGAGGATAAACCAAAAGACAAAGACAATAATCACAGAACAAACGTCCATAAATCGGCTGTGAGATCGTAGAAAAACTGAGGCTTCAGATTCAGAACTTGCCTGAGAATCCTCATATTTCTAGTTTTTCTTCAGTGTCACATTAATCCAGTGAGAGATGTTTGTACAGACAGGGCTACACTGCAAACAGGAAGTGCTAATAGTGCTGTTGGACCTGTAGCTGACGTTACTGCAGCACATGAATGAGCTTTAACGAGTCTCTCTTCGTGGCCTGTGTTGATGTTGGCACGTTTCTATCGAACATCAGTTTCTTCAATTTTCACACAAAAGCCACATTTCGAACGGAGCTGAAATAATAATGAAGGATATGGACAGAAAATAACACCCTCGAGGTGGGTAATTACATATTGATCACAGGGAGAGAAGGTGATGAAATCCCACAAAGTTTATTACAAATGCAACCGTCAAACTCCATGATGGAAACACTGCATTTCTAATAAACTCAACGCTGCTTTTGCATTATTTGTTTATTGTTTGTTATCTGTTTACCACGTGTGTGTTTGACACTTAGTTTGTGCTAGTGAAAGTTGCTGTAGAGAGAGTGTTTAACCGCCACACTCATTATTAGCTGGTAGACAGTCAGGTCGTCTGAACACGCAGAGATGTAAAGTTTGTCCAGAGGCAGGTAGAGAATAAAGTTTTCAATAATACATGAATAATGAATAAATCACTACTTCGGTTTTAGTGGAGTTTTTCTTTCAAGGAATTTTTTCCCCATAATTATAATTAATTACAAACGTCTGTCCAGGAAACTTTGTTGAAAATTATTGAGAAACTATAAAACCAAGATGTTTTTTCAGCCTCATTTGAAATCTTTTATTTTTTCCTGTGAAATTCAAAATAAAATTTTTTTTTTTGACTAGTTTCAGGTTACATCCCTGTTTGTCCAGAAATGTAGTCATAATTGCTGTGTGACGTCTTGAGTAATGGCTAACTGACCTTGACCTTTGACCTTTGACGCCCCAAATCTAATGAGTTCATCCTTTAGTCCACGTGAACGTTTGTACCAAAACTGAGGAAGCTCTGTCATGGCGTTACGGAGATGTCATGTCCCCGAGAATGAGACAGGCAGACAAATGTATGTATGGAAAACCTGAAAACAAAATGGCCGTCGTCGGCGCAGAGACATAAAATCGTTAAAGTAAATCCACAAGATTTACACAAACACAATGAGACTCACCGGGAGGTAGAAGCACATGGGAGTCGTGCTGAGACGTGACGCTGCGGCTGCGAACATGTTCCTTCAGAAGAACAACCGCAGTGTGGTGGAGCGGGAAACACGGGGATCAGCGGGATCGCCAGCGCAGTCGCTCGATGATACGAGCGCCGTGTCAGTCATCTGTAATGCAGAGAAAACCACGCCTCAGCTCAAACACACAGAAGACCACAGACGCTGCTGGGAGTGTGTGTGTGTGTGTGTGTGTGTTGACCTGTGTGTTGTACATATGTGTGTGTGTGTGTACGGACATTGATTTATTCATGACTGTTTTTCTGATGTGTTTTTCGGAATTAATGTGAACATAAATCATTCACCTGTACATATGTAAATGCATTAATATTTGCTCTTGTGTGTGTGTGTGTGTGTGTGTGTGTGTGTGTGTGTGTGTGGGTGTGTGTGGGTGTGTGTGTGTGATTGTAACATTTCTGTTAATAACCTTGTGCCAGTTTTTATCCAAAGTATAAATTATTCAAACACACACACATTCATGTTATTGTGTAACTCTTGTGTATGTACAAGCCTTTGTGTGTGTGTGTGTGTGTGTGTGTGTGTGTCTGCCCTCCCATCACTCTTGATTTCCCACCTCCGCTGTGAATACAAGGCCACTTTTGATCCATATAAACCTGTTATGGATTATTGATTGGGGATATGAATCATGAGCGTTGCGTTTAAAGACTGACGGAGCCCCTGGGACGTCCTGATGATAACAGGGATGATGGTTTTTTAATAAAGCATGTTTTATCACTGGCTGCTAACATTTCTACTGCACCTGAGTTTTACTGCCATTTAGTTTATTAATCAAAATGCCCCCCCCCGCCAGCTCCTCCGAGGTCGCACATATCAGACGACACATACAGATGCAGGAAGTGCATAACGAAGCTCGACGCATCATCAGTGTCCTAATAAAGCAGTGTGCTGCTGCAGCTCCTCCGAGCCCAATATTCAGCTGTTAGAGCTCATAGCTGCTTACCTCACGTTTGTCCTCGCTGATTTACTGGTTTAATTATGCACTTGATGACACTGCTCTGAAAGTGGCGCCCATCAGTAACAGTTCACAACAACAAACTGAACTTTACAATAAACACATCGTTTGTCCGTAACATGAACTCACCGTCCACCTGTACAGGTAAAGTTTGGTAAAGTTCAACCAAAGTTTTCAAATCAAAACACTTGTTTGAGGTCAGGAGGCTGCTCACAGCTCCACAGGTGAAATAAAGTTTTTTGTTCATGATGACAGTGTGCGGGTAGGCAGTGAAAGATGTGGCCACATGTGGCCCAGACCAATGTGTCATCAATGCGTCTTCAGGTGCGTTCACAGCTGAACTTAGACCTGTCACCTGAGACAGATGTGAATACCAGGTGTGAGTCGGCCTCAACAGGACCTCCTCTAACAGAACCAGTTCAACCACAGACTGTGAATCAAGATGGACGCCGCCTCTGTGACGTCACCCACAGGTCTCTGAAGCTCAGAGCGGGCTGCTCCACTGCCGCCATCCTGGCAGCGCCCCGATTCCGCCCCTTACTCCCACCTAATCCAAAAATGGGCATGTGTGGACAATCACTTGCACTCAACGATGAACTGATTAGATTTTGGTGGTCAAAGGTCAAAGGTCACAGTGACCTCACAAAATTAAGTTTTAGCCTTGTGAACGCAATATCCCGAGAACTCTTCAAGGGAATCCCTTCACATTTGGCACAGATGTCCTCTGGGACTCAAGGACGAACACAAAACTTTGTGAAACTCAAACATTCTTCCTTTACTGCCCATGTTTGACTATCGAGTGAAGAAAATCATTCTTTTCAATTTTCTTTTCTTTTACCAAACGTGCCGACTGCACTCACATTCAGACCACATCTGAAGCCCACAGCGACTGATCCAGAGCCCCATGGACCAATCAGCAGAGGCCGTTACCAGCTCACATGTCAAACCTCACATCTCCAAGATTCAGATCAGAGGCGTTCATCTGAACATTTTCTGTTCTCTTTGTTGTCATGACTACAGCTGTTTGTTTTGTCATATGTTTGAAGTTTATATCCATGTGAGAGTTGTTGTAGAAATGCTGATAACTTACATCGTGTTATTATCACATATGAATTCAGTCGAAAAAATATAGATTTTAAAGTTAGAAAAACACATATCACTTTAACTTTAACTCATGGATAAAATTCCTTAAAATAACATGTACCCCTTTAATTTTTTGTTTTTTAGGGGAAATTTGGGGGATAAACAAACTGCACTATATTAATGTATTTTTGATGGAATATGCACAGTTGAAAATCACCCACTCATCTTAAAAAGATCTTAAAGCTCCTCCAGTGTAAAGGTCTGTGTCCATGTGTAGTGTGATTATAGATCAGCTCTAGCTTCTATATTAATACTGTGAAAGTATCAAAGCCTCAGTCCACAGAGAAATGCACACAGCCTGTATTCAGAAACTGAGCCTTAAAACCAGCCGTCAGGACTTCTGGAACTTTGTGATGTCACAACAAAGCAGTCACCAAGCCCCGCCCACCTGGACCCACCATCCAAACCTTGCAGGATTTGGTTTCTCTGAGTGTTTTTACCTGAAATCTGCTTTATTTTTATTGGATCACTCAGAAAACAGTCAGCCAATCAGAAGAGAGGCTCAGAGCCTCCTCTCTTCTGATTGGCTCACCGACCTGTTGTTACTAGAGCTCCAGAGAGAAGCCTGAGAGAGGAGATGTTAAACTACACTGAGATGGTTTTTGGTTCTTAAATCTACAAATATATCTTCTGATGGATCAATGCTTTAAATAAAACACAGACTATTTATCCAATATTCCCTTAAAATCCCATTAAAAACACCTAAATCTCATCATTATCAATGGGTAAATTAAGGGAATTTTAAGGTAAAAAATTAAGGGATTCAGTTTCATGGAAGCTTGTGCAAACAGAGCTTCTTCAAATTTAATCACTGTGAAGAATTTCCCCTCAGTAAACCGACCAGAACCAGAGCCTGGGTGTATTTTGTGTAAATACAAGGGGAATAAAACACGAAAACACAAAACTGACAACCACAAATAAATTCTTTAGATTTCTGCTGAAAACTCATGACTGACCATGAAGGTTGAGACGTAGAGTGAAATTTATAAAAACCACCTACTGTAATTTGGCTCGGGCTAAAATGCTGTGAGTGTCTTTAACAAGCAGCGTGGCTGAATATTTCATCACCCTCATCCCTCTGGAGTATTAATCCAGCTCCAAGCATTTGACTCTGCTGCTTCAGGAGTCGGCTGACTGCTTAAACAGGTTCAGCCAATCATCATGACAGTTTTGTTTACCTGTCACCTGCATGTGTGTGTGTGTGTGAGTCTCAGCAGGTGAAGCGAAGCAGTTACAGTCGCCCTGCGTCCCTCTCAGCTGTTGGAGGGAATGTGCAGAGAAAGCAGCTGTAAATGGGAGCAGAACTCTTCTGAAGAAAAATGTTTTCGCTGATTTCAGCATCTCAGCTTTAAGCACAACAAATTGTATATTCCCCCTCCTCCACCTGCTGGTTTCCCTGACAAACACTCTTTCTGATTCTCCCTCTATACAGATGTGTGTATGTGTGTAGTAGTAGTAGTACTATAGTTATACAAAATGCATAATCTCAACTTTTATATCTTCTCTTCTTCACTCACACTGTTCAGAATCTGCATATTTGAGTCAAAAACAGCAGGAGCTTTGTCTATTTTTTAATATTTTGCTGATGCAACAACAGTGTTTCTGTATTCAGTCCCTGAAGCTCAAACATTTACTCTTCTAAAAACCTGCCGTCCGCACAATAAGTGATGCATTTCATATTTAGAGTATGTTCTAAATAAAGAACAATGTAAACTGAAAACCTGGCAGCTGTACAGAAAAAGAAAAGATCATCAGCACCTACAGAAATTCAATACCTGTGCAAGAAGCCCAAACATCTGAATTGGGCGGGGTGGGGGTGCGATGGGGTGGGGGTGCGATGGGGTGCGGTGGGGGGGTAGACTGTGGCTCTGTTTTAAAGAGTAAGGGCACATTCATAAAATGATTAAAAAGGAGCTAAGACTCAAGTCTGCCGGTGGTTGTTTTGTGTCTCTCACGTTGTAATTGTTTTTAGTCTCTTTGTGGGGAGCTGAGACTTGTGTGACTATACGCTCACCCACCTGTCATTCAAAGAGGCCACACCCTCAATTCTCCATGACTTTAGCCCTTAATAAAATGTAAACAGGTGAGTTATATAAACAGGTGTCATGAAGGAGGAAATTAGCTCCAGAGACCAAAACAGTTTTTGTACCAGGCTGTAAACATGTTTATTTCTGCTGTAAAGTTGGACATTTTAACATGGGAGTCTATGGGGNATCCAAACCTTGCAGGATTTGGTTTCTCTGAGTGTTTTTACCTGAAATCTGCTTTATTTTTATTGGATCACTCAGAAAACAGTCAGCCAATCAGAAGAGAGGCTCAGAGCCTCCTCTCTTCTGATTGGCTCACCGACCTGTTGTTACTAGGGCTCCAGAGAGAAGCCTGAGAGAGGAGATGTAAAACTACACTGAGATGGTTTTTGGTTCTTAAATCTACAAATATATCTTCTGATGGATCAATGCTTTAAATAAAACACAGACTATTTATCCAATATTCCCTTAAAATCCCATTAAAAACACCTCGATTTCATCATTATCTATGGGTAAATTAAGGGAATTTTAAGGTAAAAATTAAGGGATTCGGTTTCATGGAAGCTTGTGCAAACAGAGCTTCTTCAAATTTAATCACTGTGAAGAATTTCCCCTCAGTAAACCGACCAGAACCAGAGCCTGGGTGTATTTTGTGTAAATACAAGGGGAATAAAACACGAAAACACAAAACTGACAACCACAAATAAATTCTTTAGATTTCTGCTGAAAACTCATGACTGACCATGAAGGTTGAGACGTAGAGTGAAATTTATAAAAACCACCTACTGTAATTTGGCTCGGGCTAAAATGCTGTGAGTGTCTTTAACAAGCAGCGTGGCTGAATATTTCATCACCCTCATCCCTCTGGAGTATTAATCCAGCTCCAAGCATTTGACTCTGCTGCTTCAGGAGTCGGCTGACTGCTTAAACAGGTTCAGCCAATCATCATGACAGTTTTGTTTACCTGTCACCTGCATGTGTGTGTGTGTGTGAGTCTCAGCAGGTGAAGCGAAGCAGTTACAGTCGCCCTGCGTCCCTCTCAGCTGTTGGAGGGAATGTGCAGAGAAAGCAGCTGTAAATGGGAGCAGAACTCTTCTGAAGAAAAATGTTTTCGCTGATTTCAGCATCTCAGCTTTAAGCACAACAAATTGTATATTCCCCCTCCTCCACCTGCTGGTTTCCCTGACAAACACTCTTTCTGATTCTCCCTCTATACAGATGTGTGTATGTGTGTAGTAGTAGTAGTACTATAGTTATACAAAATGCATAATCTCAACTTTTATATCTTCTCTTCTTCACTCACACTGTTCAGAATCTGCATATTTGAGTCAAAAACAGCAGGAGCTTTGTCTATTTTTTAATATTTTGCTGATGCAACAACAGTGTTTCTGTATTCAGTCCCTGAAGCTCAAACATTTACTCTTCTAAAAACCTGCCGTCCGCACAATAAGTGATGCATTTCATATTTAGAGTATGTTCTAAATAAAGAACAATGTAAACTGAAAACCTGGCAGCTGTACAGAAAAAGAAAAGATCATCAGCACCTACAGAAATTCAATACCTGTGCAAGAAGCCCAAACATCTGAATTGGGCGGGGTGGGGGTGCGATGGGGTGGGGGTGCGATGGGGTGCGGTGGGGGGGTAGACTGTGGCTCTGTTTTAAAGAGTAAGGGCACATTCATAAAATGATTAAAAAGGAGCTAAGACTCAAGTCTGCCGGTGGTTGTTTTGTGTCTCTCACGTTGTAATTGTTTTTAGTCTCTTTGTGGGGAGCTGAGACTTGTGTGACTATACGCTCACCCACCTGTCATTCAAAGAGGCCACACCCTCAATTCTCCATGACTTTAGCCCTTAATAAAATGTAAACAGGTGAGTTATATAAACAGGTGTCATGAAGGAGGAAATTAGCTCCAGAGACCAAAACAGTTTTTGTACCAGGCTGTAAACATGTTTATTTCTGCTGTAAAGTTGGACATTTTAACATGGGAGTCTATGGGGACTGACTCACTGTTGGAGCCAGACTCTAGTGGTCGTTAGAGGAACTGCAGCTTCAGGTTCTTCACTGTTGGCTTTATTTTTCAGCCCTGGAGGTTGATGCTTGGTGTGAATCAGTCCTGGACATAAGTTTAGGCTAACGTTAGCTGCTGTTTCTTGATCCTCATCCTCAAAGCCTCACAGTTTTTCTTTAATAAGCATCGAAACACAGTCACATTGGAATGAAGTAGCATTTTAATTACATTTTCATTTATAATATTGAACTATAATACTCTACTACAATTTACTGGTCTACCCTGAAAAATGTTGTTTGAGTATACATGAGCGTTAGCCTACCTTAGCTAACCAGGCACAGGTTCTGCTGTGTTCTTTTACTATGATTTCCACATGTTGTTCTGAATGGACATCAGAGATAACAGACGTGTTCTAATGGAACAGTATCTTGCCCCCCCCCCCCTCTCCAGGGAGGCTTTTGTCCTCTTTTGGCTTTGTCCTGATGATTGTAATTTCCCCTGTAATTTCCCCATGGTTAAAATGCTGCCTGAAATGATGTGTTAAATTACTGGGGAGCACAGTTAATATTTAATTCCCCACCTCCCCCTGTAATTTCAGTCCCCTCTGAATGGGACTGAAGAGACGAGATAGCTGCAACGTCGCACACATGTATTAAGTTGGTGGTGTTATTACAACCACTAGAAAAATAGTTACAAAAGTAAAATCCAAGTTATAATTTACTGTAAATTTCTCCTAAGTGAGGCAAAATCAAAAGGTGGAACCCAGCCATGAGTGCAAAGTGTTGTTTGTTTAAAAGACTTCTGGGCACATTTTGGATTTTAAAGCTCCATATTTTCCTCTTCTTCTGTTCCCTCATCCATCTTTCAGTTGAAGCCGTGGTCAACAGCCCACAAAGGTTTAGGTCAAAATTAATTAAATCTGAACGTTCGTCAAAGGAGAATCTGAAGACTTTTCCTCCAGGTAATGTTCTTCTTTTCTTTGTTTTGGAGTTTTGGAAGTTGATGGCAAGGAAGTAAATTTTTAATCATAGCTGACCCTGTTTATCCACCGCTGGATTGGCTCATCAAAGGAAACACCGTACCTGTCTGCAGGTTGCATTTGGGAGACTAAAAATCAAGGTGGAGAATTCATTTCCCCTTTATCTGATTGCAACACGCTGTGACCTACACAATGTCTGTGAAAGAGGATCGAAGCAAACCACAAGGCATGAGGCAACAATTTCCTCAGCCCCGGAGATCATCTCAGTCATACTGTCAATGCAGATGGACGAGCAGTAAGAGGGGCACGCACAAATAACATGGCAGCAAAATGTGTGTGCCTGAACTGTCAAGGAGAAGATGTTACCGGTGTTGTTGACTCAGAAAAGAGGCAAACATTGTCCCATTTACTCCACTTCATTTATTAGACAAGAGTTCAGAGTAAAATCACCATTTTACATGTAAAACATAAGATGTGCCAATAACCTTATGTGTTGTTTTTAGACTCGTCCTCCGCTGCTCCTGCTCTCCGCTGTTGAGGAGTTGCAGATGCAGCATAATAAGGTGGAGGGCCTTCATAATGGATGTTATTGGAACTGGCGTAAGGGAACCTGTGCTGGGTAGAGGGTGAGATGTGAGAGCCTGTCCCTCCACTCAGCAGCTGTCTCACCACTGCTTCCATGTCCTGGTCGCTGTGTTGCATCACTTCAGTGAGAGGAGCCCAAGCTTGTCGCTCTCCTGCAGCCGTGTGTTTTGCTGGAACCTGTCCAGGAAATCCTGTTGGCAGGTAGTGGCGTCCCGTCCATCAAAATCAATTAGAGCAACTTGGTTTCTTTAGTTTTTCTGCTGTGACCGGACGTGTCGCCCGTAAACCACAGACTTGAACAGTTCAGCATTTCAATGTATATTTAATTCTTTCACTGAAAGACAAAACTCTGTTTCTTCATCGCTCCGGAAGTGTGATGCCTTCTTTGCCGCCATTGTTTCTGTTACTTCACTTGGTCGGCCGCGGTCAAGGCGAGATAAGACGTCTACATGCACCAGCATCCTGGTTTCTCTCCAAGTACTCCAGCTAATGTATTCAACAGCGATAGGGACTAGGGATGGGCATATATTCTTTTTTTAAACCATAAAAAAAGAAATACGGGAAGTCCGTGTCCAACTGGAAACACAGGCTGAACATTGGTTCTGCTTGTGTTTCCAGTTGGACACGGACCTCCCTGACCAAGCCTACCGCTGTCGGAGAACATTACTGTCTAATACTTTCACATTTATGTCAATAAATAGCCAACAATGGAAACCTAGTGAAATTTCAAATGCATTTATTGAACAACCGGCACTTTATGGACTTTTGTACTGTATTGAACAGCCTAAATCGTACATCTAAAGTTAAAATAAATATGTTTTGTTAAAATAAATAATAAATTAAACCTAAATCACATCATGTTAAGCCTGCAGTTTCCCTTGGAAAAAATAAAAATAATGCACGATGATGAGCCGTGAATAAAATGTTTAACTTAATGATGACAATGAAAATATAAAAATAGTTAACAAACTGCTAGTACTAGCAACATCATTACGTAACCATCCATACATTAAGCCTTTTTAGTAGACATGAAGTGGATTAATTAACTTATTCTTGTTTAAAAAGATCAGCATATCCACATGTTCAGGCGACAGCCGAGTGTGGAGGAGATTTACAGTTGGTCCAGCTGTTGCCAATTCTCTGTCGGCTGGTACTGTGCGCGAGGAGTGAAACGCTACTCGAATAATGGCGTCAACAACGAGTACTCGATTACTCATATCCATCCCTAATAGCGACTTATCTGGGTTTCTGGATATGATATTTTCATGTTCAAACACAGAAATAGGATACTTCAAAAACCAGATCACAACAGGGACTCAAGTCCATGTAAACACACCCAGAGTTAATTCAGAATACGAGTGAAGTCAAAGGAAAGTCTGAGTTGAAGATGAGACAGCAGACTTCCTCCGATGACACTGATGCAGTCTGCAGAAAACTCTCTTTCCCTTCTTCTGCCTCTTAATCTTGTTTGGTGAGTGAGGTAAAATCAGAAAAGCAGAGGGGGAGGAAAAGAGAGGGAAACGAGGAAGAGAGGGGGCGGGAGGCAGAGAAGCCATTTTATAACTGAGTGACCTGGAAATGTCAGAGATGAGGAGCGAGAGTTTCTACAAGACACACACACACGTTCTCTCGCACATTCAGAGACTCACACACTTTCTTTCAGACACATTTGAACACACACACACACACACACACACACACACACACACACACACACACACACACACACACACACACACACACACACACACACTCTTCTCAGGGTGAGACAGCCCTGCAGGTGGTTCTCTCTCTCGCTTGTAAAAGGACTTTTTGCCTTTGAAGTAACAGAATCAATATCAAAAGGAAGCTACGCAGGGAAGTTGTATTACATCAGCTGTGAGACATGTTCGCACGCCGGCGGCCCCACATGGTGACAGGAGGTAACTGCCGGACTTCTGACGGCGTGCTCACCCTGACAACAACCTAACCTGCTGTTCTTAAGCTTCTTTTACAGGTTTGTGAACAGTTTCCTGGAAAGATCAGTAACTGATTAAAGCCAAAGACGAAGCTCTGTTATCTGATTTACAGTTTAGTAAGTTGGGTTTATAAGTAGTTGTTTATTTCCATTTGAACACATGTTAATGTTGTTTCATTGTTCATTTATTAATAGAAACTATTTTGTCCATGTATGTAGTGACTAAGGATGAGCACTTGTCCTTGATCGATCATTGGGAAAATTAACTATCAATTATCGATTCATTATTAATTTCTTATATTAAAAAATGCCTCTGGCAGAAAACACTAAAGAAAAGCGTCTTTTTCCTCAATTAAATCTTTATTCCAAGAAGAAATTATAGTCCAACAACAATCCTCTTAAACACGGCAGTTAAAGTTTAATTATTTAATTATTAAACAGAACAAAAAAGATATGCAGCGCTCCTAACGACAGCGCAGCCCGAGGCTCTGAGCCAAACCTCTTCACAAATAACAAGCCAAAGCTGCAGCGCTTATACACGGCGTTGCAATGCTTACAATAAGCTTTGTTACTTTTCAGCTCGAAATGTTCCCACACCAATCTTCGCCTTACTCTCTTCCTGTTTACCTACGATGCCTCGTCAGTGAAGAGAAATAGAATAATTAAACTAAATCCACAAGATTTACACAAACACTATGAAACTCGCCGGGAGGTAGAAGCACGTGGGAGTCGTGCTGAGACGTGGCGCCGCAGCTGTGAACATGTTCCTTCACGGACTCGTGGGTCAGTGTGGTGGAGCGGGAAACACGGGGATCAGCGTGACCGTGAGCGCCGCCGCTAAGACAGGATACGAGCGCCGTGTCAGTCATCTGTAATGCAGACAAAACCACGCCTCAGCTCAAACACACACAGAAGACCACAGACGCTCCAGAGTCATGTGAAATATAATAAAAGAAATTCCCCTCGAGGCGTTTTGGAGATATGAACTTTGTCTCTATTCTCAACAAAATAAAGTTGTGCTACAAATGTCCAATTACAATGATAACACTAATGCTAGGCAAGTACAATGTTTAGCATGTTGACCATGCTAATTAGCACTAAACTTAAAGTACACACGAGGCTGATGGGAATGTAGTCTTTAACAAAATGGTGGAGCGACCAACAGACCGGCATTTCCATCCATAGAGCTGGGACAAAAACAGCAACATAGGGATGGCTGGTATCACTGAAAACTGGTCATTACCAAAACAATATGTTTCCAGTATCAATATATATTACAACATGGGAAATGCATGAAAATCTTATGTAAAATAAGCAAACTGTTGTTCAGTTGGCCCAGTGCTACCACATGTAGATTAAAAAATGTGAGTGTATTGTGATAAAGTAAAGAGTCAGACTTACTATTCATTATTTTTACTCTCTGCGTGAGAGCTGCTGCAGCTGAGAAAGACGGTTAACGAGCAGATTTTGTCTCATACTGTGAAAATCAGAGTCAAACCAAGGACCAGGAAATAAAAAAACCCTCTGTTTCCATGCACCTATGAAGGCTATGTTTTCAACCACAGGACTGTTCAGCACCACATCTATTGAGTAATTATGAAGCGTCAGTGTGAAAGGATTAGTGTTACAGTAATGCTGTTGGCTTGTTGGTTTAATGTGTTAAAGCCTGGAAAATAAAAACACCAACGAGCTGTACTGGCAAACGAGACGACAGAATGAACGATGAATCATCACAGAGCTTTGGCGTGGAAAACAACCACAACTAAACCAACATTTCCGTGCCTCAATCTGCACAGTAGGAGCAGTCTGGCTCGAGAAAAAAAACCTCTTTCTCGACTGCTGGGATACTTTCCAGAAACCATTTCCACAACCTGGTGTGACGAACACAAAGCCCGCAGCACTGACTGACGGGAAAGGTCATGTTGGTCTCACGGGTTGTTTTGTTGACGTGTTGACGACTGATGCTGCTCTGACTGTGTGCCACAGTTCGGATATTTCTAAGAGTTTCCAAGAAAGACAATGTCATGTTGTTTCAAAATAACAGAATAAATAACAGGAGGTATGTTAAATCTGAAGCTACAGCCAACAGCAGGCTAATTTAGCTTAGCATAAAGACTGTAAACAGATCTCTGTCCGAAAGTTACAAAATCCACCAACTGACGCCCTGAAGCTCACTGATTAACACATTATATCTTGTTTAATGTCTAAGAGAAAGTGTAACGATGATTCATAGATTTACAGGCGTTATATGCTGAACTATTTCTTGGTTAATATTCTATATGACTTTGGATAAACAGGGATGTAACCTGAAACTATTCTGAGTGGAGGAGGGATACAACCACAAGGAAGTAACTCTAGTTACACATTGGTTTTTGTACAGATTAAACAAACAAGCTGTAACATGTTCATTAGTGATCTTAAAATGAGCCATCAGGACTTTTCTTAACTTTGAGATGTCACATCAAAGTAGTCACTGCACTCTGCCCCAAGCCCCGCCCACTTGGAACCACCATCCAGCCTTGTGGGATTAAAACAAAAATAAACAAACAAAAGTAAAAGTAAAATAAACAAAACTCTAACAACCTGTATGTGTGTCGTATCATAACAGTGACAAGAATAAGAAATGACCTGGACTTGTATTTAAATAAAAATAAACAGGCCATAGGCAGCAGGAATCAGGAGTAATATCCACAGGCTAGCAGGCTAGCAGGCTAACAGACACTGAGTCTACTGTGACCCTGCTGTGAGGTTGGTCTGGTGTGCAGACAGTTAACTGTGAGACCCATGGCAGAGATAGTATCTTATTGTCGGTTAAATGGTTAATTATGAATTATTAAGTAACAGCACTGGATGTGATTTAGGGCTGGGCAAAACGATTATTTTTGTAATCGATTAATCTAGCGATTATTTTTTCGATGCATCGATTAATCTAACGATTCATTTTTTCAATTCGATTCGAATTCGATTCGATTATCGATTATTTTCCCATTATTTGACTTATATAGCAATTTACATATGCTAATTTATGTATCTCAATGAAAAAACACTAATTTCTTCATTCCAACATATTTCTATTGTTTTCACCAAAAATTACCAAATTCCAAAATAAAATTCAAGTAATGAAAACAATAGCGCAATCTGACGTCAGAGGTAGCGTTTAACAAAAAATAAAATGAAATAAAATACTTTCAATAAATAAAACAAGTTCTTGTTGTGCAAGAATCAAGAAAATGTTATCATCATAAAATCAATAAAATATAAACAGCAGCAGTGTTCTTTTTTAACTGAGAAAATATAAAGTGCTGTTCATTCACAGGAACATACACTCTGCCTTTTCACTCAAGAATATTGTGTGTGTGTGTGTGTGTGTGTGTGTGTGTGTGTGTGTGTGTGTGTGTGTGTGTGTGTGTGTCTGTATGTGTACGTGGGAGTGTTTGGATGAATGGCACGGTACGATGTTTAATGTTACAATATGGTAATAAAATGTTTTGTCATCCAGACAAACTGCGCCTGGATGCCGCCTTTTGATGTGCTGGTGCATCGCCGTCGTGCTTTTATGATAAGCCATCTCCATTTTACACAGCCGACAAACGACAGAAGGGCCTCCTTTTACGGAAAAATAGTCCCATACCTTTGAACTACGACTTTGTGTTCTAGATTGATCAGAGTCAACTGACTCGCTGGTATCGATACTGCCGCTACTTGCTGCCGCCATTGTTTGTTTTCAAATGACGCATCGACGCACAGTTTTTGCGTAGACATATTTTTTGCGTCGACGTAATCGACTACGTGGTGGATTTTGCCCCTTGTAAATTTCAATTTGAAGTCTAAAAGGAGAAACAGTGCTACAGCATGGGAAACAATCACATGACATCAGCTCAAATCTATATACAAACATGAACACATCAGCCTGTATCACCGCCAGCAGTGGGTTGAGTGTTGAAACCAAAACTGACCACACTCGCACACAAATGAGTTCAGAGGACTCATGAATAAATGCAGAGTGAGGTGTTTAATCAACAGAATTTATTTCTTTTGCCTCTGTTTAAAAAATAATATCTCAGGCAGATTAATATCAGCCCAGGGGCAGAATGAATAATCAAAACATTCACTCTCTGCATTTTCTTTTTGAATAAACACACTCTCTCACGCAAGCTAGTGACAGCATGCCCACTTAACTTATGTCCTATACATACCCCCATATTTCTTCTCATACTCCCGTTTCTGTTTGTCAGGGGGAGTCTTTGTTTTTACTCGGGGTGAAATATTTATGGAAACCCCACCAGGATTTGTGTTGCTCTCTACACCAGGAAGCTTCACCTCAGCGTGAGTAACACAACTCATCCATCCAGTTGTTTATTCAACCATTGAGGCAGCCAACAAGTCTTCCATCCATCCAGTCATCCAGCTGTTTATTTATCTGTCCTGCCATCCTTTGATGTAGGATGTGATTTAACTGTCGATTCCTTTATTAATCCATCCATCCATCAAGTTTGCCTTTCATCCATCTATCAAGTTTTTCATCCATCCATCCAGCTGTTTATCCAGTCGCCATCTATCATCCATCAATTCATCCATCATGTTATCCAGCCATTTATCTATCCAACCATCTACCATGCACCCAGGCAGGAAGCCTTTCATCCATCCATCTTTCTATTAAGAATCTTGAAAATCATTCATCTATCCATCCACCCATCATTTTCTCCATCACCATCTATTAATCTATTATCCACAAAATCTTTTATCCATCCATTTAACATCCATCCTTCCCTCCATCATCTGTTCATCCAGCAGGTGAACCAGCTTTTCACCCATCCAGACATCCGTTCCTGCATTCAGCCTTCCACTCATTAAGTCATTTTTCCGTCCATTATGCCTCCAGCTAGCCATACTTTCATCCATTCATCCACATCGCAATCTTTTCTTTATCCATCCAGTGTCCAGAACCCCTCACACCATTTATCTCTCCATCTGTCCATCCATTCATTGTTCATTTCATCCATCCATTCATAAATTTATTCGTTAATAAATCTGTCCCTCGATTACTCCATCCATCCATAACTCCATCTGTTCATCCACCCCTTCAATCAGCCCTCCTCTTTTTTTTTTACCCATCACTCTCATTTATTTACCCATCGATCAGTCTGTTTATTCATTCATCAGTCTGTCCCTCCTTTACTCACTCTTCCATTCATAATTCCGTCAGATGTCAGTTCATTTATTCAGTCCATTTCTTTCTGCTATCCCAACTCCCTCCTTCCCCATTTCTTTTTTTCTATTAATTCATCCATCCATCCCAAGACAAATGCCCTCTGATTAAAGGAGGGGCAGATAGAGACAAAGATTCAGTAGGAAAATAAAAATGGTCTCAGACATTGCATCAAATCACATCATCACGCCAAATTACCCACGACTCTCTGCTCATTTGTCTCCAATGTGTCCAATCTGTCCGTCTGGCTCTGACGGTCTGCCGGGCAGTGCCGCGAGGCCTGACCGGTTTCTGGATCCTCCTTTGATAAAATAAATAACAAGGGAAGTGGATCTGCAGGGATCTGCTAAATCCCTGCTTGAATTTGTGGCAGTTTACAAACATGGACGAGTGACGCTAAGTATCGCTAGAAGGAGGAAAGACAAAGTGTGAAGACACAAACTCTCTAACTAGGTCACATGGTTGGATGTCCCGAGTTTCTGTTTTTATTAAACAACACTGATGAAAACCAACTTCTCGGGGTCCTCAGCAGAATGTGACACCATGCCCCTCCCCTCATGATAACCCCCTGTAGTGTCCCACCATATAAACTGTACCTTGTAATGTTGTGGAATAGTCTCTATACTTTACATTGCTTTTAAGGTGTTGTCACAGCTGTGACACGTGATGCTAAAACATGTGTCACAGCTGGGCAATGGCTTAAAGCCCCAGGAAACATGTTTATCATCTTAATCCTGCTTTAAATGAGTTACTTTGTGCAAAATGTTATTAGCAACTAATCAATTAGCAACTCATTTCAAGCTTTTACCACAATCACTATTAATGAACGATTACTTTGGCGTTTATCTGTCGTGCACTTTTCGTCATTTACCACAAATTATATTGGTGATTATCCTCCAAGTTAATTAAACAAATTGGTGTTACCTTTGAAACTGTTTTACTGCAGTGTTTGCATTTGACTTTGCAGTCTTTTGAGGTAGAAGCTGCTGAGGTTAAGACTCAATATTTGTGCTCGTGTCGTCCATATCGCCCAGCTTCACTTTGAGTGAACGCCGACTAATGTTAGTCGGAGGCACATAACTGAACACAAGCTACGGGGTCAGTTCATGAACCCACGCATTGGGAAAGAATTAACTGGATTAACCAACATCAGTTAATTTGATGAGAAGTTCTGAGTGTAGGTTTTAAGTCCAGTGTTCTCTTTCTTCTAGCTCTGTGTTTGGTCTCCACCAGCTCCTGAGAAAAAACTCCACTATGTTCACCAGCTGCTCTCTGACTGAGTCTGTCTGCTGATTGCTGCTGAGCAGGTAGAGGATAAACAGCTGGTGCTGCGTCACAATTACTAAGACACTATGAAGGAGCAAATAGAGTGAACCAAACCAGTAAAGTTTTGGTCCAGAAACCAAAATAATGACCTGGAGGGTGGTTTTTGCCTCCTTGCCAGGTGCTAGCTGAGCTGATGCTCTATTATGGAGCATATAAAAATATCAGGAACTACAATCAACGCCTTGCAGTTGTTTCCCTCCTCGACTCAGACTAGTTTCAGGTTACATCCCTGTTTATCCAGAATCGTATAAAATATTAACTAGGGATGGGTATGAGTACTCGAGTACTCAAGTACTCAGTGTTGACATCATTATTGGGGTAGCGTTTCACTACTCACGCATGAGTTGTTTTTGGCTACAATAGTTCAAGTCAGTTGGCATTACATGCACCTTGGCAGCCCTGAGCAGGAAGCCTGGAAATACTTTGATAAAAAAGACAACAATAACGTGCAATGCAAGATATGTGGCGTTAAACTTGCATACCATGTGTGGACCTCCTATTTTTCTTTTTTTACAGTAAAGACACATTGACTGTCGCCGGTGCAGAGGAATAAAAAGTTAAATACTGTAGTTTCAATCCTTACAAAAACCAAAGTGTAAAATCAACATTTTACAGAGAGAATATATTTTGGACTGTTTCTGTGTCTGTTGCAGTAATTTCCCCGGGACGTATCATCACTAAACAGATGAGACAGAAAAGAACAGCAGCAGTTTTACCACATCAACTGTGTGTGCAGCAAACCTCAAACTGTCAATCAAATCGATGTTACTGATTCTTAACCTTATAGATATATGGTGTACAATTTTCCCACTGAGCTAGCAGAATGTTAGAAATATTGAATCAAGAAAAAACAGGTGCAATACAGCTCCTATCTGATTCCAGTATCCTCACCTACACCTGTGCCCCCACCCACCTGCTATTAAGTTTGAATTGGTCATTTTGTGTCAGTACAAAGGATCTGGACCTGGACCTGGATCTGGATCTGGACAGACCCCAGAATCAGGTTTTATCAGTGAGAACTCTGTCAGCTTTAACTTTTCACCTGCAGCACCGTCAATATGAAATCCATGTGAAGAAAATCAAGTTGGTACAAGCAGACAGCTGCTACAAATGATTCTCAGAACAAAATAAATCACATAAATATCCATACACACACACACACACACACACACACACACACACACCACTCTATCCGCCTCTATGGCCTCAGGTTGTGTGTTTAGATCATCTGGATTAATGAAGCGAGTAGTTTGACTCCAGCTCTACTTTTGTCTACTCTCTGAATCTTCCCGTTCTCTCCCTCTCTCTTCTCTTTTCCTCAGTTTTTTTCTTTTCTTTCTCCTCCATCTTCTGTCTCTTTCAATCTTTCTCTTCCTATCTTTCATCTTCTGATATTATTTCATCTGGTCTTCCCTCCCCTGAGGTCATGTGTGTTCTGCAGTTATTCCATCCATCACTTTCAGTTTTATGAACCTCCACATCTTCATTCCCCTCCCCTCCTCCTCCCCTCTCTTCCCCTCCTCACCGCCTGTAGCTGTGCAGCTGTGAATTAAGAAGCGCGGTGACCTCCGACCTCCAGTCACTGATCATCATGAAGGCAAACAACCACCAAAACACAAAAAAATATATTTTCAGAAAATGCATGCAATGGATTTTGGGGGGGCCTACAGATCAAACAATATTTTGGTTATGTCCTTTAAATTCAGACAAAAGAACAACCTGGATCATGTTGACCTGTCATGATGGATTCAATCGAATCGAAATTCTTCCTTTGAAAGCAGACATGGACATTATATTGAATCTGAAATACTCCCACTGAAACTTTGTGCTAAGGTTACCTGTTTCCTTAGAGGTGACCAATGTCTCAATTAATTAATGACTTGTTTTGTCTCTGAAATGTCTGAAAATAGTAAAATAAATAAATAAATAAAATAAAAATAAAATTCTACTTGTAATTTACCAGAGCTAAAACTTAAATTGCATGTTTTTTCTAAACATATTCAATTAATTATCATGTACAGTAAAGGGAACCAGCAAATATTCATATTTTAGCTGCTGGAACTGGTCATTTTTGAACAAAAGGGGCACTACTAGTTACTAGTAGTAGGACATGACAGGTGTCCATAACTTCCTAAAATTAACAGAAATTCCTCCTATCAAAAATTAGATTTTGTTGCTTTGTTTTAAAAGTCCATACTTTCTATTTTTTATTTTAAGTGTTGATCCATAAGAAGATATATTTGTGGTTGTAAAAACCAAAAACCACCTCAGTGTAGTTTTACATCTCCTCTCTCAGGCTTCTCTCTGGAGCTCCAGTAACAACAGGTCGGTGAGCCAATCAGAAGAGAGGAGGCTCATAGGCGACTGATTTATTGTGACATCACAAAGTTCCAGAAGTCCTGACGGCTGGTTTTAAGGCTAAGTTTCTGAATACAGGCTGTGTGCATTTCTCTGTGGACTGAGGCTTTGATACTTTCACAGTATTAATATAGAAGCTAGACCTGCTTTATAATCAAACTACACATGTACATCTACCTTTAGACTGTATGGGCCTCTATTCTCAAAAGGCCCGCTGGCCCAGTCACGGCTCATTGCAAGGTTCTGAACATGTTCTAACAGAGTAAATGTCTGTCAGTACAGACAGGCTGCAGCTCCTTAGATCGGTTAGAGCCTTTAGAATTCAAATATTCAGTTCCTCCAGCGTTAACCCTGAGCACATAAATATGATTTATTAATATCTACCAGTTTCTTGTACCAGCAGAGCATAGTGACTGCCTACCGTTTAGACGTGTAGAACTCCGGTTCTCTCTCCATTCCTCCATTATTTGTATTCCTTTAGTCCGTAAGGGTCCATAGGTCACAGAAATCAAAAGGGTTCCTTATAAAAGTATTCCAGGTTATGAATGTGGTCATGAGAAGTCCAAAGCAGATGACCGAGCGATTTGTATCCACTGCTTTTCCCTCACTTCTTCGGTTCGGCTCTGTCCGCGGCTGTTTTCGCGGGTCCGATGCTGTTTTCGCGGGTCCGATGCTGTTTTCGCGGGTCTGCGGCTGTGTTCGCGGGTCCGATGCTGTGTTCGCGGGTCCGATGCTGTTTTCGCGGGTCTGCGGCTGTTTTCGCGGGTCCGATGCTGTTTTCGCGGGTCTGCTTCTGTTTTCGCGGGTCTGCTTCTGTTTTCGCGGGTCTGTGATTGTTTGTTAGCTTTCTGGCTACAAAATGGCGGCCTCCCTGTAAAGATCGGAACAGATTTCACTTCCGGAGAGTCAGGGGAAGGCAGCGAGCATAACAAAGGTAAGATGTAATGACTTGTTCTCTCCATAGAAACAAGCCCGTTTTTTTCCCACAGTTTTTCTGAACGACTCCGGCTTGTAGATTGACGTCTCCCCTGACCAATCAGAGCAAACTAGGAAGGTGGGCACTTCAGAGCGATGGCCAATAGGCTTATAGCTATGTCTTGAATGGCTCCAAAAAGTTTCCTAGGACTTAAAATGCTTCAGTACCTTATTATTTCAAATTTAAGAGTTAAAGCACATTTCTCCCAGTTTTCCCTTTAGAGAGGTTTATGGGTGCCAGTGAAAAAATGTGATATATATTTATGTATATATATTATTTGCAAATGGATGCAAATTAGGTTTAAAACAGGTGGGCTTATACTCTCTCTGTCTGAACATAGTAAATGTTCCTTATAATTTACAAGATCTCAAATTTAAATTACAGTAAGTAATTTTTGCTTCTACTATTCACTCACAATTGTTTTTACCCCAGTTGCCATGGAAATATAGGACATGAAAGATGTTCATATCCTCTTAAAATAACAGACAGTCCTCTTGCCATAAATTTGATTTTCTCTACTTTTAATTTATTTAATTTTCCATTTATTTTATTTTGTGTTATTTTATTTATTTTTCCAATTAAAAAAGATAAGACAACGAGCTTACAGGCAGGTAAATGCAACAGCTTTGTAAATATTCATAGACCAGACAGCGGTCTCTGGTTTTACACTGAAAACACCTTGTAAAGGACTTTGGTTCCATCATCGCTCAGACCGAAATGACCAAATAATAATTTAGACCTAAACTTGACCAAACCCCAACCATGAAGGTGCAGATACAGACATGTGAGTTGTGTTTGTAACCTCATGTTGCAGGGCACTGACAAACAACATGGTCCTGATGATCACATGACTCCATATATTTATCTCTCTGTGAAAAACAAGTTGGCTAATTTAAATTATCCACTCTCTCTCTCCCTCAGGAGAACGATAAGCAATGTCTGTCTCTCTCTCTCTCTCTGTCTCTCTCTCTGTCTCTCTCTCTGTCTCTCTCTCTCTCTGTCTCTCTCTCTCTCTCTCTCTCTGTCTCTCTCTCTGTCTCTCTCTCTGTCTCTCTCTCTCTCTCTCCTCCCGGCAGTCAGTATGAATTCACTGATTAGCCTTCAGCTAACCTGTGGACGACAGGATCCTCTGGCTCACGTCTGTCTGGATTAGGGTCGCCTGTTAATTCACCCTGTTGCTTTTGGCGGAATATCAACTCCGGCGGAGACACGGAAAAAACGAGAGAGAAAAACTGCATCTGTTTGAAGAACGACTTTCAGGAATAAAAAGAGGAAAAAACGCTTGTGTGTGTTTTCTCTCTTGTCTTTCCCCTGCGTGCAGCTCTGTCTCCAGTCAGGTTTGACTCTGACACTGAGGTTCTTATGTGAGAAGGTGTGTGTTCATCCTGCATCAGTTTATTCACACTGCAGTTTAATACATGTTTTCAACGTGAGAGGAGGAGAATCTTTTTGCATCAGAATCAACTTTATTGGTACGTATCTATGGTTCAGCCCAGAATCAACAAACTAATCTTTTCCACTGGTGTTTTTGTGAGTTCGATACCAAGAGAATTTCCACTGTTTGTGCTGCCTCCAGGAAACAGCCATATCTGACACCGACAAAACTTTCACCCATGATCTTAGGCCCAGAGGCCTGAAACTTCATACAGCATTTGACAAGATGTAGAAGGACTACATTTTATTTTATTTTTAACTTTTTTAATTGGTGACACAAAAAAACAAAGAAAGTGAAAAAAAAAACACTGTTCAAATTAGTTTGATGCTAAACTCGCAACATGCTAACGTCAGCACTTTTAGTCGTATGGTTAAAAGCGAACCCTCACAGTTTCAGACGAGCTCTTGTTCCTGCACGGTTTGAACACAGCGTCACTCTGATGTGATTTTAATTGGACACTGAGGATGTTCGTCAGTTTGCAGTCATTCTGACGTTGTAATGCTACGAGCACAGATCGTATAATAATAAAAATAAACGATAACCAATAAAAAAAAAACTGGAAATTTTTATTAAATTAGAAATATGAGGTGGAAACAACTCGAACAAGAGGGGACCACACTGTGTCTGAGTGTGTCCTGACGAGTCATTTGTGTGTTAACATATAGAGTACATACTCTAAATCTGTGTGTGTGTGTGTGTGTGTGTGTGTGTGTGTGTGTGTATGCCAGGTTCTGGGCCAGTTATCAGGTCTGTCCAGCTGCTTCATGCTCACTAAGTTCTTTACCAGCCAACACAACACACCCAGGAGAACACACACACACAAACACACACACACACACACAACACACCCAGGAGAACACACACACACACACACACACATCTGCCCGTCCACTCCTCCACCCAGTTTTACCTTTTCTTTCTCTCTTGTCCACTCAATCACAGGTTGGACTTTTATTTTTATAAACACATTTCTTGCAGGTAGAGACGTTCTTATTGGCTGATTTGAACTCCAGTGGGTGGAGCCAAGATTCAGGACTCTACCACAACTGCAGCTCACACAGGTAGAAAGTCTGAGCCTTATTTATTTACTCTTTGAAAAGACGTTCATGCATTTAAATCATGATTCGTTCAATTATTTTATTTCTTTTTTGTTTGTTTGTGATGTTGAATTCTGTAAAATTTTATTTTGAGATATTATATCAGATAACGATATAAAAAAGTTTATGTGGCTCAACCAATGAGATTCTTTCAGACTGAACGTGTGAATCTTCATCCCTCCATCTCCTCTCCCTCACACCTGCAACCTCCTTCATCCTCCATCCCTTCATCCGTCCATTTAACAGAGCTGGAACCAATCCCATAGAACACACACACACACACACACACACACACACACACACACACACACACACACACACACACACACACACACACACACACACACACACACACACACACACACCACCTGTCTCTGATTCCCTAAATCTTAATCTGCCCAAGTCATCTGGAGTCACAGCTAAATCTCCTACAGGCTTCACTGTGTATGTGTGTGTGTGTGTGTGTGTGTGTGTGTGTGTGTGTGTGTTGAAAGCCTTGAAGCAGTTCCGGCTGAATATGGGGCAGAAAAACGCTGATCAGTGAAATATGTCTCTTTCTCTGTGTGTGTGTGTGTGTGTGTGTGTGTTTCACGAACAATATGGCGAGCTTGAAAATGGACAATGTGGTGAATGCTTTTCAAAATAAAGCTGCTGCTGCCACAGGGGGTCAAAGGTCACTGTTTCATCATGACCGACTGGAGATCAGATCACAACTTATATTATTTAAAATCAATCAATCAATCATGTTCATGATCGGTCTGATGGTGAAACTGAGGTTTGTGTGGCGTTAAAGGACAGGAGTCTTTAGTTCTTGACTATCTTACTGTGGTACAATGAATTATGGGTAAACTAAGATTTTTTAAAAAATGGCCGACTGAGGAACCGCATCCAACTATTTCAGCAGAAAATGTTTTCAAACAATGTCAGCAAATTACAAATTATGAGCCATGTTTTCCTGTTTCTTGTTGTCGGGTGCTACTGGTCAGCCCCGGTGTCACTGATTGTTACCATGGTAACATTGATCTTAGGCCCGAGTTAGCCTTGGGAGTAAGGTGTCTAATGTTTCTGTCTAAAAATGAGTCAGTGTGTATTTTAGTGAAACGGTCTGACTGACATCAGACTGATCTGGACCGACACCACAGACCAGTCTGACACACGGGAATGAGACAGAGATACGAAACCAATTCCCGCCTCAGGGTTTGTGGGAAGATATGAGATAGAGAGTATTTGTGGCCAGAAGTGGCTTTTCCAGATGTGGGGCCTCCATTGTTGGGCTGCAACTCTGTATAATCTAAATTTTTCAATGTGAACGGGGCCTAAAAACCTAAATGTCTAAATGTGGGTGGTTAGTCTGAGACATCCCACAGTGAGAGTTTGGACCCACAGCTACTGACCGGCCTGCGGCACAAAGTCCTGGAAGTCCATCAGTCAGCACGAGGGTTCAGGATTCATCTTGGAGAAGCAGACCAAGCTCAGGCTGTCTCCTCTGAGTGTGTGTGTGTGTGTGTGTGTGTGTGTGTGTGTGTGTGTGTGTGTGTGTGTGTGTGTGTGTGTGTGTGTGTGTGTGTGTGTGTGTCTGTGTGTGCGTGTCAGTCCTACCACAGGGAAATCTTTCAACTTTCCAACACACTGTATTCCCCTGCCTCCCACTCCCTCCCTCTGTTCCCCACTGTGTATTGTGGTGTGTTTTTGTTCCCAGAGCGCGTTTGCTTTCTACATCATTCAACACCCCCCCAACCATCTAACACACACACACACACACACACACACACACACAGGGCATCATAAAGAGAAATATATTTTTCTTAAGGTCAGGTACATTAACGTATATAAAACTTGTTTCTTTTTAAATATTATTTCTCTACAACCTTAATGTTTTTGTATTTGTGAATAAATAAGTAGCAGCTGCTGTTTTCAGCTGATCCCGTCCTCCCGCCTGAAGACAGCGGCCTCTGATACGACCCACACACCGGCAGCACTTGAACGCGTCGCGCTCTGCTGTGATAATGATTCAGCTTCACCGTGCCAGAGCAGCAGCCCTGAACCGGCCAACACATGTTTTCTCCCGCTTCGTTCTTCCTCCAGGAAACAGTCGTGTGCCAACAGCGACAAAAGCTTTCACCTTCTCCACCTACTCAGGTTTTATATGATCCCAGACTAACAGTCAGTGACAGGATTACAACCTCAAACACAGTTAAACCATCACCTGAAGGCCGACGGTGTCCGTGAAGACAAACAGGAAAACACAACAACAAACCACAAAACTCAACATTAACTTCTAACGGAAAAGGTAGATTCACGCTATCGACAGGGATCGTCGCTGATTGGACGGTCGCACTGTCCGTCTTTTTATCAGGACTGAAACAGGAAGCAAATGTGCAGGTACCTACCTTTTCCTGTTTGTCGTAGTGATTTGCCAGCCTGTCTGAGGAGAGGGAAGAAGTGAGGGAAGAAGAGGAAGGAGAAAAGAAAAAAAAACTGGAAGAGAAATGTAAGGAAAGGAAAGAAGATGAGAGGAAAGGAAACACAGGAGATGAGGATGAAAGGAAGAGGAGATGAGGAAACAGGAGGAGAGGAGGGGGGGGAAGATGATGAGAGGATGAGAGGAGAGAGTGAAGGAGAAAGGAGAAGTAAAGAAAAGAAGGAAAGATGAGGAAAGGAAAGGAAATGAGTTTGTTGCTCTGGTCTCAATAAAGAGGAATTAAGCCTCAGTGCTTATATAAGACGCCTCCACAAAACAGGAGGATTTACATAAGAGGAGAGGAGGAGAGGAGAGGAGGAGAGGAGAGGAGGAGAGGAGAGGAGGAGAGGAGAGGAGGAGAGGAGAGGAGGAGAGGAGAGGAGGAGAGGAGAGGAGGAGAGGAGAGGAGGAGAGGAGAGGAGGAGAGGAGAGGAGGAGAGGAGAGGAGGAGAGGAGAGGAGGAGAGGAGAGGAGGAGAGGAGAGGAGGAGAGGAGAGGAGGAGAGGAGAGGAGGAGAGGAGAGGAGGAGAGGAGAGGAGGAGAGGAGAGGAGGAGAGGAGAGGAGGAGAGGAGAGGAGGAGAGGAGAGGAGGAGAGGAGAGGAGGAGAGGAGAGGAGGAGAGGAGAGGAGGAGAGGAGAGGAGGAGAGGAGAGGAGGAGAGGAGAGGAGGAGAGGAGAGGAGGAGAGGAGAGGAGGAGAGGAGAGGAGGAGAGGAGAGGAGGAGAGGAGAGGAGGAGAGGAGAGGAGGAGAGGAGAGGAGGAGAGGAGAGGAGGAGAGGAGAGGAGGAGAGGAGAGGAGGAGAGGAGAGGAGGAGAGGAGAGGAGGAGAGGAGAGGAGGAGAGGAGAGGAGGAGAGGAGAGGAGGAGAGGAGAGGAGGAGAGGAGAGGAGGAGAGGAGAGGAGGAGAGGAGAGGAGGAGAGGAGAGGAGGAGAGGAGAGGAGGAGAGGAGAGGAGGAGAGGAGAGGAGGAGAGGAGAGGAGGAGAGGAGAGGAGGAGAGGAGAGGAGGAGAGGAGAGGAGGAGAGGAGAGGAGGAGAGGAGAGGAGGAGAGGAGAGGAGGAGAGGAGAGGAGGAGAGGAGAGGAGGAGAGGAGAGGAGGAGAGGAGAGGAGGAGAGGAGAGGAGGAGAGGAGAGGAGGAGAGGAGAGGAGGAGAGGAGAGGAGGAGAGGAGAGGAGGAGAGGAGAGGAGGAGAGGAGAGGAGGAGAGGAGAGGAGGAGAGGAGAGGAGGAGAGGAGAGGAGGAGAGGAGAGGAGGAGAGGAGAGGAGGAGAGGAGAGGAGGAGAGGAGAGGAGGAGAGGAGAGGAGGAGAGGAGAGGAGGAGAGGAGAGGAGGAGAGGAGAGGAGGAGAGGAGAGGAGGAGAGGAGAGGAGGAGAGGAGAGGAGGAGAGGAGAGGAGGAGAGGAGAGGAGGAGAGGAGAGGAGGAGAGGAGAGGAGGAGAGGAGAGGAGGAGAGGAGAGGAGGAGAGGAGAGGAGGAGAGGAGAGGAGGAGAGGAGAGGAGGAGAGGAGAGGAGGAGAGGAGGAGAGAGAGGAAGGAGAGGAGGAGAGAGAGGAGGAGAGGAAGGAGAGGAGGAGAGAGAGGAGAAGAGGAGGAGAGGAGGAGAGAGAGGAAGGAGAGAGGAGGAGAGAGAGGAAGGAGAGGAGGAGAGGAGGAAGGAGAGGAGGAGAGAGAGGAGGAGAGGAAGGAGAGAGGAAGGAGAGAAAGTTTGTAAATGAAGGAGAAACGACTGAGAGCTTCATAATTATGAACATTAATGTTCCATCTGTCTCATTCATAAACACGTCCGTCCGTCCACTCCTTCACTCCTTCACTCTTCCACTCCTTCACTCCTTCACTCCTTCACTCCTTCACTCCTCCACTCCTTCACTCCTTCACTCCTTCACTCATTTTCACAGTGAAATCTGAACCGATGAACTCTGCACATTTTTGCAACTAAATCAATTAATCCACAATGAAAATAGTTGCTAATAAATGTTTTGATTGATCTACTGATTATTGATTATTGCAGCTGCAAATGTTTTATTTTTACATCTCAGTTTCTTTTTCATCCGTCTGTCCGTCTTATTCTCACTGACACGATATCTCAGAACAAACCTCCACCGCGACTCAAGGACAAACTGATAGATTTGGGTGGTCAAAGGTTAAAGGTCAGGGTCAGTGTGACCTCACAAAGAACTTTTTAGCCATTACGCAAGACTTCACAGCAATTATGATAAAATTTC
The DNA here is from genome assembly GCF_002260705.1 of Seriola dumerili. Taxonomy (NCBI): domain Eukaryota; kingdom Metazoa; phylum Chordata; class Actinopteri; order Carangiformes; family Carangidae; genus Seriola; species Seriola dumerili. The sequence continues at coordinate 863,128 of NW_019174341.1, forward strand.
ACACAAATGTTTGATATTTTATGTGACTGTGGATGAACAGGGCTGTAACCTGAGCGCAGGAGGCGGGGCTTCCTGTCTTTGTGCTGAGCTGAGCTCTACAGGACCTGGACCCGTCTCTCTACAGCGCACAGAGATGAAGCTCACGTCCATTTTCCCTTCAGGCTCTGAGGCAAACATTTAACCATTCACAAAATGTTGGACTGCTCCTTTAACTGCGAGATGAAAGATTGTTTCTTCTTGTTTCTTCTTCGCCTGCAGTTCAGACAACAACAAAGCCAATGAACTTAGATTACAACGGAGGAACATCAGCCGACTGGCCGTAACCACAGTAACTAGCAGCCCGAGGACACGAACACAGATTTAATGAGTTGCACCATCAGATGAAAAACATCCCTCTGTCTAAGTCCTGCTGTGGTCCCTCTCTCTCTCTGAGACGATCATCTGATCATGTAGATGAACGCAGTCAGGACGCCATGACGGAGTCTGGCTCCTGACCTCCTTACAAGCTGCTCACCACGCCGGCAGTTGAGGCAATGAAGCCGCCTGTGCCATTACACTCCGCTCACGTCGGTGTGGATCATCATGACCCCTCGTCTCAGCGGACCACCGCGAGTCCGTCTCCTGAGGTTGAACCGCAGAGCTGGAAAATACATTTACTCAGGTTCTGTGCTTGAGGGGGAATTTAAAACACGTTATTCATCTGCTGATCAAAGTTTCAGAGGGAAATATTGTAGTTTTGACTCCGCAGCATTTATCTGACAAAACATGAAACATGTGGATTAAACCTGCAGTACGTAACTCCTGCCACCAGGGGTCTCTCAATCAAGACCATAACAAAAGACGTACTGTCAGTCATCACATGACATGTAACCATAACAACCGAGGTCCAGTATGCCTGCCGCCGTAGGGGGCGCTATTTCAGGAAACGCTCCTGTGGGTCGTATCAGAGGGTTGAAAAAAACAAAAACAAACTGGACATCACCTGCAATCCCACAATGCCTTTCTGGAATTGCTCGCGTCCCATAGCAACATGGAGGATGGATTTACAACATGGATTTACTGGTAGATCAAGTTTTAAACTATTATTATTATTATTACTATAAGACCGTAGAAAGGATTTTACCCACAGACTTAGTGAAGGATTTCTGAATCCAGACCTGAATATTTCTTCCTCTGCTGCTAATCTGCAAAATAAAAAATAAGAACGTGCTGTTCCTTGGTTTTCCACCCTGATTCTTCGCTCCTCTGGGTCGTGAAATAAAGAGCTGAAAGTGAACAAGGAGGCTGGTCTGTCTGCTGATTGGCTGATTGTGGATCAGGCAGTAAAGCATGCGTTACCTGTTCTCCATAAATGGAGGTAATCCTCAGGATTTGGGCAGTAAATCTGAATCAAACACAGATTTCAGGGGGTAAATTCTTAGATCCCACAAACTCCACCTGCAGGTAACGGTGCAGCAGAGCGTCGCTGTGTCAATAAAGGTTTTTGAAATATTTGGACGTGCTGCAGTGACAGACGTTGGTCCCACTGGATTATGTCAGAGCTCTGCTGTGAGTCTCTGAGCAGATTATGAATAAGGGTGAAAATGAGTGGATATGTGTTGGAGAACAGCTGTGGGGAGCTGCAGAGGTGATGAGTGAGTGTGTGTGTGTGTGTGTGTGTGTGTGTGTGTGTCCATATGTCGGTGCAGATGAGGCTCTCGGAGGACGGAGTGTGTCGCTGCCTGGGGAGCTGAGTTTCCTGAGTGTCGGTTTGTACTGTACATCAAACATTGAATCTGTCTCAGAGCTGATGTCGCCCACACACACACACACACACACTCACACGTGGTGCGTGTCACACAGGAGATACGAGGTCGTGTCAGAGCCAGAACTTTTCCACATCTTATTTTTGCTCCTCCGCCCCGGCGTCTTCCAGAGCCGTGCGTCACATTCTCGCGGACTCAACTTCTCCGTGCTGCATTGAAGGAACGTAGTCAAATTTGACAAAATCATTCACTTGGACTCAAAGATGATATGATTAGAGTTTGGTGGTCAAAGGTCAAAGGTCAAGATCACGGTGACCTCACAAACTATGGTTTTGGCCTTGTGAACATGATATCGATATTTATTCAAATGTTAAAGCGTTTATTCATTCATTAATAAGTTACTGTTATCAATAACTGGTAAAAGCAGCCTCACAGTAACTCATTAATAAATGATTAGTTTTACACTTTACAATAACACTCCTTTTACCACTTAATAGGTGAGCATTAATGTGATTTTGCTAAATAGTGAGCCTGCCTTAATGTATGAAAACTGTTATAACATGTTTATAATTGGTTATTTATGATTTATAAAGCGTTAACCGGATTAATAACCTAATTATAAATCCTTTATGAGGGTAGTCTTGTTTTAAAGTGGTACCGTTAACTCTAAGCTCTTAGCTCTAGCGTTGGGTTAGCCTTTCCGCATGAGATAGAGCTGTGCTAAGGAGTTAGGGTTAGCTAATGCTAACGGGCGCCACGATGCTAATGCCCGCCACAGTTCAAACCAAATATACACAAAAAGACAGACCTAGTATTCGCCCTTAAATTAAATGTCAGCCTCTATTTTTATTTTTGTGACAGTGATATTCTGATGATGGAAATAAAGAAGAGGAAGTGCAGCAGGTGTCATAATGTCATTATTTATTTAGAGAACATATTCTCTTTACTGGTTTGCCAGTTTTTTATTTCATTTTTTTTTAAACTCGTTTCAATTGAGTTTTTAAATGTTCAAATTCAAAATGTGCCTGAAAAAATGAGCAGTGCTTCATAAATAAAGGAGCATTTTTCACTGCTCTTCCTTGCTCTGGGTTTCTGTCTCGCTACAACTCCGTTTCTCCTTGCCAAGTTTTGTCGCTTCTGTGTGTGTGTGTGTGTGTGTGTG
>NW_019174341.1:868553-942542 GCF_002260705.1 Seriola dumerili
CACTCCTTCACTCCTTCACTCATTTTCACTTTCAAATCTGAACCGATGAACTCTGCACATTTTTGCAACTAAATCAATTAATCCACAATGAAAATAGTTGCTAATAAATGTTTTGATTGATCTACTGATTATTGATTATTGCAGCTGCAAATGTTTTATTTTTACATCTCAGTTTCTTTTTCATCCGTCTGTCCGTCTTATTCTCACTGACACGATATCTCAGAACAAACCTCCACCGCGACTCAAGGACAAACTGATAGATTTGGGTGGTCAAAGGTTAAAGGTCAGGGTCAGTGTGACCTCACAAAGAACTTTTTAGCCATTACGCAAGACTTCACAGCAATTATGATAAAATTTCACACAAATGTTTGATATTTTATGTGACTGTGGATGAACAGGGCTGTAACCTGAGCGCAGGAGGCGGGGCTTCCTGTCTTTGTGCTGAGCTGAGCTCTACAGGACCTGGACCCGTCTCTCTACAGCGCACAGAGATGAAGCTCACGTCCATTTTCCCTTCAGGCTCTGAGGCAAACATTTAACCATTCACAAAATGTTGGACTGCTCCTTTAACTGCGAGATGAAAGATTGTTTCTTCTTGTTTCTTCTTCGCCTGCAGTTCAGACAACAACAAAGCCAATGAACTTAGATTACAACGGAGGAACATCAGCCGACTGGCCGTAACCACAGTAACTAGCAGCCCGAGGACACGAACACAGATTTAATGAGTTGCACCATCAGATGAAAAACATCCCTCTGTCTAAGTCCTGCTGTGGTCCCTCTCTCTCTCTGAGACGATCATCTGATCATGTAGATGAACGCAGTCAGGACGCCATGACGGAGTCTGGCTCCTGACCTCCTTACAAGCTGCTCACCACGCCGGCAGTTGAGGCAATGAAGCCGCCTGTGCCGTTACACTCCGCTCACGTCGGTGTGGATCATCATGACCCCTCGTCTCAGCGGACCACCGCGAGTCCGTCTCCTGAGGTTGAACCGCAGAGCTGGAAAATACATTTACTCAGGTTCTGTGCTTGAGGGGGAATTTAAAACACGTTATTCATCTGCTGATCAAAGTTTCAGAGGGAAATATTGTAGTTTTGACTCCGCAGCATTTATCTGACAAAACATGAAACATGTGGATTAAACCTGCAGTACGTAACTCCTGCCACCAGGGGTCTCTCAATCAAGACCATAACAAAAGACGTACTGTCAGTCATCACATGACATGTAACCATAACAACCGAGGTCCAGTATGCCTGCCGCCGTAGGGGGCGCTATTTCAGGAAACGCTCCTGTGGGTCGTATCAGAGGGTTGAAAAAAACAAAAACAAACTGGACATCACCTGCAATCCCACAATGCCTTTCTGGAATTGCTCGCGTCCCATAGCAACATGTAGGATGGATTTACAACATGGATTTACTGGTAGATCAAGTTTTAAACTATTATTATTATTATTACTATAAGACCGTAGAAAGGATTTTACCCACAGACTTAGTGAAGGATTTCTGAATCCAGACCTGAATATTTCTTCCTCTGCTGCTAATCTGCAAAATAAAAAATAAGAACGTGCTGTTCCTTGGTTTTCCACCCTGATTCTTCGCTCCTCTGGGTCGTGAAATAAAGAGCTGAAAGTGAACAAGGAGGCTGGTCTGTCTGCTGATTGGCTGATTGTGGATCAGGCAGTAAAGCATGCGTTACCTGTTCTCCATAAATGGAGGTAATCCTCAGGATTTGGGCAGTAAATCTGAATCAAACACAGATTTCAGGGGGTAAATTCTTAGATCCCACAAACTCCACCTGCAGGTAACGGTGCAGCAGAGCGTCGCTGTGTCAATAAAGGTTTTTGAAATATTTGGACGTGCTGCAGTGACAGACGTTGGTCCCACTGGATTATGTCAGAGCTCTGCTGTGAGTCTCTGAGCAGATTATGAATAAGGGTGAAAATGAGTGGATATGTGTTGGAGAACAGCTGTGGGGAGCTGCAGAGGTGATGAGTGAGTGTGTGTGTGTGTGTGTGTGTGTGTGTGTGTGTCCATATGTCGGTGCAGATGAGGCTCTCGGAGGACGGAGTGTGTCGCTGCCTGGGGAGCTGAGTTTCCTGAGTGTCGGTTTGTACTGTACATCAAACATTGAATCTGTCTCAGAGCTGATGTCGCCCACACACACACACACACACACACACACACTCACACGTGTTGCGTGTCACACAGGTGATACGAGGTCGTGTCAGAGCCAGAACTTTTCCACAACTTATTTTTACGCCTCCGTCCCGGCGTCAGCCAGAGCCGTGCGTCACATTCTCGTGGACTCAACTTCTCCGTGACGCCTTGAAGGAACGTCCTCAAATTTGACAAAAACATTCACTTGGACTCAAAGATGATATGATTAGAGTTTGGTGGTCAAAGGTCAAAGGTCAAGATCACGGTGACCTCACAAACTATGGTTTTGGCCTTGTGAACATGATATCGATATTTATTCAAATGTTAAAGCGTTTATTCATTCATTAATAAGTTACTGTTATCAATAACTGGTAAAAGCAGCCTCACAGTAACTCATTAATAAATGATTAGTTTTACACTTTACAATAACACTCCTTTTACCACTTAATAGGTGAGCATTAATGTGATTTTGCTAAATAGTGAGCCTGCCTTAATGTATGAAAACTGTTATAACATGTTTATAATTGGTTATTTATGATTTATAAAGCGTTAACCGGATTAATAACCTAATTATAAATCCTTTATGAGGGTAGTCTTGTTTTAAAGTGGTACCGTTAACTCTAAGCTCTTAGCTCTAGCGTTGGGTTAGCCTTTCCGCATGAGATAGAGCTGTGCTAAGGAGTTAGGGTTAGCTAATGCTAACGGGCGCCACGATGCTAATGCCCGCCACAGTTCAAACCAAATATACACAAAAAGACAGACCTAGTATTCGCCCTTAAATTAAATGTCAGCCTCTATTTTTATTTTTGTGACAGTGATATTCTGGTGATGGAAATAAAGAAGAGGAAGTGCAGCAGGTGTCATAATGTCATTATTTATTTAGAGAACATATTCTCTTTACTGGTTTGCCAGTTTTTTATTTCATTTTTTTTTAAACTCGTTTCAATTGAGTTTTTAAATGTTCAAATTCAAAATGTGCCTGAAAAAATGAGCAGTGCTTCATAAATAAAGGAGCATTTTTCACTGCTCTTCCTTGCTCTGGGTTTCTGTCTCGCTACAACTCCGTTTCTCCTTGCCAAGTTTTGTCGCTTCTGTGTGTGTGTGTGTGTGTGTGTGTGTTAAAGTGTGTGAAGAGGTAATAACAAGGGCAGCACTCTGCCAGTCTGAGTGGGCTGACTCATGGTGAGTGGGGAGACAGAGAGAGGCAGGTATTTACTGTGATTTGGCTTCTCTTTAATTCATTCCCCTGTGTTTTGGGGCTGTGGCAGCTCTGCCAGAGAGAGGGAGAGAGAGAGAGAGAGAGAGAGAGAGAGAGAGAGAGAGAGAGAGCGAGCACCGGGGAAAGAAAGACAGGAAGAGAGGGAGACAGGCAGAGGAATAAACTCCTGTAAGGTTTGTAATAAACTGTGAGGAAACACAAGATCCATCACAGGGAAACAAACTGTGTTACTACTGGGAACACTGAAGACAGACTCAGAGGAAGTTAAATACAATAAACCAATTATAATAATAATAACAACTTCCTGAAGAAGTGATAGTGAAAAAACAGAGTGGTGGAGAAAGTGTTCAGATCCTTTACTGAAGTAAAAGTACAAGCACAACACAAAAACACTCCATTACAAGTAAAAGTCCTGCTTTGAAATGTACGGAAAGTACTTAAATTTATTTACTGGACTGTTCTTTAAAGCTCCTCCAGTGTAAAGGTCTGTGTCCATGTGTAGTGTGATTATAGATCAGCTCTAGCTTCTATATTAATACTGTGAAAGTATCAAAGCCTCAGTCCACAGAGAAATGCACACAGCCTGTATTCAGAAACTGAGCCTTAAAACCAGCCGTCAGGACTTCTGCAACTTTGTGATGTCACAACAAAGCAGTCACCAAGCCCCGCCCACCTGGACCCACCATCCAAACCTTGCAGGATTTGGTTTCTTTGAGTGTTTTCACCTGAAATCTGCTATATTTTTATTGGATGAGTCAGAAAACAGTCAGTCAATCAGAAGAGAGGCTCAGAGCCTCCTCTCTTCTGATTGGCTCACAGACCTGTTGTTACTAGAGCTCCAGAGAGAAGCCTGAGAGAGGAGATGTGAAACTACATCGAGATGGTTTTTGGTTCTTAAAACCACAAATATATCTTCTTATATATATTTATATATATATATTTTTTTTTAGTCTGTATTTTTTTTTTTTTTTTGAAGGAACCAAATTCAATGCTTTTCACAATTACGAAAGCACAACATAAATAATAAAAATACGTGTTATGCAGTAAAAAGTACAATATTTTCCTTTGAAATGTAGTGGGAGCAGAAAGTATAAAATGTAAACACTCAAATACATTACAATGATCTAATCTTAAATAAATGTGCTTGAAATTCAACTCCAACATCCACATCATATGGATTGAGGACTGCAAATAATTTAACTCTCAGCAGCTGAATACTGAATTATGAATGAATACTTAATGTTGATATTCAAATTCCACAGATTTTGAATTGGTTTTGAAATGTTTTACTTTATTTGGATTTATGTGGTTTACCTTAGAAAGTTCCAGAAAGTCATTTACAACATTTTGGACACTGTCCTGTGGGTGTTGCTGTACTTCCTGTACAACAACAAATAAAAAATGATTGTGTACAGTCGATTTATTCGTAAACTTAGAGGAGCAGTTGTCATTCAGGGACAAATAACAGATGAGCAGTTCCTATTAGAAAGGCTTTAATGGAGCCCTGGACTCTGATGCCATCTAGTGGTGTCTATCAGTTACTGACACAAACTGCAGCTTCTTTGTTTCTTTGGCACAATCATCAAATAAAAATCAGGATTTTCAAAACACTGTAAAGCAGAATCTGATTTGGTTACTCATGAGTTAAATGTGTTGAGTGATGGACAGATTAATATCGTGCTGCTCAGTGTGAAACATTGTGACTGAACTCCCTGTTTCGTGTTTTAAGAAGACAAATGATCTGTGACACTGAACATGATCGGAAGAAAATTACCGAAAATTCAACGCCTCAAGAAAAATAAAATGATCTAATTAAACATTAATTTACTCATCAATCAAAAATGAAATGTAATCATCAATCGGCTTGTTTAATGATCATTTCATTATTTTTTCTATGTATTGTATTTAAACAATTAAAATACAAATTACATCATCTTAAATGTTCAGTATTAGTTATGTAATTAATTATAACGAGCAGCTGAACAAGTCGGTCACCATTATGAAGGTGCACATTTAAAGTCGCAGTCGCTGTATTTCTTAAACAGTGTTTACCCACATCATCCAGGAAACTTTTCTTCCGTCAGAAGTAGGGACTGATAATCAAGAGCAATACTGATATTCACCTTCAGTTTATTAGGTACACCGGGTCAAAATCAATGCAGTTGAATACTGTGCAAAAAATCCCACCTTCAGAGAAACTGTGAGACAGAGAGGTGTTTACAGCTTTTTAGTGGTGAAACAATTAATCGATCAATCAACTGACAAACAAATACGCAACTGTTTTTTTTTTTCCAATTGATTTAGTTATGTTATTTTTCATGCAACGATTCCAAACACAGTCCGGTTCCAGCTGCTACAATGTGAGGAGTTATTGTTTTTCTTTTGTTTTACGTGACAGTAAACTGAAGCTTTAGGTTTTAGACTCCTGGTTGGACGAAACACGTGATCTGAATACGTCACACCTTGGGTTTCAGTAAACTGTGATTTCAAAGATTGTCATTTAAAAAAAATTATTTTTAGGCACTTCATAGTAGATTCATCAGGCTGCAGCTGATGATTATTGCCCATTATTTTAGGTCGTTAGTCTGTTAAATGTCAAAAATAATGAAAAATTGGTCAAATCATATCAAGGTGGCATCTCGATCATCAAAGCAGTTGCAGATTATTTTTCTGACGATCAACCAATCGATTAATTGTTTCAGCCATACATCAATTGACAAAATAACAATAATTGAACAATCATTGTTAGTTGCAGCCCTACTCTCAACACTGATTTTCTAAAGTGGAAACAGGAGTTATGACTCTATTCTACCTCTACCTCAATGTCAACAGGCTTCAGTTTTCGGACAAACATGATGTCGTCATCATCATTAAGGTCTGGCTCGTCGGAGCCGTCCTCTGGCTCCTCTTTACAGACGACCTGCGAGGACTCTGAGAACTCCATGGGCAGTTCAAACACCGTTTTCAGATAATCTCCCTTTCTGCCGTTTTTCCCTGCCATGGCGATCACCTGAGAGGCGATGGACCAGGCGAACTCCACCTTCCGGTGACTCTGAGAGCTCAAGTCAAAGTTGTACTCCAGAATCTCGTACAGAGCGGGAACGTAACGGTTGCAGTTTTGTTCCACATACTGGTGCATCTCAAAGAGGACTCCTCTTGTCAGCAGTCTCAAATCGAGTTTTGTTTTGGCCTCTGGTTTTGAGGCAACATCAAGGCCCAATCCTATTTCTTTGCAGAGGTGATAGCTGTTGATCTTTTTCACCTGTTGCACATTTCCACTGCAATCCCTCCTTTCTGTGCCTAGACTTAAACTTCCTGAGTCCAGATGCTTCAGACAGTTGCTCGTCGGTGGTTGTGGACTGAGCTGTGAATGACCATTCAGTGGGACAACCATGTTCAACCAGCAGTTTATCTTCGGCGTTATGTTTTGCTTTTTCATCAAGCTTTTCTGTGTCATGTACCATCTCTGGATCACCTGCGAGGCCTCGGTCGCACCACTCTGCAGATCAAGATCAAAATTGTGCTCGAGGATGTCATTAACTGTCTCATGGACCGCTCCGCACAGCTCTCGGACAAAGCTGAATATTTCAAACACAGCGCCTGTGGTCAGGTCACTCAGATCAAGCTTCTGGCTGGCCGGATGTTCTTCTGTCGACCAAAGATTGAGACCTAACTTTTTACAGAATGGGTGAGGCTCCGCATCTGTCCGCTGGCTTGTAGCTGAGAATGATGAATCCCAGTTTATGTGCTGCTCTGTTTCAAGTTCCTGTTCAGTTTGAAAACTGCTGGTCACATCAACTGTGTTGTAAATCTCTGGGAACTGGAAGGGACTGCTGAGAAACTCTGTTTTCTGTCTAGCAGGATGGTTCTGAAGAGTCCTTTCTTTTGTCATCATGTAAAATATAAAATTACGTTGACGCAGTTCATCTTGGAGGACAAGGTTGAAGTTGTTGTCCAGAATGTCAAATAAGAAACTTCGTAAGCTCTTCCTCATCGCAGTTGCAAATTTTAAAACCTCCAACAACACCCAGTTGGTGAGTAGATGTAGATCTAAGTTCTGTCTCTTGCCTGAGCTGACATTAAAGTCTAAACCGATCTCTCTGCAGTGGGCAAACAAGTCATTAACTTTGCTCGACTTCAGGATCTGTTTTGAGCGCGTAGCTCGCCTCATCCACAGCCTCTGTTTAAGTGTTTTTACGTGTATGTTCTTGTTTTTGTCGTCAGAAAACAGACCAGAGATTGCCTCATCCTTTGGATGAAAGTTAAACAAACGAGAGTCAAAGCCGTTAGCCTGAGGTTGCACTGGGGAAACAATAACTTCCTCTTCTTCTTGCTTTACATCCAGTGCCACCGCCAACTCTGTTTCTACAGCTGTTCCTGATGAACAGCTTTCAAACTTGATTTCTTCTGGTCCGACCTCGGCACCTGACAGCATTTCTGTCTCAAAATCAATTGGACACATGTATGACAGGTCACTATCCTGATTAATTTCTTGGGCATCAGTGTACCTGTGCCTCAGTGTTTCCCGTCTTTTACCGGGCACAATTAGTGTTTCCAGTTCTTGGTAAAGTTTGTCAGGGTTTTGTCTCTTTTTACACTTCTGCTCCTGTTTCTTGAGCCGGACTGTAAACGCCTCCTTGCGGAAAGTGTCTCTGTCCTCAGCTGTTAGGCAGGAATATTTTCTGTCCATCAGTTTGTGGAATTGCAAGCGGAACTGCAGTTTATCCAACTCCTGGCCAAAATTTTGCTTGACCAAATCGTATATTATCTGAGTGTGTGCTCCACAAAGCACTCTGGAAAAATCAAGCATCTCCAGCATCACACCATTGGTCAGCAGATTTGGGTCTAGCTTCTGTTCGGGTGTCTCATTGGGTCGAACAGCCAGAGTCACACCGCTTTCTCTACAGAAAGGGTAAACATCATCTCTTCGTTTTAATTGCGTTCCTTTTCTCCTTATACTTAACGTACTGCACACAGCCCCATTACTCTCCGTCATGTGACGTTCTGAAGATTGGCTGCTTTTGTTCCCGTCAGTAAGGACCGAACTATCCGCAATTTTGTTTCTCTTAGGGTAGTACCGTCTAGGCAACTCTGAACCTACGGACGCCATTATAATGTTTGGATCTGGTAGTGTAAATACTTCTTTCCATCTTTGTGGTTTCATCTTGATTTGTTCCTTCAACTGCCTTGTTTTACTGTGAACACGTGTTGCATACTCATAGAACTGCATGTCATTGTCCGTGTCTAGGCTGAGGTCAAAATTGAACTCTAGCATTTCAAACAGGAAATACTTCTCAGACTTGGTCACTGTTTTGGCAAAGTCACAAAGCTCCAGCATCACGCCGTTCGTCAGCAGACTCTGATCTAACTTTTCCTTCCTTTCCAATGCCGCATTGAACTCCAAACCGATGTCAACAGACTCTGGGAAGGGGACTGCGACTTTCTGATACCTAATTCCATGGTGGATACGGCGCTGCCAAATGTAGTGGTCATCGATGTTGTCCATGCTGACATCCGAACCCCAAATCAGTTGTGGAGAGCCCTGGCAAATGAGATTCAGGTGACTCTTCCGCAGAATAAGCCAAAAACAAACGTCAACATGTGGAGTGTCCAGAGATGTGGTGCGAATTAGACTGAGCTCGTACTCACTTTGTATCCTGAACAATATCTCAGGAACTGGATCCAGAAAGACTCCCAGTCGACTTCCTTGCAGAGAAAACCCAGATATTTTCTTTTGGAGCGGCTGTAGGCAACATCTTCTGCTGCTGCATGACTGTGACTTCTTCCCAGTCTATGAGTAGAACCACAACACACAGATTGTGAGTTAGTAACAGCAGCAGAATTTATAACCTTAAACCCTTTACGAATTTCAGGTTTCCTGATGCTTCCTTCCAGGGGACAGGCTCTTTGATTATCACAATTAAACAGTAAATGGTAGTATCACAAAAGTCATTAAATTTTCCGGAAATATAGTGAAATTACTTCACAGCATGTTTACCCAATAAACTGAACAGTTATCCATTCAATACCAATAATTATAATTTCATTGTTATGTGTTATGTTACGTCATTAAGACGTTAACAAGCAAAAATGTAAATAATTAGTCAATTCCAGCTTTTCAAATGTGAACATTTACTGTTTTATGTCATTGTAAAATCATTAGGGTTTTGAAATGTTGGTTGGACAAAACAAATATTTCACCATCGCCTTGGGGTGTGGAGAACTGTGATGGCTATTTTCATTGTTTTCTGATATTTTCTAGACCACACAATCACACCATCAATCGTTTAGATTTTAAAAACAATAATAGAAGTAGGTTGTTGGATGCCAAATTGATTCAAATTTGATTAACATTTGTTGAATTTCAGATTTGATGAACAAAATGTGTGAATAGCATAAGGCTTTGTTTGCAAAAGATTAATTACTTTATCATAAACCTTGTGTAGATTACACTCTCAATATGATACCCGAGTTTTGGTACTGAGCCCTAATTATCCCAAAGCGTTGACAGATAGATGTATGAAGCTGAGATAAATATACACTCTTGTTATCTACCTTGATATGTTGTATAGCAAAGTGTTTTTAAATCCCAGTTTCAATTCCAGTGGCCAACATTTCCAAAAAACACTAAATATGTCAGAATTAATATTGGAAAAGTACAAACGATGCACAGTACACCAAGAATATTGATAGTGCAGCCATTAAAAGTATGTGATTTTGGAGCTAAATATTTTACAGAGTTGTGAGCAGTGAAACATAAAACTCTATTAAACCCATTATATACACGATAAATGAGCAACACTGGCAAGCTAAGTGGATTTTCTTTTACTTTTTTACATACATTAAACTGTGCCATAAACAGTAACAGAATGAGAGCTGCTGAGGTGAATAGCATGTAGTATACAGTGTTCACCACCACAGGTCAGTCAAATATAGTCAATGTTATCAACTGAGCAGTGAGGAGCCTGTGAGAGCACGTGAAGAATGAGAACAAACATGTATTGTAAACATAAATCACGAATGAAGACTCACTGGGCTGAAGGAACTTGTGTATTTGTATATACATTTTAAAACATCGAGCTTTGGCTTTAAAAATAATAATAAGAAAGTTTACATGTCCTTTTTTACCAATGGGACTTGAACGTAGCATTAGTTTGAAGCGTCTTCTATACGTTTCAGTTCTACGCCAAAATGGCCGCGACAAACAAAACTTCTCTCTCTAAGTCCGAAACACTGCGCATATAATGATTCGTGTCGTGCGGGACGGAGCGGGAAACAGCTCAGCAGTTAGTCATCACGTGTTCAGCTGAAAACAAACAACCTGACCCGTTCACGAAGCAACAAAAACACAGAAACAAACGTTGACGCGACCGTTAGCCTCTCGTAGGGAAGCTAACGTTAGGTGAGCAAACCAGGCGCAAAGACGCGTTTACGGCGTCAGAACGAGCACGGAGGGGAAACACGAGCACTTACCGTCGACCGGAGCACAACCCGGTTCCCCCGGTGGTTCGAGAGGCCGGTGAAGCACGTTATCATGCAGTTACTGAGGACACTGCTCCCCGTGAGGTGCTGCAGCAGGACACACACATGTAAACTCACCCCCCACACACCCCCTACGGGCCGCGTTCAGGGACATATCGGAAATCTCGCTTTCGCAGTTTACTTCACATTTATGTAATCCACTTATAACAGACAGTTATCCGGTCTGCCCAAGCAGCATCAACAGGATACGTAAAAGAGATATCATGGTTATATAGGTGGATTGGTTGTTTTAGTAAGTAATAACGTGATGGACAAGGGAACATAAATTATGTTTCCGCCCGGTTTCGAACCGGGGACCTTTCGCGTGTTAGGCGAACGTGATAACCACTACACTACGGAAACTATATGAAAACACCTCGTCACTATCATAATTCCTATACTTAAACAGTAAAGTACCGGTCTAAGTACACCAGGATATCAATGTGCAATAAATACATACATACATAACAATAAACAAGTAAACAAAATAATAGTAATCAAAAATACACAAATATTTAATAGCCTAAAGCTTTAAAATGTTAAATAAATGTTAATAAAATGTTTTAAGTTTTAACGGCTTTTTTAATTTGTACATATATAGGGGAAATGTATTATTTGCTGTTTACTAAAAAAGTTTGTTTTATAATATTTTGATTCATAATAATCATAATCGCATAACTGACTTTTCCAAAGTATGGTACTCTACTACGGTATTGATCAATAATAAAGTTCATTCAAAGGACATTCATATATTTTTTAAAATATATAATTGTGTTATTTTCCAAAAAAAGATTTTGTTGAGTCATTCAGAAATTTGTTCAGTGTTACAGTGATCAGCGTAACGTTTGATTCGTATCTAACAATCAATCAGAAGCAGTTAACCTGAATTTACATTTACACATAACTTTAGTTGAGAGTCGTTTATTTTATGTCACTTGATTATACTTTTAATAATTTCCTGTTAATAAGCTAAGCTACGTGTGATGTTCTTTGATAATGGCCTGCAGCTCTGGACTGCATCAATAACAACAGTTTAAATACCACGTTCAGATATTTCAGGCATTTTATAGCCCTTTTATTTAAAAAACAAATTTTACCTGCTGAGAAAAAGGGGTTTTGCTAATGCATCTGATCTTATGAAGGAAGAATTTGCCAAGAATAACATCAAGATTTACATTTAACTGAAGTTTGGAGTTATTCACTGTGCACTGCCATTGTGTGAAAAACAACATGAAATCAGAAGGAGGTTTTATTCATCACTGCCTGACTTCTTTATTAAAACAACAGTTTGTTAAGCTTCACTGTAAAAAGATCAGCTGCTCTTCTGTTGGTTTTCTGGCAACGTAGCTGCTCAGACAGTTTGCTGTAGTTTTAAACCACACTTGCTTTTACCATAGTAACCATAGTGTCACCAAACCAACCAGGACGCAAATCTTAAGGATTGCAACTTTGAATGTGGTTAATAGCCTAAGTTTGACTTTAGCGAATCAAATTGAAGACAATGAAGAAAAGTCTTGACATCAGAGAACAAATTTCCTGATATTTTCTCAATTCACAAAACTTTATTTTCTAGGAAAAATAATTTCATCCATTTGTGAAGACTTCATTTGTCAGCAGGGTTTCAGAGAGAGGACAGCACTGCCGCTCTTTCGATGCGAGGGTGGGGGAGGGGAAGGAAGCCGGGCGGAGAGCCGTTCAGTTGCAGTAGTTCTGCAGGTCGAAGATGTTGCAGGGCTTGTGGCAGCACTGCTCCACGATGCCTCGCTTCACCATCATCTCCATCTGGTCCTTGAAGGCGAACTCGGCCACTTCGTTTTCACCGCCCGCCGCCGCAGCTCCACCCGCCTTGGGAGGGAGGAAACCTGATGGGACAGATGTTCAGAGGGAGAGTCATCATCCTGGTACAAACAGTTCTATTTCCACAGTTTTATGTTTATGTTTCTGTACCTTACTGACAGCAAATTAACGTTTCTTATTGTCTAATCATTCACCGACTCATTATCTTAACTTCTGCCTCTGCCGTTTGTTTTATTGGTGCCGTGTGAGTCGGTGGTCTCACCCAGCAGAGGGTCGACGTCTCTCTTGGGGTTGTAGAAGAAGCCTCTGTCCCCACAGACCAGGTACAGGGCGTCGACCAGGTGCGAGCCGCAAAGGTGCTGCGGGGGGGCGACGGCCTGGGAGCCCGGCCACGATACGATCAGTAAGACCAGCAGAGAGACAGACTGGAGCCACAGCGCCGCCATGCTGGAGGAGAGCCGGACACACACCTGTACGATTTTATCTCTAGATACTACGACTTAAAAACACAACCTGACGGATCCGGGATTATTCAGGTCAATGCCAAAAGTTAAAAGAAAATCCAGGAACAATATGTCAGCTGATATTCATCTTTTACATGAATGAGGAGTTAGCTTTGTCAAGTTTATCAGTCTGTAATAAAAACTGATGAAGATATGGAGAGAGGAAGGAGGGAAAGAACAAGGAGAGGAGATGTAGAGGAGGAGGTGAAGTTGGGGGATGAGGAGAATAGCTCACCTGGAGCTGACGGAGGAGAAGATACAGAAGGAAGAGAAGTGGAGGTCATCTGTAAAGCCAAAGGAGGAGAAAGAGGAGGTGATGGAGGAGGAGTGGTAGCTTACCTGTAGAGTTGGTGGAGGAGGAGGAGGAGGAGGAGGTGAGTCTGTGATGAAGAGGAGGAGCAGTGGCAGCTGAGAGCAGGTTGATGTGAGGCAGAACAGAGGGTCTCGCCTCCATTTATACTCCACGCCTCCTCCTCCACGCCCACAGCCCTCACGGGGACATCAACCCGTTTGTCACGTTGCGGGGACTCGGCCCGTCGACAAAAACCAAGTCCTCCAAATATAATCAATCAGTCGGTTTCAGGTGTGTGTGTGTGGAAAACAGATAACCTGCCAGTCAGCACATATGAAGTGGCTCAGTTTAGTTCTGATTGACTGGCTACAACACTTAGTAAAACAAACAGAGCTAATGAGCCGCCGTGATCTGATCACCTCTTACTGACAAATACCGATCATCAATCAGCCGCTGCTGAGCCCAGCAGCACAAAGTAAAGTAAGTAAAGACGTCCGATAAATGCTAAATGCTGTTAAAGTATAAAACAAGAATCAAATGGAAATACTAAAGAAAAGCACAAGTACGACACAGTGACCTCAGATTAGTTCAGACAGGTTTCCATCCACTTGTTTTTAAGTGCATATTCAAAATAAAATGTGCATTTAAAATGACTAAAAACAACTAGACCTATGTTCTCACGTTATCCCAAATGTTTCGATCAATGCTCAATCGCAGAGAAATACATGATTTTAATCCTGGTAATGGTCAGTTTCATTCGGTCTGTCACATCCATCGGCTCCACAACAGCACAAAGTTTTAGACATTAAAACTCTTTTGTCATTTTAACAAAGCTGAAGGATTATTTTCCGAGTGCGTTCACGTCATTCTCACACTCATTTTTCCATCTTTTTAATAGTGTTTGGTCTCGTCCATCCTGTAATTTGACGTTGGGTTGTGTGAGGTACTAATCAATAGTCTGAGCTGCAGTGGTTTGGGATCAGCGTGCTCTCAGTTCAGACGAGCAGCAGCAGCACGGCTACAGAAGCTGAGCGACGTGCTGCTGTGGACGGGGACAGCAAGAAAACTCATTTTAGCCACTTAAACAAATGCTCACAGAAAAAAAAGCTAATATCAGTTGAAGTGTCACTTTATTCTGAATATTTTCACGACTTTATCTTCCGTCAAACAGCCCTTTTCTTTTGGAACTACATTTTTTCAGGCATTGAACTCATCATATTCCTATGAACAAGCGCAACTACGCTTAGCTCTGTCCGACTTGGCGTGGTGGCGCTTATGTGTAGGTATACGATGGTTCAATGATTCGCAAACTGTAGTTTCAAAGTAAAGGGCTGTTTGACGGCAGATAAAGAGAGAAAATACTCAAGAAAACGTGGCTAAAACGCATCCTGTTGCTTCTCTAAACTGGGAGCTGACCCGAATCTACTGCAGGTGAACTGGTGCAGATAACTACCTCAAACAAGCCCACGTCAAATAACCACAACTATTACTTAAACTCACTACACCAACACACACACACACAGCATTCAAAGAGAGCTTAATGGGTGTCATATTTGTGCTGACAGAGCTCTTGTTGCAGCCTGATTGTCACTTAGAGAGGAAACCCAACTAACCGTGACGGAGCGTCGCCATGACAGACTGTTCATGACGGAGGAGGAAGTGTTTCTCAGTATCGTGACCAGTCCATCAAACCTCTCCTGTACCTTTCTGATGTGTTCTGCCCTCAGATATCGGGCTGTTGATGACCTCAGTGCAACTGCATATTCATTTGAGTTCTCTGTCTGTTATTCTTTTGTAATTATTCATTTAGTTTTGTTTTACTTTTACCTTTGTTTTCCTGTGTACGTGTTGTTGTAATTCATATGTTGCATTTATCAGGGGGAGAGAATAGGAGGTAAAAGTAGGAAAATCACAGTGCAGAAATCCTCTGTTACGTTTGTCATTTTACTGAAGTAAGGTAGGATGAAGGTTTGAATCTGCAAAGCTGTTAAATAAATGCAGTGGAGTTAAAAGAATAAATTATATCTGTTATGGGGCTTTCAGACAGAATGAAGCAACTTCCCTCTGAAACCCATTATTTCAGTATTAATGGCAACAACCAGGCAGCAAATAGAAGCGAGGCATCCAGCCAGGCACAGAGAGTAAACGGAAAGCAGACTTAGAAGCGGTTGCTGAGGAAACAGAGCTCCTTGCCCAGGCTGCTCTCTGTACCTGAGGTCACCCACCTTGCTGCTTCCCTTCTGCTTGTTATTAGCGGGCTAATGCTAACCCCCGTTCCTTAGCACTGGAAAGATAAATCTTTGTTGCTGGCGTCGATAGACTCGGAGCTTCCTGCTTCACAGTGACCTGTCCCGCTACAAGTTTTGAGAAACTCTGCCTATGTTTGTTTTGTCCCATGCGACTCCCCCGAGTGTTCGAACGGCGAATCAAGTGGCGAGCGCAGCGCAAATTACATTCTGTCTGAAAGCCTGATTAGACCTCTTACTAACGAACTGGTGCACATTTCATTAACAGAAATCCAAACAGACTTCAGCCCCATTCAGATGGGATTTATGTCTCTTGGGGACATTTTTCACCCCCACCCCAGTAATTGCTACTGCCAAAATGGCCGCCTGTTTTCACGTGGACATGGCTTCAGACGAGTCCTTGTATTTTTAAGTGAATTCTTCCATGTAAATAGAAATATTTTCACTAATCTGATAGATGGACACCATTATATAAAGTAGAGATGGGATGGTATACCTAGAGCATTAAACTGAATTTTCTTAAGATAAACCTGACTCACAGAAGTAAACCTGGTTTAACTGCTAATCCTGCTTCATGAAACAAACACAGAAGCTCCAGTCTTTAAATACATCATTCTTCTACTTCCTGTTTCTAATTCTCATCTCATACTACTGTGACAATGCATTTGATTTCCTGTTTTTATTGTTATTTGAACCAAAACAAAGAAATCTCCACATGTTGTATTGCAATAATATGTTCATCCTTTAATTCAAGTGACAGAGACACTTTAGACTTAAGATACAGCGTAATCATTATTGTCTATCATTTTCATACAGATCAAGATCCAGATGAAAAACATCTTCATTTTCATATTGTGAATAAAAAGAGGGAGTGTTTCCCTCTCACACGGTGAAAAGCAGATGACCACTGAAGGTACTAACGTGATTCTGATTGTCATATATCGTATTGTTCGCCCACAGATGCAAACTAACGACGTCTCCAGCCTCCAGACGCAGTACAGCACCTTGAGAAGAACTCCCGTAACCCGACGCCTGCTGCTCAACTGCTGTAAAAATGTGGTTTGTGTTCTTGACCAACACAGCGGCTGTATTGGATGCATGCACACCTATGTGCCACTCAAAGTGGTACGCTCCTCTCACCGGTGCAGTGAACACACCTGTGGGACACGTGTTTCTGTCAGTCAGCTGTTGCAACATCTGTCAATCACAATGACTTCAACATAGCAGGAAAGGTTAAGGCTTAAACACATACTTGCGGACGACTCCGTCCACAACAACACATTGTTCAGCTTCTGTGCCGGTGCTCCTGCTGCTTCTCCAAACTGGGAGCGCACTGATCTGAATCTACCCCACGTCAAATCACCTGAACTATCACGTTAATATTTCAGAGGTCAGTACCTGTGTTTGGATCGTAGGCACCTCCAATGTTTGTCAGGACGTGTTTGAAGACCAGAGCAGTGTGTGTGTTGAAGGGTCCGATAGCTTTCAAGCCATCAGACAACAGAGAGGCTGAGAAAGCCACCTGCTGGGCTGAGAGAGAGAGTTATTTCATTATTTAAAACTGTCCATGGATATAACAATGATTTCATTTTTCTATGTGTTTCTGTACTATCTATGAAAACTGCTGTGGTTGCAAACTTTACAGTCAATCAATTTTCTAGAGCTCACAGTCTCATTAACTCATTAAGTCAGATAGCAACTAAAATTGTTATTCCTAGATTAGTTACACTAATGATCTACTGTTCCCATTTAAAAACATCCAGTTCTGATTTGTGCAGAATCATACATTCCCCATTGACTGACTAAGCATAAATATTCATAACTGAGCAAAGATAATGGCCTTTCACCAGTAGGTGGTGCTACAGTACAAATATAATTTAAAATCACTGTGTAAGAAATAGTCTTATCAGCACAGGAGCTTGTGTGAGTGCAGCATCTTCAAAGACTGTAAAGTGTTTGGCCACAGGGGGGCGCTGTGAGTGACTACATTTTGTAAAAATTAAATATCTTGCTGTAAATCTCAGCAGCAGAAGCAGCTGACAGCAACCACACGTTCTCCAAGTATTTGGTTTCAGCACCAGAGAATATCTTTCAGAATATCTGAGAACAGGTAACTCTGAGAGTGTGATTTCTCTGCACCAACTATGATTTTGGAAATTGCTCGACTATGTTTGTAAAATTAAAGTCAGTAAACATGTTGGGTTCACCTCTTATATCCATCACTTTGCATGTTCCTGAACATCGCTACCTGATATAATACTCTACCTTGAACCTTGTTTTGTAAGGATGCCATGTCCTTCTGCAGTTGGTCCACGGAGAGAATCAACTCTTTCAGCAGAGCGTGGCTGTTCAGTGAAACGGTTTCATGCTGACCCGTGGAGACGGAGCAGAGCAGCAGCAACGGCAGGAAACACACAGTGATCTTCATTCTCACACTGGACGTTCACACAGTCCAACTCTGTCTTCTGCAAACCTGTGTGATCTTTATGTAGCAGAGAAAAAAGAGGCGTGTAGACGGATGTCAGGGACGTGCACGCGTTTTTCAAAGCAGCTGCTTAGTTCAACAAGCACGATCAGATATTTTCTGACCCTGAACACCTGTTAATCAAACAGCTTTTCACTCTGATCGATTGGATCCAACAGGAACATAAAATGATCTGCTAAAAATGACATGTTTCTGTTCATTTCACATTAGAGATTTCTAACTCTGTTATATTCAGAAGACAATATATTGAACTATGGAACAGCCCTCAGAGTCTCTGTGGACATTGCTCCAGACACGTCTTTGTGCTGTGAATTTCTCCCTGTGCCGAGCTGCTTTTCAGGCCGTCACTGATTGTGTCTGATCGATCGACACCAACATACACTGTAGTTTTATTTTGGAACCAAACAAGAAATGAAAGCCATCAGGAGTGAGACGCTGTATTTTATCCAATGGGCTGTTGTAATGTCAGCTGCAGGTAGGTTCTGCTGTTCTCTTCGGAGTCAGGTTTGATAGACTGGATATGTAACGTCTGGAGACAGGCATGAACCCTAAAGCAAACACAGTCCAGTTGAACAAATAAACATCATCAAGGTCTGTCAACAGTAGTTTACTTCCTGCGTCAGACAAAAAAGGGACAAAAAAGGGGTTTAACTGAGGAATCAGTCCGAAAGTCAAACAAATCCGGTAACTGCAAAACACAGTCCAAAGCAGGGTCAGCGAGTAAGTTCGGCCTTGGGCCAGTTGTTTCCTAATGCATTAGATATCTGGCAGGAGCATAAGCAAAGGCTAATTTAAGAAATTGATTTATAAAAATGCAACTGGAATTTACTTTGTTACTGCTCATGTGAGGTTCTGTGGCCCAGTCACACGTTCGTTTGACTGATTTACTGAATTGTGATATTTTTTTTGGCTATTTCAGAGGTCTGTCAAGCAAGCAACAGAACCTTTGGAACTTCCTGTCAGAACTTTTCAGAATAAAAACTCTCAGCTCGAAACTAAGCATTGCTGCTGAAAGCAAACATTCTTGTGTTTTTACTTTTAAAGAGGAAGTGATGCAGTGGATAACTGTTGCTGCTATGGCCAAGATCTGTTTTAGCACCAGGTGCTGTGCACTGACTGCAGTGCAGCCTGTGGCCTGATGGGCGACTGTTTGCATCTGGCATTCACTGTCACCATGGATAAAAGTATAATAAGCATCTTCAGGTGGTAGATTCTCGCGCTTTGTGACGCAACAGTAAGTTCGGCACAGCTGGTGATTCAAGTATCTTCGACTTCCCTTCAGCTCTGTAGTGCCGCTCTGAGGAGGGTTCGGTCAGTACAGCGTATTGTAGACCATCTCCTGTGGTTAAACTATCACCCAGAACAATAAGTTAAACGTCTGAAGATATTACCCCCCCTCCCCGTAGGCCCTCCTGTCTGAATGGGGCTTTATTTGGGACTTGATAGTGGTGGTGCTGCATGAAAAACACCATTGACATCACTCACAGGTATAAACCACATGAAAAATTCATCATATTTGACCCAATTTTAGTAACGCACTTTTCAAACATGTCATTGGTTCAAATTCATGTTTATATGGATTTAATGAAAGGATTTAATTACCACTGACCTCAGGGCTGAAGGGGCATCTAACAGTTGGTAACCGTCACCTTCAGAGGAACTGTCCAGGATCAGGTCAGACTTATTTAAACCAACTTTATGAAAATTAATTTTCTCAAAATGAACCCGACTAACAGAAGTAAACCTGGTTTAACTGCTGATCTTGCTTCATGAAACAAACACAGAAAGGTCCAGTCCTCTCACTGCATCTCTCCAACTTTCTGTTTCTTACTCCCGTGACTGTGACAGTGCGATTGAATTTGTTTATAATGTAATTTAAATTTGAAACAAAAATAATGAATAAACAACCCACAGATAATATTGCAATAATATGTTTGTGCTTTAATTCAAATGACAGAATCAGAACAATGAATCTCCTCAAACTTTGAAAAGAGAAAAAAAGGCTGCAGTAAAACTGTTGTTGTCTGTCATCGAGCGAGTGAAGAAAAGGAGGGAGTGTTTCCCGCTCACATGGTGAAAAGCAGGTGACCACTGAAGGTGGTATGGCGATTGGTGTTGTCATATGTCTTACTGTTCACCCACAAACGCACAAACACGACATCTCCAGCCTCCAGAAGCAGATTAGCGCCTTGAGAAGAACTCCCGAAATGAGACGCCTGCTGCTCATATGCTGCAAAAATGTGGTTTGTGTTCTTGACCAACACAGCGGCTGTATTGGATGCATGCACACCTATGTGCCACTCAAAGTGGTACGCTCCTCTCACCGGTGCAGTGAACACACCTGTGGGACACGTGTTTCTGTCAGTCAGCTGTTGCGACATCTGTCAATCACAGTGACGTGAACAAAGCAGGAAAGGGACATTTACTGTTAATGTTTCAGAGGTCAGTACCTGTGTTTGGATCGTAGCCACTTCCAATGTTTGTCATGACGTGTTTGAAGATCAGAGTGGTGTGTTTGTCGAAGGGTCCGATAGTCGCCTCACCTTCAGCCACCAGAGAGGCTGAGAAAGCCACCTGTTGGGCTGAGAGAGAGTTGTGTCATTATCTTAAGCTGTTTGGTATTAACAATAATATCATTATTCTGAGTTTTTTTTACTATCTTCTAAATTGCTTATTTTGAGTCTCACCCTCTCCAAAAATCAAATACAGTGGTGTGACGACAGGAACATTTATTGCTTGACAGATAAACAAGGCGACCAAACGTCCCTGTGTTGGGCGGCCCGGCTTGGACCGGGCAGCAGAGCAGAGGGGCAGACGTTCAGACGGGGCGTTGTGTTTGTTTTGGCCAACAGATGGCGCTCACCACTCGCTGTAGCAGCTACATCACTTCTTTCTTCTACTGACCACTTGCTCGGCTAGTTGTAGAAAAAACGGACGCGTAAAACTCGACCAGAAACCAGAAAGTGTCGAGTGAATCCACAACGCCAGCACATCTTTTCAAGCTAGGAGGTCACCCAGGAATCAGGGGTGGGATTGTGGGACTTTGGGATGGTTCTCAGCACCAGATAATAGCTTTATTATCATGAAACAATGACTTATAAGTTATTTTCTAACTAAAAGATAAGACTAACAATGATGCTGACATACCTTCCAGATTTTGCTTCAGTTTGTTGATCTCAGTCTCGTGCCTCTCCACCACAGTCTCCTGCCTCTCCAGTTCTTTGAGCCTTGCTGCATATGCTGACAAAAGAACACAAATAACCGTGGGGGTAAAGTGGGGTTTGGCAGGTGGGGGAAGATTTGTGATGGTGGTGGGTGGGGGCTGTGCATGTTGAGGTCTTCTCCATAGGGATATATATGTGCATACATTCGTAAGGAACTTTACATTTTGTATTAATCAAGTAAACCTAAAACCTTTGTTTAGACTTTGGCTCAGTGAAGTGTCAGCTCAATAATGTCATGGCCGCGCTGCAAAATCAGCTATTCGTTTCATATCATCATCAATGGTTTGACAACAGTAGGTCTATTATGCCATGAGATATTTTTGTAACAGTGGCTCCTAGTGAAGTTTTCCTGGTGCCGCTACATCACTACCTGACATGATACTCTACCTTGATTCTCTTTCTGTAAGGACGTCACCTCCACCTTCAGTTGAGCCAATGAGGCGGTCATCTCTCTCAGCACAGTGTGGACGTCCTGTGTCTCCGTGTCATGCTGACCCGTGGAGACGGAGCAGAGCAGCAGCAACGGCAGGAAACACACAGTGATCTTCATTCTCACACTGGACGTTCACACAGTCCAACTCTGTCTTCTGCAAACCTGTGTGATCTTTATGTAGCAGAGAAAAAAGAGGCGTGTAGACGGATGTCAGGGACGTGCACGCGTTTTTCAAAGCAGCTGCTTAGTTCAACAAGCACGATCAGATATTTTCTGACCCTGAACACCTGTTAATCAAACAGCTTTTCACTCTGATCGATTGGATCCAACATGAACAGAAGATTATCTGCTAAAAATGACATGTTTCTGTTCATTTCACATTAGAGATTTCTAACTCTGTTATATTCAGAAGACAATATATTGAACTATGGAACAGCCCTCAGAGTCTCTGTGGACATTGCTCCAGACACGTCTTTGTGCTGTGAATTTCTCCCTGTGCCGAGCTGCTTTTCAGGCCGTCACTGATTGTGTCTGATCGATCGACACCAACATACTGAGGAATCAGTCCGAAAGTCAAACAAGTCCGAGTGAAGATGGGCTGGTGATAGGGAGCAGGTTTGTGGGCAGTTTGGAAAATCATTAATAATTAACTGAGTCAGCTATTTCCTGGTCCTGTTTGTTATGTACACGTGGACGTACAGGCTGCTATCAGTGGATTTCATGTCTGTGTTTTTGGTAATGAGGTTTTATGAACCAGTGAAACACAGTTGGATGGAAAACGGGTTCATTACTCGAAGCTTTTTAAATCAGATCTCAATGGAGACCTCTGCTGGTCAAAGTGAGGAAAAGCGCTGTGATGCAAAAATATTTCACAACAAACCAACACATGAATCTCCTTGAAACAAAATGATTGAATTGATTGATGAATACATGAATGCATTAATAAATATGTAAATTGATACATAACTAGATAAACATGTTCTGTTGCATAAACCAGGAAACTGAAAAACAATAAAGATAACATCTCACATTGTGGATTTAGACATTTAGACTCAGAGGAAGTGAATAAAGTGAGGAGTGTACACACACTTGCACTTGTCTGTAGTATAATGAATAAAGTAAGAATTGTTGGAGTTACACACCTCAACCTACAAAGTCTTGCTGTGTTTCGCACGTTTGTGAAACCAGATTTCGACGCAGTCACGCGGGAGTGTGTGGAAACGAAGCTTCACACGTCATTGGTCGAGTGAATCCAGCCTCAGTACAAAGCTTCACTGCGAATAGATTCATTTTTGTGATGTAATGTGATTTTAGCATTTTTCAGTTTTCTGAAAATAAACTAAAAATAGACTTACAGGAGTAAATGTGGTTTAACTGATAATCTTGCTCTCAGTATGAAGGGCAGTAGCCGAGTTAATCCACTGGGTGTCGTAGTTGCGCCCCTTTATTTCCTGCTGAATTTTTCCTCTATGGGGCACCATAGCTTTGAGATGCGATCTGTGCGGGACGCCAACTGTATGTTAATATTGTTGATGTTATTTTATTTCATTATTTTAAGTAATTTATTTTCAGTGTTTCATTTGATTTGATTATTTAGCCCCATTTCTGTATTTCAGTGCCCAAAGTGTTTTCTACACAAGGAGCCAGCAGTCATATTGTAGTAAACTTTTATTCATCATGTAACCCAGCATTATTAAAGTATACTCTTTATCTTTTGTGTAAGAGTAAACTCTGTTGCAATGATCTCTGACCATATCCAGTGAATTCTTTGAAACTCTTTGGGACTCCAGGAGATGTGCAGCTGTGTTGGAAGTTAAGTGTTGGTGAAGAGGTCCAGACTCATATTCTGGCCCAGACCTGGACTTCTGACCCCCGACGTCATTGTGAACTAAAACATGCCACTGGGTCTCAGCCACAATCTATAACTACTGAGTCCAGCGCTTCCTTCTCCCCGTACGACACCCCCACCACACACACCAAGAAACACAACGCAGGGTCCTAGCAGCACATGCACAATTACAAGTACATCACTTTACCTTTCTCTGTTTCTTATTCTCATTATAAAAATAAAGAAATATCCAAAGATAGTACTGCAATAAAGTGTTTATCCTTTAATTCAAATGACAATCAGAAAATGTAATCACTTTAAACTTTGATAAGAAAATAAAGAAATACAGTATAACCATTATTTTTCTATGATTTTCATGCAGATTCAGATAAAAAACATATAGTGAAGAAAAGGAGGGAGTGTTTCCCTCTCACATGGTGAAAAGCAGATGACCACTGAAGGTGGTATGGCGATTCATATTGTCAAATACCTTTGCACCGTGCCACAAACGCACAAACACGACATCTCCAGCCTCCAGACGCAGATTAGCGCATTGAGAAGAACTCCCGTAACCGGATCCCTGGTGCTCAGCTACTGCAAAAATGTGGTTTGTGTTCTTGACCAACACAGCGGCTGTATTGGATGCATGCACACCTATGTGCCACTCAAAGTGGTACGCTCCTCTCACCGGTGCAGTGAACACACCTGTGGGACACGTGTTTCTGTCAGTCAGCTGTTGCGACATCTGTCAATCACAGTGACGTGAACAAAGCAGGAAAGGGACATTTGCTATCAAAGTGACAGTTCGGGTTCTTTGACGTGGGGTTGAGCGAGGTAGTAATCCACAGTGAGAGTATTACCAGCAGTAGCTCAGCGCTACCGTATTCCTGCGCATGCTGTAGTTGCGCTTTTGCATAGTAGTGTTGTGCGTAGGAATACGGTAGTTCAGTGGTTCACAAACTACTTGTGAACTGAACTACATTATTCAAAACCGCCGTATCAATAAGCTCCAACCTCAACGGTTCTGCTATCGGTACTGGAGCAGTCACTTTTCTTTTTTTTTCTCTGCTAGATAAACGTTTTCTTTCCGTTTAAGTACCGGACCGATAAGCAGTATCGGTAAGAGTAGTAGTACCCATCCCTACACATTGCTCAGCTTCTGTACCGGTGCTCCTGCTGCTTCTCCAAACTGGGAGCGCCCTGATCTGAATCTGCTGCAGGTGAGACACTGACAATAGATCAGTCCCTTGCACAACCCAAAGCTTAATAACCTGAACTGTCACTTGGATATTTCAGAGGTCAGTACCTGTGTTTGGATCGTAGGCACCTCCAATGTTTGTCAGGACGTGTTTGAAGATCAGAGTGGTGTGTTTGTTGAAGGGTCCGATAGTTTGCGCGCCATCAGCCAACAGAGAGGCTGAGAAAGCCACCTGTTGGGCTGAGAGAGAGAAAGCCTTGTGATTATGTTAAACTGTCTTTGGTGTTCACAATGAAACCATTATTCTGTGTCTTTTTTTATAAACAAGGAAAATACAAACAAATAAAATACAACAGGCTCATCGCAACAGTCGGAGGTCAGGCCCTAATTTCTAGGTCAGAAAACCTCTGTTAGCACAGGACTGTGTGTAAATGCAATAATCTTCAAAGACTGTAAAGTGTTTGGCCACCAGGTGGCGCTGTAAGTGATTGAATTGTGTAAAAATGAAACGTGTTCCTCAGATCTCAGATCTAGCAGCAGCTGACAGCAATCACACATTTTCTCCAAGAAACACGTTCTGTTGATCTTCAGCTGATGAAGGGGAAATAAAATGATTGCAGATACGGCAGCATTTGGTTTCAGCACCAGATATCTATATTGTTATGAAATAGTGATAGTGTTGTCATTTTCTGTCTAAAAGATCAGAGTAATGATGATTTCGACGTAATACCTTCCAGATTTTTCTTCAGCATTTTGATCTCAGCCTCCTGCTGCGCCACCACAGCCTCCTGCTTCTCCAGCTCTTTCAGCTTCGCTGCAGATGCTGAAGAAAGAGCACAAATAACTGAGTGAGATTTTTCTGCTTGAATGTATTTGTAAAATTTAAGCAAACAAAATCCAAAATGTTGGGTTACTTAATTATATTTCCATTGTTTTGGATATGAACTGCTTTGGCATAAGATAGATAAAACAACAGTGGATCCTAGTGAAGTTTCCCTGGTGCTGTTACTTCTGTCACTACCTGAGATAATACTCTACCTTGATTCACTTCCTGTAAGGACGTCACCTCCACCTTCAGTACGGCCAGTGAGGCGGTCATCTCTCTCAGCACAGTGCGGACGTCCTGTGGAAAGGGCTGTTGGAGTGTCTTCGTCTTAGGCTGACCCGTGGAGACGGAGACGACCAGCAGCAACAGCAGGAAACACACAGTGATCTTCATTCTCACACTGGACGTTCACACAGTCCAACTCTGTCTTCTGCAAACCTGTGTGGTCTTTATAAAGCAGAGCGAAAAGAGGCGTGTAGACCAAGGAGGTGGAATCATTTGTAGATGCAGTAGCTTGAACCAGAACAGTCACATACCTGTATTTTCTGGCGTGTAGATGGATGTCAGGGACGTGCACACATTTTTAAAGCAGCTGCTTAGTTCAACAAGCACGATCAGATATTGTCTGACCCTGAACACCTGTTAATCAAACAGCTTTTCACTCTGATCAGTTGGATCCAACATGAACAGATTATCTGCCAGTTAGAACAGTTTTGTTTATTTCACATTAGAGATTTCTGTTTCTTTTTTTCTTTGTTCTTCCCGCTGGTTTAAAGTGGGCGTGGCTTTTGCCTGGAACACACTGCCTGCGCTGCGTATATCACATCACGCGAGTAATGTAGGCGAGAAACCGAATCTGTTGATCACGCAACAAGACGAGAGACGCGCGTCTCACTCAGGCAGTGCGCGCGCTCTAACCCGATAACATGGGCGCCAAAATGTAGAACCAAGACGTTGCACAACCACGACGCATCCAGCGTGTTCCTGGCCTCACCTGGAAAGAGGTGACGTCATATGTCCATGCACCAATTAGAACACAGGTTCTTGTTGGCATGGTATTTTAATACAGATGCTTTTTAAAACATTACATGCTGTAAAACTTTGAACATTAGCTTGTGTGCAGAGGTGTAGTACTGTTTGCATGGTTTAGCTTACTGACTGTCATGTTTCTGTGTAAAAGCATCACAGATAAAGAAACTGGCAGCTTCCAGCATCTTTTAAGGTGGAATGTTTTCGTGCTTGATACTCAATGCAAGACTGACGTTTGGAAATCAATCAATACATCTTAAATGTCAAATGACAACTTTAACCATTACATTTGTTTTTATTAGCTCTTTCATGATATAACCTTTAGTGATGATCGGATCTTTAAGTGCTTAAAAATGTAGATAAATTTCACCGGATTTTTCCAACTGTGCATATTTTATTTCATCGCTTGGAGAATAAAAGTGGCGGAGCGTTGTTCTGGTGCGCTCTGGCAGCACTACACCTGTGCTTGTGTTTCCACTTGCATTTATGAGCTGAATTTTCTGAACCTTCCCTAAATATGTCTTTCCCAAAATGGGTCACTGCACCTTTTTTATTGGGTCGCTAATTGGCTGAATAAAAATGTATACATTCAATTCATATCAATGCAAATTTATGTGAATTTATTTTCTTAATTAAAATACAAGAGCATTTTTTTTGCTACTCTGGTATTTTCAGTTTAAATGCTTTTCTTTCAATTCAGTTGTGTAAAGGGTTGAAATGCAGTTTACCACGAGGTACCTTGTATATTTTTACTTTCATTTTATGATTGTCCAAACAGAGGCTGGTAACATTTACATGTAAACATCAGTTGGCCATGTCATTATCCTCTTCACAGACGAAAATGCATCAATCAAAGTTCAGCTTTGGAAGGAAGGTGATTCAAAACAAGATGAGACAGAGAAAGAAAGAGGGACGGTGATGGAGATGAGAGAGGAAGAGTATATAGGATAGGATTAGCATTATGTCCCTGTATGTTCACATATGTGTAAACACTTTTTTAAGATTTGACACTAAGTTGTCTGGGGCTTGAAGCCTTGATTAAATGTGTTGTATTGTTCTGTGAATATTTTCCCATTCCCCAAAACAGGAAAACCAAGTTGACACCACATCTTACAAAGAAATCAACACCGTCTCTCACAGTGCCAGAAATATGAGGAAACAGACTTATCAGTTCCCAAAGCTGCTTCACAAAAAAAGCATAACTTATGTCATCTGCACATATTACTTATAATCTGAATGACATGATTGGGTTTAATGAGTGATTTAAGACTGGCAGTAGACAGTGCTGCATTATAACAATCTAATTAAAAAAAGAAAAGACTGAATTTTTAGGGGACTGGCACACTTCACAAAACAGATGTTGATATATTGAAGCAACATCTCAAAACATGAGCCAGGAAGTTAAAGCTTGGTTTAAAATGGTTCTTCCAAATGGACAATGACCCCAAGAATACTTCCAAAGGAAGGACAACAAAATCAAGGTATTTCAGTGGCCATCACATAGGCCTGACTTCAACCCAAGGAAGTGTCTTCAAGCTAACCACACACCTGACTCAGTTACACCTGTTCTGCAGGAGGGCAAAGATACAAATCAAAACTTCATTGTGAGACACGAGGAACCGAGTGTCATGGTCAGGAAAAACAATGAGGAAATGATGAATCAGTTCTGGTCACAGTTCCATTGTTGGTAATGTTAGTTCATGGCTGTTGGCAGGTGAGCAGCCTTGGCTTTGGAGACACTGATCACTAACGATAATGTAATCAGATTACATCACTGCTTCACAATAAACAAAACTTTACTCTGTGCCGTTTGTCTACTGCACAAACAGAATGTCCCTCTGAAGTGAAATGACATGATTGGGTTTAATATTTAACCTCAACCTGGCAGTCTGCAGAACCTAAATATATATGCTCAACACACTTTATTAGGAACACCTGTACACCTACTTATTCATGCAACTGTCCAACCAGCTGAACATATAGTAGCAGTGCAACGCCAAATCAAGGGCGGCATCATTGGGGCCGTGAAGGTCGAACCGAACCCAAACAGTCTGGTCACAAACATGCCTGCTTGAATTAAACATTGAAATCTAATTTGGGGTTAAAGTATTAACATTAGCAGTGATGATTTATTTGTGTTGCATATTTCACAATAATTTTACTATGAGCCTTATTGTTTTGTGTTATGATTAATTTGTCAGAACATTGATTTGAATTAAAGCTTTGATAACGCTTTGGCACCAAAAAAAGAAAACAAATAACGCCCAAAGTGATTCACTCAGTTTTTTATGTTTTGTAATCTGTAGCAGTGCGCTAAAAGAAGGCATCGTCTATTACATGTTAAAACTTAAAATAGTTTCAAATTAACTCAAATTAAACATCCTGAGCAGATATTCTGTCTTAAACAAATGTGACAACTTTTAAATAAAAATAAAAAAAAAGTTCGAAATATGAAAAAAAACAGGACAATACATTTAAATACAAAAACAATTGTAACTTAAAGTCTTTGGCACAAAACCTCAAGTGTATAAATCCAGTGTTAATAATCAGCAGCCAGTGACCTTCCACATTTCTTTACATATCTAGAGATTTAAGAACGTTTCCTTGTTTTGGCATTTCAGAGTTGATGGCACTCTCTCAGAAGATAAACATACTTCCACATTTGAAGGTTAAATACCAATGTGCAGAAATGGAGTTCAATATTTGTGCTTCTACTGAGACCAGTGTAATACAGATAGTGCAACTGGAAATTGATTTTTAAAAAAAGAACAAAAGGCAATCAAAACATTAATGAACAAGGTTTAGCCAATAGAAATAAACTCTAAACTTTTTCTGAAATGTAAAAGAAAATGTAAAATAATGTATTGATCATGATGATTTTCAGTATTGATTGTTAGGTCCATAAATTGTCAGGAAATATTGAAAAATGTCTGTCACAGTTTCTGGAATCCAGAAATGAACATGTTCAAGTTTCTTTCTTTGTCTCAAAAGTAAAAAAAAACAAGGCGACTTTAAAATAAAATATTTGCATATAAACATGTAATAGATGGTTTATAACACACTATGATGTAGTTGTGTTTTCTGTATATGTATGTATAAAGTATTTGTTCACAACTCTATCTCCTCCTGTATAAACAGATAATTAACAACACAGTAAAATACAGCTGGAATAATATAAAATGTTTTCATAGGAGCCGTTACGACTATGAATATTTTTGACTTAATGTCTTTATATCCGTTTACAACTACGTTATAGTGTGTTATAAACCATTTATTAAATGTTTGTGTACGAGCTGTACTTAATACTGATCGGTTAGATGAGTTACATAACTTAAAAAAATTCCAGTCATATCTGAATATATTTCCAGTATTTCATATGAAATGATATCTACACAGGGTCTGATGGACATGTGCACTGTAGTGGTGATCATCTACGGTGGCTTGTTCAGCCCTGTGGCAATTCATTTTACAACTGCTTTTGGCAAAGATATTTTACATAACTGTTCCACAATGGTCCCTCAAACGCTAAGATAGTGACTGTGTGATGAACTCATTAATCAATTACTTTATCATTCATTTATAATGATATTAAAACAGAAAAGTTTGTGATATTAAATTTGGGCCGTGGATGTTTGAAGCTCTAACCCCGTTAGTCTCGTGTGACCACCCGTCTCACGTAACGACATCTGGTCATGTGAGGGCCACGGCAGACGCGGTGAAGGCACAGGTCTAAAGGCAGATGTGTGGCTACATTTCGGACTTAAAAACTCTTTTGACGGCGAGGAGCTGGAGAAAAGCAAAGCCATGTGCCGAGAGAAGTCGCGTGTACCCGTTCGTACCTAACGCAGCTGGTGCACAGGAGCGTGTTAGCAACGCACATCACTGACCTTCCTATTGTTTCTGGAGACGTGCGTGTGAACTGTCCGTCACGTTAAGTAACTAGTGCATTAATGTCATTCTTAATGTAAACGTTAATATTTTTATTCCTTCCCGCCGGCGACAGTCGGAGCAGCAGCCGTTTTGTTTTCAGGTTTCCGTCCGTCCCGTTCCCGTGGACGTGATATCTCAGTAACTCCTTTACCAAACTTCTTCAAATTTGGCACAAACATTCACTGGGACTGAAGGATGAACTGATTAGATTTTGAAGAAATCAGGAAATCAGTGGCAATACGCAGCAGTGACCGTTACCATAGCTGAAATAATTACATAACTGATGTTTTTCTCCTGATCCTCGCTCAGTTTCAGGTTGTGGTCAATGACTAACAGGGGGCGGGGCCTGCTTCGGTTTTTTGATAAACAACAACCTCTGTGTTTCTGAGAACCTTTAAATCAGTGGATTATATCAGAGAGACTCTTGTAAATGAGTCACGGAGAGTGAGTTCATTCTGAATCAAGCAGCAACAGAAGTTGTAGCATCTCGTCTTTGTGTTAATTTGCCTTTTTTCCCATGACACGCGCTGCGATGAGACTGTGCACGCTCTCGTTACGAGGACGATGCTGAAACGAGACGACGCGGTCCCACCGTTCGCAAACTAAGTATTTCTGAGTATTTGGTCTTTAGGTCGAACACTACATCTGAAGGAAGCGTGTTGAGCTCTGCAAAGTTGTGAGGCAAAACTTATCGGCAGAATAATCAATAATAAAAATAATTGTTGGTGAACACAATGGCATGACTACCCAAGAGCTATTAAGATATACCTACTCGTGTAATGATTAATTCATGAGTTTGATATGAGAGCACAGATGAGGCTGCAACTAATGATTATTTTTATTATTGATTAATCTGTAAATAATTTTCTCAGTTGATTGATGAGTTCCAATTTCCAAATCAATGCTTCAAATATCTTGTTTTGTCCAAGAAAGAGTCCAAAACAGACGGTTTGCTATCATAGAAAAATGACTCTTAACGATTAAACGATTATCTAAATAGTTGCTTATTATTTTCCTGTCGATCAACTATTAGATTAATTGATTAATTGTTGTAGCTCTACAGAAAAAGCAACCACAAAGCCACGTTTCTCTTGTGCGCTGCAGTTTGTAATTGTTCATCCATCACCGATCAGAGGAAGACGTCCAAGGTCTGTGAGATGTGCTGCCGGCACAGCGGACAGCAGCGCTGCTGGGCGGGTCTGCGCTGCGTCAGGATGTCGGCGCAGTGCCGGCAGAGGCAGAGGTGACGGCACGGCAGCAGCAGCACCGTCTTGCTCAAGTCCTGGCAGATGACACACTTCTTCCTCTCTTCCTGCTCCTTCAGCATGGTGAGCAGCTCGCCGTCCTCCCCCACCGAGCTCGGCTCGGATGTACTCATCCTGCTGCTGCCGCTCGCCGGCTCTCCGTCCTGCTGAGCGTGAGGCTGCACTGACTCCGGCTGGCTCAGGCTACTCGCTGGCAGCGGGTCGGCCTCAGTCATTAAGCCGCTCGTGTCTGTGTCCAGGAGCCTCGTCCTGCTCGTGTCCTGTCCTGCCCTGGTGTGGACTTCCTGGTAGACCAGAGCTGGTTCCAGCATCACCGCGTACAGCCTGCGAAAGGTGGTCTCTATGCCACGGGCCCCCGGCAGAGCGGTGACCAAACGGAGGCTCAGCTGTCCAGCAAGGACAGGAAGCCGAGGGTTCAATACCAGCAAAGCCAGTGAGATGATGGCCGCTGTGACGAGCAGGCCGTGTGAGTCAACCATGAAAACAGTGATGAAGACACGTCCCAGCGCTCCCAGGAAGTCCAGCAGCAGCTGGCAGGGCGTCCACAGCAACACAGAGGCGCCGACCAGACAGCTGTACAGGAAGGTCAGCAGATTCAGAGCCAGCTCCGCTACTTTGTGGACAGGGCCCGCCACCGCCTCCCAGACACCCGCCAACACAGACAGACAGTTCTGCGTGCTGATGAGCACGATGTTGACCACCGTGTTGACGAAGTAGAGAACGAGGCTGAGCGCGATGAGGACGCCCTCACATGTCTGTCGCAGGATGCAGCTCCCTAAAATAAACCCGCGGTGCAGGACGTCCTTGGTGCGCCACGCCACATGACAGAATAGGTGTCCGATCATCTTGAAACTTTCAAAGACACCTCCCAGCGTCTGCAGCCAGCCCTCCACAGCGTGCAGGGCTGCGTGGGCAGCGCTGGAGACGGCCTCGGTGGCGGTAAGGAAGGAGAAAAGAGCAAAGTTCCAGTATTCGACCAAAGTGGAGCTGCTCAGGGTGACCAGCGTGCTGTGGAAGGAAACGCCCATGGCGGACAGGAAGCGAAGCAGCCAGCTGAACGTCCTGACAACCAGGTCGAGCAGCAGGCAGCAGGCGTCCACACATCTCCCAACAGCAAGAGACACCACGTTCACTTCATCCATATTAGACTGGAGAGAGGGGAAGTCACAAGTGGAGTTAGAGCTGCACAGTACACTGCATCAGTCAGTAACTGCTTCACAATGTAGATTTCATAAAATCCCAATATATGTTGTATTTTAACTGCATTGGAACAGATTAAATTCATTGTCTTATATCAGACTAATTGTGATCTGTAATGTAAATACCTAGTGTTAGCAAGAAAATGCACAGTATTTAAAGTACAAAAGTGAAAGTAGGGGGGTGGGGGTGAAACATGATGCATTTGTTGATTATGTTTTGTTTTATTCAATGAATCTGTGAAGTAATTATTGCTTTAAAATGAATGTAGGGGTATACAATCACAACATTTGCTACTTGAATGTAGTAAAGTCAAAGTTTAAAGCAAGTAACTGAAAAACTGTGCAAGTGCAGAACATTGGTAAAAGTACTTACCTACTTTCCTGCACGTTTATATTTACATGACATAATGGCAGCAGGAAGGGGGCTGCTGACACGTTCACAGAATTTCAGTCAATTTATTGTGTTGTTTTAATTGTCGTTGACTGTGGGAATGAATGACAAACACACCACTTTCTTTATATTGAAAATCTATTTTAACGACTGTTGCTGTGTATGATGTGTGCGCCGAATTTAACATAACCTCTTGTTAAATAACCGTTACTTATCTCCTACTTGTGACGAGCGTGTAGTCCAGTACACGTAAAATTAGCTGATTTCTAATTGGAGTTCGGTATTAAAACGACATTTTTTAGGTTGTTCCAATAGAAGCGTTAACTGAGCTGCAAACAGACGTCAGTGGATGTGTCCGTGGAAAGACAGCACAAAGTCCCGTAACTTCTACAAACCTCGGTCAAGGCATTGTATTAATCTTTTACGTCTGAAGCTTTCAGCATCTCTTGCTAACGTCGCTAACAGCACCGAGCAGACCACACCCGTCATCTTCAACGAGCGAGGCGGGAATTTAAATCATAAACAAAAACAAAGGTTTCGGGGAAGATTCGGCTGAAGACCGTTTTCAGTGACTCACCGTAGCGACATGGCGCAGGAAGATTTAACCGCTGGAACATTCACAGAGAACTACAAGTATTAGCCATGATTATTTTTTTACCATGTTTTCCGTCTTCCTCTTGTCTTTGGTTTTTAACGGCGGTTGGTAACCGGTGTATTCGGTGCATCACCGCCACCAGGCGGCTCGGAGTGAGCACAGCGGGTTGACTGTCTGCTTCCCTTCATCTCTGATTTATTTAATGGGACTTTTTAGTGTGTCTGTACTAAAGTCTGTCTTTCCATGAAGACATTAAAAAGCCCCTTTCTTTCTGTTATTTTTTGCTTCATGAAGTTGAAAAAAAAAAAAAGTCAAAAAGTGCAAAAGTTTTTGCACCAATCTAGATCAGTGGTTAGAGCCTTATAATAAAAAATAAATATAAATTATTGAAATCAAAAGCATGAAATCCACACATATGAGAGGAAAAAAAATATTTTTGAATAAATAAAATCAAAAAAATGAAATTTTTGCATGAAAAAAGGACTATCATCTATCATAGTTGCCAATTCATTGACAGTCAATCAACTAATTGATTAAATGGCTAATTGTTTCAGCTCTACTTCTATATAGGTCTACTGTTGAGCCATGTAATTTATGAAATGGCATCATACTTAATAAACTCCTCATACGTTTTGTATGCAAAGAAAAGGTAACCAGTAACCAAGTGTGGTACAAGAATAAAGTAGCATAAAAAGAAAATATACATATACATCAACACTGTATATAAATACAGTGGTTGAGTAAATGTACTGATTTACATCTGATATAGATTACTAACTTTACCGTTATAATCATCGCTATGAGGAGTTGATTAGTTTTAATTAACGAGCCTTTAAATAACCAGAAATTATTTCGTTACATTTTTCTTTTTGTTTAATAAAGTATTTAAAAATAAAGATTCAGAGAGAAGAATTTTCAGTTGGCTGCTACAACTGTAGGGAGGCTGCTGAGTGTGGCCCCGCCCAGCGAAAAACGCGCCATCAGTCCTCTCCTACGTCCGCAGATAACATGTAAAGACTGAGTGTCTGCCGGCGAGTCACATTATCTTCTTTAATCTGAACGAAGAGAAAATGAGTGGACGCGGCAAAGGAGGAAAGGGACTCGGAAAAGGAGGCGCCAAGCGTCACCGTAAAGTTCTCCGTGATAACATCCAGGGAATCACCAAGCCCGCCATCCGCCGTCTGGCTCGCCGTGGCGGAGTCAAGCGTATCTCCGGTCTCATCTACGAGGAGACCCGCGGTGTGCTCAAGGTCTTCCTGGAGAACGTCATCCGTGACGCCGTCACCTACACCGAGCACGCCAAGAGGAAGACGGTGACCGCCATGGATGTGGTCTATGCCCTGAAGAGACAGGGCCGCACCCTGTACGGCTTCGGCGGTTAAACTCACCCTGACCCGCTCATACCGACACTCAAAGGCTCTTTTAAGAGCCACCCACTAAATCTCAAGAGATTAATCCTGCTTTATCTAATCAAAGAAATGCTTAAACCTGCTAACAGTACATCAACACTATTACATATCAACACAGTAAAAAGCTTGATACTGCTGATTTCATATGGTCACTGATCTAACTCCAGTTGTTTAACTATGTAACTTCTATTTGCAAAGTACTCAATTATCAAACGTAAAGGCTTCATTCATTTTAAAATTCATTAATTCAATAGTTTTCCATATTATATTTGATTTTTTGCAAGCCACCAAATCTTAAGAGTAATCCTGTTTAATTATTCATAGTACATAATTCCTATTTCCAGCAGTAGAAGTTTACCTAAGAATAAAACGTTGATTGAATCCTACAATAGAAAATCTGCTTTGACTGATATGTATGTGGTTAATATATTAATACTAAAAGAAAACTAAGACTGCCATTGTACAGTTATCACTGATCTCCATCAGTTTCAACTTTTAGTATAATTGAACTCCAGTCTCAGTGTTGAGCTTTGACTGAGGTTCTGTCAACTTAGCCTCAGAATTTGAATATTGATATTAGATATTCATTGATATTCATTTTTCCCTTTAAAACACATTCATATAAATATGTAAACAAACCTATACCTTACATGATTAGCAGCTTAAGACAAGTTGCTTGTAAAGGACCGGTACTGAACTGTTTTGGCATTGAACATTTACAGCCTACAATACATAATGTATTTCTCCAATATCTATTCTAGTTTTATCTCCTGTAACATACATCCACTCAGATATACTCAATCAGACCTGGTTTGTAACCTGACCTCATGAAGTGTTGTAATAAATAGCAATGGTAAATGGTGTGATGTGGTTTAGAACAGGATGATGTTTGATCTTTCAGAAAGAGTGTGTGGCTCTTAAAAGAGCCGTTGTGTTTAGAGAAGAGAGTTCCCGTTTACTTCTTGGCGGGCTTCTCGGTCTTCTTGGGCAGCAGCACCGCCTGGATGTTGGGCAGCACGCCGCCCTGAGCGATGGTGACTCCGCCGAGCAGCTTGTTGAGCTCCTCGTCGTTGCGGACAGCCAGCTGCAGGTGGCGGGGGATGATCCTGGTCTTCTTGTTGTCGCGGGCGGCGTTTCCGGCCAGCTCCAGGATCTCAGCGGTCAGGTACTCGAGCACCGCCGCCAGGTAGACGGGAGCTCCGGCACCGACACGCTCGGCGTAGTTGCCCTTCCTCAGCAGCCTGTGGACACGGCCGACGGGGAACTGGAGTCCAGCACGAGAGGAGCGGGTCTTGGCCTTTGCTCTGGCCTTTCCTCCGGTCTTACCACGTCCAGACATGTTGTAAATTTCGTTTCTTTAAGTACAGAGAAAGAGAAGTATCAAACTCAAGCCGACAACCTGATATATATACACCAACCTGCTGCTTCCGGATTGGCCACATTGAGCGTAACGATGATCGTCCAATCAGGAGTGAGTACACGTCACTAAGACTTCCGCTCCGCGCGTCGTATGAGATTTCAAAAAGAGGGTTGACCGGTTAAATCGGTGTTAACTGTGAAATATTACACAGTAATAGATTAAATATAATTCAAACAACCATATATTTCTTATAAGAAGTATACAGTATAAGTAACCAGGGTATTAAAAATCCTCATGTGTTTAATTGAAGTAGCTGAATTGTAATGTGATAAATAATACATAAATGAATGTTAACATGAATTGATTTTCAATTTAAATGATGGTAATGAATGAAACATTCACTTTAGCTGATTCAGGGATTTACAATATACATAAAACTTGCTATGGAAGTTATTAAAAGTGGGCAAGATTTTCATAAACGTGCCTTTGTATTTAAAATATTTTGTTGTCATGAGAATTGTCTGTTCTTTTTTGATACACACAGTTCACACCTTCTTTACAGTGCTGTTCCAGCATGAACACATACAAAACAAAATAAAGAATTATGTCAATCAGATGATTTTGCATTGTGCACATTAAGTTTCCACTGCAGGGAATTTCAAAATACAACATGCCACATGAACATATATATGTATTGTTCTATATTAGCGAAAGTTGTCAGAAACATGTATATGACTTCGACAAAATGATGTAAATACAGCTTGTTCATTGCTTATTTATTGGAGATGTGATTTTCCAGACTTTTACATATCACATATTTTAGACTTGATGTCTTTGTCATGATATTCAGTGTTTTGTGTACACCTGCATGTCTGAACAAAAACACGTTTGTTTATAATTTATTTTAATAAGAGTACATGGATTATATTTTAACTGGCACTTTTTACAGTTTCATCCTGTGTAAAGGAACTGTGATGTTAACCGCAACAATAATTGTGTGTAGGTTATTTTTTTTTCTGTGTCATCATGTGCTAATCCAGCATATTTAATTACAGTGAAAGGGACCAGCTCAGCAGACAATTGTTGGGTGGATGTTATATTTTTACTATGTGAAGAGGGAAAAAAAAAAAAAGTAAATCATAAATTGATTATAGTGGAATAAGTAAATTTCACAGATTTAAACATTGGATAACTACAGCTTTATACAGAATGGGATAACATTTAACAATGTAGTAGTGTGAAGGCAACACCAAGAAGCACAACTGGTAGATATACATTTGCATAACTTTATTTTTTATAAAATAAAAAATAAAATAAAAAAAAAATCATAAAACCATTGTATTGTAAATAGTTTGACTGTTTTGTGAGACAACTTAAATCTTTGGAATTGTTCTCTTAGTTGAATCAGTGTGTGGCCCTGAAAAGAGCCTTTGTGTAGTTGGTACCAACAGCGGATTTACTTGGAGCTGGTGTACTTGGTCACGGCCTTGGTGCCCTCAGACACGGCGTGCTTGGCCAGCTCCCCGGGGAGCAGCAGGCGGACGGCGGTCTGGATCTCCCTGGAGGTGATGGTGGAGCGTTTGTTGTACTGAGCCAGGCGGGAAGACTCCCCGGCGATGCGCTCAAAGATGTCACCGACAAACGAGTTCATGATCTGCATGGCCTTTGAGGAGATGCCGGTGTCGGGGTGGACCTGCTTCAGCACCTTGTACACGTAGATGGCGTAGCTCTCCTTCCTGGTCTTCCTCTTCTTCTTGCCGGTCTTAGAGACGCTCTTGGAGACGGCTTTCTTGGAGCCCTTCTTCGGTGCTTTCACGGGATCAGGCATGTTGATGCTGGAGTGAGTCCGTTAGTGGATGACTCGAGTTGCTTGGCGCTGGTGTATTTGTATGTGCTTCATGCAAACATGACTGTGCTGTTCCTCGCACAGGATTGGCTGAATTTTTAAGCGCGACTGGGCATGTGCCATACAAGCGACCTTTTAACGTTTATCTGTATACGCGAGAAGGCATCAAATGTTTTATTGCCATTTACTGTTAAAGGGACAAATGATAAGATTTAGAATCATTAATAGGAAGGTTTAAGTGATTAAAAAACATAGTACCATCTATTGTTATAGATATTATATATCTTACATGTAGAATTTCAATTTAATGTATGCATAAACCACTTATATAAATATATAACACATTACACATAATTGTATTAAATTATGTTCTAACTAGAATTCTATGTTTGAAAATCATTTTATTTATGTATTTATTTGGTTTATTAAATAATTGGTCCTTTTCATGTTTAATTATTATTGTGTAACCCTTTCGTTTTAATAATGAAGACAAAATTAATGCAAGTATAGAACTCAGGTATATTCTGAATAAGATCTTACACAATCATACAGGTGCTTTTCCACTGATGATAAAATAAATTACGACACATAAAAATATTTACCACACTAACTAGATGAAGCCTACACAGGATGTCTGGGCCCTTGATGAACACGTTTCTTTTTTCACAGCAGTAGTTATGTTAAACCAACATGCTTTGATGACAGGTCTTGTGAGAACGTTTTCAGCTGACCATATAAAACAGTAAAATTTCATTCCCCAAAATTGATTTATCAAGTTGTGAAACATACAATGAGGAACAAGAAGATAAGTAATCTCTCACAGGGACAGTTTATAATGGTATGATAGTAATAGTGTTCACGCACTGTTAGCGGGTTTAAGCATTTGTTGATTAAATAAAATAGGATTAATCTCTTAAGATTTGGTGGCTCTTGCAAAAAAATCAAATATAATATGGAAAATTATTGAATAAATGAATGAAATGAATTCAAAAATCAGTAAACAAAGGGGCTAAAAAGCTGCTGCAATCCGCCATCAGCTGACAGCATCTTGTCTGTATGTAGCCTTCTGTTAACACAGTAATAAGAAGCATGTTTTGATACACAATAATTGAGTACTTTGCAAATAGGAAAGTTACATAGTTACACAACTGGAGTTAGATCAGTGACCATATGAAATCAGCAGTATCAAGCTTTTTACTGTGTTGATATGTAATAGTGTTGATGTACTGTTAGCAGGTTTAAGCATTTCTTTGATTAGATAAAGCAGGAATAAAGCATCTCTTGAGATTTAGTGGGTGGCTCTTAAAAGAGCCTTTGAGTGTCGGTATGAGCGGGTCAGGGTGAGTTTAACCGCCGAAGCCGTACAGGGTGCGGCCCTGCCTCTTCAGGGCATAGACCACATCCATGGCGGTCACCGTCTTCCTCTTGGCGTGCTCGGTGTAGGTGACGGCGTCACGGATGACGTTCTCCAGGAAGACCTTGAGCACACCGCGGGTCTCCTCGTAGATGAGACCGGAGATACGCTTGACTCCGCCACGGCGAGCCAGACGGCGGATAGCGGGCTTGGTGATTCCCTGGATGTTATCACGGAGAACTTTACGGTGACGCTTGGCGCCTCCTTTTCCGAGTCCCTTTCCTCCTTTGCCGCGTCCACTCATTTTCTCTTCGTTCAGATTAAAGAAGATAATGTGACTCGCCGGCAGACACTCAGTCTTTACATGTTATCTGCGGACGTAGGAGAGGACTGATGGCGCGTTTTTCGCTGGGCGGGGCCACACTCAGCAGCCTCCCTACAGTTGTAGCAGCCAAATCCCTTTTGATTGAAAACTTGTAGTAAAAGTGGAAGATCTTCGATTTTCTTAAAACAAAAATTGTTTGTGACATTTATTGTTTATTGATTAGCTGTATTCTACTGGCTGTTCGACAGGGACCGGAAACACTGTGGAATCCTTAATTACCTACACAGGAAGAGCTCGGCTCTATCAGTGTATTTACAAGTTCTGAATACTGGTAGTTTTATTCTATTCCACAATTACAAACAAACTATCAATTTTAGTAGTTAATTTTCAAGCTATGCTTTTGTCCACTGTGATGTAGATAATGTGTCATAAATGTGAGTTAATGCGTGAGGTTTTAAAACATAGCTCAATGATCTGCTCCGCCAA
This sequence comes from Seriola dumerili, assembly GCF_002260705.1. Classification (NCBI taxonomy): domain Eukaryota; kingdom Metazoa; phylum Chordata; class Actinopteri; order Carangiformes; family Carangidae; genus Seriola; species Seriola dumerili. The sequence continues at coordinate 909,472 of NW_019174341.1, forward strand.
ACTTCCCGCTAATGGTTGGACATTTTAACATGGCAGTCTATGGGGATTGCAAGATTTTGTTGTCGGCCCCAGGCGGCTATTTGACCTGCAGTGTCTGGTACTTCCGTGTCGGCTTTATTTTCAGCCTCAGAAGTTTCAAAAGAACCGTGTTGGGCGAAAGGTTTCTATTCACAAAAATAGTATAAACTGTTCCTTCATCTATTCCTGAGCGATGAATAAACAGGTCAGTCAGCCTCTGAATGTCTACTTCCAGCTGTAATAGTTTTGGGTGTCACCTATCCACCAATAAAGTGACATGGACGTCTAGTAATTTTAGTGTGTCCACAGTAATATAGTTATAATATAGTTAACAGGAAGATGTTTGATCTCTCAGAAAGAGTGTGTGGCTCTTAAAAGAGCCGTTGTGTTTAGAGAAGAGAGTTCCCGTTTACTTCTTGGCGGGCTTCTCGGTCTTCTTGGGCAGCAGCACCGCCTGGATGTTGGGCAGCACGCCGCCCTGAGCGATGGTGACTCCGCCGAGCAGCTTGTTGAGCTCCTCGTCGTTGCGGACAGCCAGCTGCAGGTGGCGGGGGATGATCCTGGTCTTCTTGTTGTCGCGGGCGGCGTTTCCGGCCAGCTCCAGGATCTCAGCGGTCAGGTACTCGAGCACCGCCGCCAGGTAGACGGGAGCTCCGGCACCGACACGCTCGGCGTAGTTGCCCTTCCTCAGCAGCCTGTGGACACGGCCGACGGGGAACTGGAGTCCAGCACGAGAGGAGCGGGTCTTGGCCTTTGCTCTGGCCTTTCCTCCGGTCTTACCACGTCCAGACATGTTGTAAGTTTTGATTCTTTAAGTACAGAGAAAGAGAAGTATCAAACTCAGGCAGACAACCGGATATATATACACCAACCTGCTGCTTCCGGATTGGTCACATTGAGCGTAACGGTGATCGTCCAATCAGAAGAGAGTATACGTCACGAAGGTTTCGCTCCGCGTGTTGTATGAGATTTCAAAATCATGTTCATCATATTCATGCAACGACCGTTGTGTTCAAATATGAAACTTTCATATTCATGTTAATCACTCTACAGCTGTGAGTTAGTTCTGATGAGTACCTGCTCGTTAGCTGACCACATTTCATGAGGAAACTTATTGTTAATATTCAGTATATTATCCTATTAAAACTATTAATACTATGCTATTAAAACCTACATCAATTATTTTTAACCATCTTTATTAAGACACCTTGAGTCACTTACAAATATAAACAGACATCACAAACAAGTCTCCTGTTTTATAGTCCATCATAAGGTATTGCAAAGTCCTTCCTGTATCTTGTATCATGTATTAAAAAATGATATATCACTAAATATAAGTACATACATACTGTATGTAGAAGCAAAAACAAGAAAATGAAACAGTCGCACAGAGAGTGAGAACAATAAGAAAAATCTTAGCTAATATCTTAACACTAAATTGATTGTATGGTTTGTTTGATTAGCAAAGTAGTTGAAGGATCTCCAAAAAGTCCTTGTTACTGAACACTCATAAAACAAATGTTTTATGTCTTCTTCTTCCATTGTACAGAAATCACATTTGTTGCTGATCTCAGCAAATCGTGAGATGTAATCGTTTAATGGTTGTATGTTGTGCATTATCTTATATCATAGTTCTTTTATTTTGATAGGAATAGTACGTTTGTAAACAAGAAGCCACATTTTTCCACTGAATATTAGAAAATAGAGAATCCCTGCCTCAGTATCACTTTGGTCTGCAACTCCTCACATCGAAATACCACAGCTCCACAGAAGGAGGCGGTGTCCATATTACAGGAAGCAGAAAAATCATGAGCATATAAATCAACTGACTCCAATATACCAGTAAGTGATGATGTGTGACTGTTTACATGACACCTTTAAGAGAGTCAGTGCAGTATAGTTTTTTGGTTTACAACACTGACTGACATTTGGTTGTAGTTGTGACAGATCCAGCAAGGAAAAGAAAGATTTCCAGTTTGGCGACACAATAATTTCTCCTCAGTGGTAGAAGATGATACTTGTTTTCTGCTCATATTGTCAGTTTTCACACTTCAAGATATTGAGCTCAACTCGACCAACATTGACATATAGAAAATGTTTATTATCTCTAGTGATTAGTCTACCTAGATTTTGAAAAACTTATTCTTAATGATAATGAATCTATAACATAAATGTCTGTATTTTACATCTATTTTATATTATCATCTGTTATAAGACTTTATTACCTAATCAGTTAATCAATGGATCTATCAGCTTGTGTATTGTAATTGCTCCATAGTGCAGATTCATAAAGGTGTTGCTCTTCTAGAACATGTAAGTGGCTCTTAAAAGAGCCGTTGTGTTTGTGAACTGGTCTGGGGTCAGTTTAAGCCCTCTCCCCGCGGATGCGGCGGGCCAGCTGGATGTCTTTGGGCATGATGGTGACCCTCTTGGCGTGGATGGCGCACAGGTTGGTGTCCTCGAACAGGCCGACCAGGTAAGCCTCGCTGGCCTCCTGCAGAGCCATGACGGCGGAGCTCTGGAAGCGCAGGTCGGTCTTGAAGTCCTGAGCGATCTCCCTGACCAGGCGCTGGAAGGGCAGCTTGCGGATCAGCAGCTCGGTGGACTTCTGGTACCGGCGGATCTCTCTCAGAGCCACGGTACCGGGCCTGTAGCGGTGAGGCTTCTTCACTCCGCCGGTGGCCGGGGCGCTCTTACGGGCGGCTTTGGTCGCCAGCTGCTTCCTGGGAGCCTTTCCTCCGGTGGACTTACGGGCGGTCTGCTTGGTTCTGGCCATTTTGGTTCGTCAGTGTTTCTCTGTCTGAGCAGTGAAAGAACGTGTTCTGTCTGACTGCGAACAGCGGGTTTATATAGGAAGTGCCGGAGCGAGGCCAGCGCTGATTGGTCTGAGCCGGGAGGAGCGCGCGCTGTGGGTGATCAACTATTGGATAAAAGGAATTTGAAAATTCAAGTAAACCAATCAGCAACAGAGGTGTAACGGCTTCTGAAGAAGAAACACAAACGGTTGTTGGTGTTGTAAGTAAAGGAGCTGCTGTTCGACGTATTGTTTATAATGTGCGAATAATGGTTGTTGTTTTGTTAATGTTGTTTATGATATATTTCACTGAATGTTTCACTTTCACTGTTAAGTTTACTCAGAAGAAGGAAAGGGCTGTTTGGCGGCAAAATAAAGCGGTGAAAATTTTCAAAATAAAGCTAACACTATAAGTGATATTAGCTTTCATCTATGCGGTTTTGTTTGTTTGTTTTTTTTAAGTGGCTAAACGCGTTTTTTGCAGATGTCCCGGACACAGCAGAACATCGTGGTGCTGCTCCCGGCTGCTTTCTCCAACCCGACCCGAACCCAAAGGTAATACCCTGAAGTACCTCACAAAACCACGTCAGATAAGACCAACCATCACTTTACCACCTTGTGTGTAAACATACACCTTGAGTCCATTAAGAGTGAATGACACACACTATGTGACATTGTTGATAAATTAAATTCTACCCTAAATAAGGTCAACATCTTCTAGTTACTTATTTGATGTTTAAAATCTTAATTCATTCTCCACTGATCTTATGCAACATTGTGTAACCAGGATCACCTCTGCCAGAGGAAAGAAATAAACCTATAAATCAGTTAAACACACTAGTGGCTTATATAACATAAGTGATGGAATATTTAATGGAGGAAATCATCTACAAATAAGGTAAAAACTTTAGAGGCCTGGTGCTTCTCTATAACACACCCGGGGAATGGGGCAACAGTGACATTATATGGGTCTAAATCATTAAAATGAAGCTTTTAGGGTGTTTATCACAAAACAAATGGATTCGTTTGTTATAATTCGGAGGAATTGTTCTCTTAGTTGAATCAGTGTGTGGCCCTGAAAAGGGCCTTTATGTAGTTGGTATCAACAGCGGCTTTACTTGGAGCTGGTGTACTTGGTCACGGCCTTGGTGCCCTCAGACACGGCGTGTTTGGCCAGCTCCCCGGGCAGCAGGAGGCGGACGGCGGTCTGGATCTCCCTGGAGGTGATGGTGGAGCGTTTGTTGTACTGAGCCAGGCGGGAAGACTCCCCGGCGATGCGCTCAAAGATGTCGGTCACGAAGGAGTTCATGATGCTCATGGCCTTGGAGGAGATGCCGGTGTCGGGGTGGACCTGCTTCAGCACCTTGTACACGTAGATGGCGTAGCTTTCCTTCCTGGTCTTCCTCTTCTTCTTGCCGGTCTTAGAGACGCTCTTAGAGACGGCTTTCTTGGAGCCCTTCTTCGGTGCTTTCACGGGATCAGGCATGGTTAGATATGGATGCTTTTTGTTCCAAAGACGGATAAATGGTGAAGAAGCGAACGGTCAATATATACGTCCTATATGCAAATGAGACTGTGCTGTTGCTTGCACAGGATTGGCTGTCTTTCGAGCAACACTGAGCATGCGCTACACAAGAGACCAAGGATACAGTCAGCTCAGATCTGACAGCCGCAGTCTGTAGGTTTATAGCATTAATGTTTTAGCACTGCTCTGCTGCAGCTCTGTGGAAGCCGTTAGTAGCTGGATTGACAGGCAGGTGGCTTCACATTAAACATACCGACATTATTTTTGTGAAACGCAAAAACATCAATTTACAAAAATAATTATTGGTATCATTATAATTTAATCTATCATAAGTAATTAATAATGATATATCATAATCTTTGACAAACCCTCCAGTTTATGCAAAGCTGCGATGAACACAATGAACAATCTTACACTCTTAGCTAGCTGTGTTTCCCTGACAAGTTTTAAAACTTGCACCAAGATCATCAAGTTTACCGAATACCAAGATCTTAACATTTATTATCCCCATCTGTTACCATTTTCTTTAGACTTTAAAATGAAAGCAATTTTTAATTTAGCAACTCTTTAATAATGTGAAGCATTATGAGTCATTGACAATCACAAGTTTATATGTCTCTTGTCTCACACGGAAGTGTGTAAAGCAACAAAGCTTTTACTGAAGTGTGTGTGTGTGTGTGTGTGTGTGTGTGTGTGTGTGTGTGTGTGAGAGAGAGAGAGAGAGATATGTTGCGAGCAGAACATTTTATTAAGTTGTTATCAATGAGGTATTTTAAATCAACACGCCATTCAACAACATAGAATATATGTAGGTCGGTGGAAAATAATTTAATTAAATGTTATTACATTTCTTGTAGCTAATAAAGATAAATCTGTTTGTAGGTCTGTACTACAAAATAAAACGTTGGATGAGTCCTGCAAACACCAGATCTGCTCAGCGTGATAAATATGCATTTATACTAAATCGTTCACATAAATATTTTTATTAAATTAATGCTAATGCTAATAGGAAAGTTACATAGTTAAACAACTGGAGTTAGATCAGTGACCATATGAAATCAGCAGTATCAAGCTTTTTACTGTGTTGATATGTAATAGTGTTGATGTACTGTTAGCAGGTTTAAGCATTTCTTTGATTAAATAAAGCAGGATTAATCTCTTGAGATTTAGGGGGTGGCTCTTAAAAGAGCCTTTGAGTGTCGGTATGAGCGGGTCAGGGTGAGTTTAACCGCCGAAGCCGTACAGGGTGCGGCCCTGCCTCTTCAGGGCATAGACCACATCCATGGCGGTCACCGTCTTCCTCTTGGCGTGCTCGGTGTAGGTGACGGCGTCACGGATGACGTTCTCCAGGAAGACCTTGAGCACACCGCGGGTCTCCTCGTAGATGAGACCGGAGATACGCTTGACTCCGCCACGGCGAGCCAGACGGCGGATGGCGGGCTTGGTGATTCCCTGGATGTTATCACGGAGAACTTTACGGTGACGCTTGGCGCCTCCTTTTCCGAGTCCCTTTCCTCCTTTGCCGCGTCCACTCATGTTGATGCTAAGTCGCTTGTATGTTAGTTATGAATATCCTGACCGTGAAGCAACCGCCAGGATTTATGTATCCTCTGCGGACGTAAGGGAGGACACAAGACGCAAAACTTGGCGGGAGGAGCCAGATTCCGCAGCCCTCACATGTTTACCACAACAGCTCAAGCTAATGGCTCTTGTTGTTTGTATTGCGGTCAGTGCGGTTTCCGTAGTGTAGTGGTTATCACGTTCGCCTCACACGCGAAAGGTCCCCGGTTCGAAACCGGGCGGAAACAAGTTTTATAGGTTGATTCCCGGTTCTTCCTGCGTGAGTTTCCCGTGGCAGACACTGTAATTCAAAGCGATTAACAAGCAACGTTGGCTTCTAATGACTAAATGTTGTAGCCTCAACATGTTGTTTTGTTTGAGCAATATAACCAAAACGTAATGTGTAAAAATAAAAAAGCAAATGCTCACATTCATGAAGCTGGAATCTGAGAGTTTTTCCTTTTCTATAAAATGACTAAAACTATCAATCTGTCATCAAAACTGTGGAATTTCTGTCAATAAATGAATCAACTAATCATTTAAATCCTAAACCCATCCTTCAACATATAAGAAAGTAGTCCTTATTTATGAGAGTAATTTGGATATATGGTTTTCTTCATGAATATCATGCGAATAGTAACAGCTGTTGTTAACATGTTTAAACATTATTCAGCCATTTTAATGCAGATTACACATTAATATTCTGATTTAATGTCTCATTTGAATATAAACAGCTGAATTAGTTCATAATCACTGTGATTTTAGTTGACCACAAGGTGGCAGCAGTAAATAAGTGACCTGATCCACCTGATCACTTCTGCACAGTTTAATTTAAACATTCATCACAACAGGAAAACACACACCAGGATTATAAATATACACAATTAACTGATTTTAATGACCAATGAAAAACCTTGTGAATTAATTCAACTCCTTATAAAATCAGAATTATATGCGAGTTAATAAAGCCTCTTAGTTTGTCTTTGTAAAACAGTTTTGCTTGTGTATGATATCATAAATAGTAACAATGTGATAAACATAATATATATGGTATAGCTGCAATCAAAAGTTTATAGACACTTTAATAAAAATTAACAACAATTATTTTAAATTATTTTGACGTATAAAAATGTTTAAAAGAAACCAAACTTATTTGTTTGTGAAAAGAAGCTCATTCTGTCATAGAAAACAATTTGTATAAATCATTAAAATGCTTTGACATAAATGCTCTTTGCAAGTGTGTCTAAATGTATATTTGTCTTTTGCTGATGATGCAGTTTTATAGTTTACTCTGCTAACATTAATACTACATAATGACCCACAATAAACTTTATTGTTATTATAATTACTACAGTATCAGCATCATTATTGATTCGCAAAGTGAATGTTGAAATGTGATTGTGAATTGATGGTGTATTTTATGTATTTTAAACACTTTTCAATGCGTTTAACAATGGAGTGTAAAATTGTCTCGTCCCTCTAACATCATCTTCCGTTGGTACAGAAGCTGCTGGGAGCAATTCATTTCACATTTGTCCACTAAGAACTACAATATCCTACAGGAAGCATGTCATTTATAATTACGCAGACGGCTAAAACTCAACTCATTTCTCAACAATAAACAGTGTAGCTCTGTTCATATTTCTAGATTAGGATTATTGATACCCATCAAACATTTGGATGCTGAAAAAAAGTTGGTACCACTTTACAATAAGACTACCATTATAAAGGTTGTATGAAACTAGTTTATTAATTAGCTTGTTAACACTTTATAAATCATTTATAAGCTGCTATAACACATTAGATAAAAAGGGCGACAGTGACCTGTTTCCTGCCAAATAGTGAGCCACATGTATCTGAACTGTTCATGTCTCTTTGTGTTCTCCATCATCAGCATCTGTAGCTGCTGCTTCATCACATTTGTTCAGGTTACTAGTAATTAACCACCGTCAGCATCTTAATGTTCAGTTCAGTTCAGACAACTTTATTTATCCCCCATGGAAAATTCATCTGTTGCTTCCCAGTCCATACATTTGGTCTGAACAGACAACCAACCAGATATAGTTCAAATGTCCGAGGAAACATTAAAAGGCATACGACAGTTACAATAAGTAAAACAACAAATAAAAGCAGTAAATAAAAGCAATAAATACAACAACATATCCAATGAATTACTGTAAAATAACAATCATTTAAAATGAGTATTGTCTGCGTTGAGCAGTAAATAGCAGAAGGAATAAAGGACTTGGAGTAACGATTAATTCTCATCGAGGGCTCATTATGACGTCGTCCCGAAGGCGTTACAGAGAAAATGGTCAGAAAGTTTCATGTGGCAGAGCAAATGGTCAGATTCATCCTCTGAGGCCTCGGCAGTGTTGTTTAACGTGACATGCTCTCAGCAGATGTCCTCAATATATCAATTATAATAATATAATTAAAATTGAAGCCCGCCGTGTCGCGTCTCCACTGGTTTGCCTCATATAAACTAAGCTAGGCTAAGATAAGCAAAGCTAAGCTAAGCTAGCAGCAGTGGACTGACAGCAGCTCGACCCTCGGTGTTTGTTCTCGCATGCAAACTGTGTCAAGGTGAACAACAACAGCCAGCGAGGCCATAACGAGCTTCAGCGTTTACGACCCTCCGTCATCATCAAACTTTCCATAAAGTGGAGTTTTATGGCCGTTCGCTGGTTAATGGTTTACCTGAGGACAGGTGACAGAGGGAAACAGAAACAAGATGGACACCCAGTTCACACACACATTCCTCCTTATCTCCTCTTCTGAAATGTTCTGTTTCTTTCTTCTCTTATTCCGCCTCTGTCTGTCTTTATTTCTTTTTCTCGTCTTTTTCTTTCACCTCATTTTTTTACTTCAGCTTTAGAAAACTTCAAATCAAAGCTCATGACGCAAAATAAGGAACCAGTGGTGGAAGGCAACACACAGAACATTTACTCAGCTCATTTTGAGCCACTGTTCTTTAACTGACTATTTCAACTTCAATACATTTTTACTGCTCTACATTTATTTGCCAACTAATAGTCACTTTTCCTACGGAAACATCATATATTCACCTGAGGAGAAAAAATTCTGCTCTTTATTTCTGCATTAATGAGGTAATTATCCCAGAATTCTGAGAAAATGATGTCGTTAATTCAGGCAAACAGCAAAATAGTTGTTTTTAAATTAACAACGAATTCTTCTGAACTCTGAGAAAAGTTTTCTTTAAAAAAAATTCTCAGAATCTCTTTTTTTCCTCAAGTGAATTCATCACGCTTCTGAACCTTTCAGTTTACGATTTACATACAAAACCTTCATTAAAAGTTCAATGCATAACACCTCCTTCTTATCAAGTCATTTCAGAGGATTATTTATTATTATCTAGTCGTATTTAGACTTAGTCTTATAGACTAGAGGAGTTTTAAACCAACTCATATAAAAGTGAAAGTCACTTGTTTGAAGAAAATAAGATTTTTATTCATTTTATTCTGAAATGTCTTTATTTACAGAATAAACTTCCCCTCAGTACAGAGAGTAATCCAGTGAAAGGGAACTTACACATTAATACATCTGTGATAATAATTCATAATATATTTTTGTGAATCATTAGTGGCAAAGGAGCATTTTTTTTCTATAGTGAGTATTTTACGTACATTTTTCTGGTTTGTAATTTGACTTTTTATTACTCAGTAATATTTTAAACACAGGACTTTTACTTGTTATGGAGTATTTTTTCTGACAGCTGTGATCACTGCTGGAATTCTTCTTCTGATCATTTGATCAAACTCACATCTGTTTGTGAATTTTACCTGGTTATGATTTATCTTCTTTTATAACATGCACGTGTGTCTCAGTCTCTTTGTAATGTATTTATTGTTGTTTCTTCTTGGCCACATCTCTGTTTATAAAAAGATATTTTAATGATGAAATAAGGATTATCTCACAGTCTGACCTGCTGTGGTTTAATTACTGTAAAATATGATAATGAATAATAAATATTGTAGGATGTGGTGTTTACATGACAATTTGTTCTTTCCAGTAAACAAATACCATCTACCCATATTTTTTCAGAGTGAAAAAAATAATGTTTTACATAGTATTTTATCAATATATTTAAATCAATATTGAATTTAAATTAATAAATAGAATTATAATAATAAATGTGATCAAAAAGTCACTTCTGAATGAACATGGAAAAGAAAACTTAATTATTCAGATTTTAAAGAAATGTTACTTTAAGCATTTATAAACATGTAATAAATGGTTTATAACACACAATATTGTAGTTGTTTACAGATATTAGGACATTTTAAATGTTTGTTAATGTGCAGTATTTGTCAACACCAGCTGTTTCACTACAGCAGAGCAGCCTCCTCCACGACATTAACAAACACTTAGATCTGATTATAGCTTCATTATATCTGTTATAAACCATTTATTATCCACATGTTTATATACTGGTTATAACTGTTATAAATGTTTTACTTTCACTATAAATTGCATGAATGTCATTCTAAATTCATTAATGTGCCTTTATTACATTTAACCTGACACCCTGTAGCTGTTGTGCAAGATTACAAATTTAAAGCGTGAAATAAAAACATAATTTTCTTGATATTATTATTATATTTTTCTTTTTATTTACAATAAATATGTTTTATTTTCCTTTATCTTCATTTCACAAAACGGCATTATAAACATTCAGCCGAAAGATAATTAATACAGAGATCTCTCTGATTATTTCCAGTGGCAAAATTGCACTTTACATTTATTTTCACAGCATTATTAAATCTTATATCTTATGACCCATAGTTATGTAAATTTAGTTTAACTGTGTCTTATTTTATGTCGACTGTAAAAGTATTTGGTTTATGAGCTTTGTGAGGAGTAAACTTGACACTGAATCTGTAATAAATTAAATTTTTAAAACAATTTCCTCTTGAATTTATTAATAAATATCAGGCTCAAAAAGAGAACAATTTTAAATTTGATAAATTAATGATTTTAGTCTATTGAATAGATGAAAACATTTTTTTTAAATCGCTGCTTCTTTTAAAAAGAAAAGGAAAAATGCCATAAATGTGAGAGGAAAAATTTAACTTTTCATTGGATGTAAAACAGGTAAGAAAATTAACTTACCTTTGATTTTGAGTTACAGTTTTTTGAATTATAAATCTTTCCTTTCATGCAAAAGAATCTCAGGTGCAGACTGGATATATATGTAATATTATGGTTGGAAATATAAAAGTAAAGGTTCATTTAATTCTAGTAAATACAGGAATAAACAGAAAGTTACTGGTAATTAAAATACTTGAGACACAGAAGCAGCTGAAGCAGAAACATCAATCAAACCGTTGTGTGTTTGTGTTTAATGAGAATTATTGAGGCTTTATGTGATTTTACTGCAGCAGAATGAACCGAATACTCATCAGTGTAAAACAATAAATCTCCCATAAATCCATAAAGAAGCAGCTCATCCTTCTTCCCGGGGGGGGGGGGGGGGGGGGTTCTGAGGACCGGCAGGAGGGCTGCTTCTTCTGGAGGGTTGTCAGTTTAAATCCCTTCCTCCACCGTAGTACTGATGAGCAAGTATCGAACCCCTTGTGAATGAGAGAGACAGAACCTGGACCTGGACCTGGACCTGGACCTGCACCTGCACCTGGACCTGGACCTGGACCTGGACCTGGACCTGGACCTGGACCTGGACCTGGACCTGGACCTGGACCTGGTCTCTGGATGACCGTCTTCAGGTGAGTCACCTTCCATTCTGTTCTACTCTCCACAGGCTCCGCCTCTTTCTTTTTACTTTCAGGTGAGGAAGCAGCTAACCCTCAGGTGACCTGTGTGTGTGTGTGTGTGTGTGTGTGTGTGTGTGTGTGTGTGTGTGTGTGTGTGTGTGACTCCTGTTTTATTTTTATTTATTTACGTTTTCTTTCTTTCTCCTTAAAAACGACAGATTCAAGTTAGAATATTCATTTATTCTCAGCATCATGACTTTTTGTTATTTATCTATTCTTTACTCATAAATGCTCCTATATTATTATTATTATCATTATTATTATTATTATTATTATCATTAGAAGTATTAGTTGTTGTGTTGGTCTGATGTGCTTTTATAAGGCGAAGACACTAATTAGAAAAACATTTAAAAACACTAAAAATAAAAAAATAAAGCCTAATCAAATTTAAAATATATAATAATAATAATGAAAAACAATAGAGCAGAAATATTATTAAATTATTGCACTGTAACTGTATTTTTGCTCTATTCATTTCTAGTCATCTGAATTCTTCCATTCTAATAAATACAGTGAATGATCTGTGATAATTATATTTAAATGGATCAATATCAGTCTCAGTCTGACTCATGATGTGAAGGAGATTTTAATTTGGATTTGACTTGAATTATTTTATATTTAATTTATATTAAATAAATAAAATGAACATTTTCCCACGTTGTTCCATCCTGACAGAGGAAGGATGTGACCTGAAAAGAAACTGAATGAATGAATGAATGGATGGATGAATGAATGAATGAATGGATGAACCTGCCGTCGCTCTGACTGACGACATGTTAGTCCTTTTTTTTTTCCTTCTCTTTACTGTCATTTGTAAGTTTGTCTCTTTCCCTTTGATGGCAGCCTTTGAAATGCAGCAGCGGACTGTCATGCAAATTCAGGCCGATGAGAAGAGCCTGCAGACCGGGGGAGGGAGGGGGGTGGACCCGGTCAGGTAGTGACCTGTGGAATCTACATTTATTAATGTGGTTTAATTCAGAGGGAGAGACGAATTTATTCAGATGTGTTTGGGAAAATGCGACGACGATGATGATGATGATGATGATGATGATGATGATGATGATGATGATGAAGTGGAGTGGAGGAAGAAGAGAGAGAGAGAGAGAGACAGTGAGACACAGAGGCGGGAGGAGGGAGATAAGGGCAATAAAAGTGCCCCATGTGACTGCAGCAGTTTTTAACGTGCAGCTGATGGAGAAACCACAGACAGAGAGAGAGAGGACAGGTGGAGGTGTGGACAGGTAGAGAGAGAGCATACACTGTGAAGCTCACTTTACCTGTAGAGCAGGTGAGAGGGGAGAGAGAGAGAGGCAGGCTGGATCCGCAGTATGCAGAGGGAGTCCCCTCACCTGGAAAGATGTACGTGAGTTACCTGCAGCTGGATAAGGACCCCGCCATGTACCCGCACCAGAACGCGGTGACCCGCCATCCGGGCATCAGCCTCAGCCCGCAGAACTTCCCGGTCCCCGCCCCGCCACAGTACTCAGACTTCGCGGGCTACCATCACCATCACCACGGCATCAACAACGACCCGCACTCGGTTCAGCAGGCCGGTCCGGGCCCCGGCGGCTGGAGCCCGGCTTACCCGCCTCCCCCTCCGCCCACACGGGACGACTGGTCTTCCCACCACTACGGCCACACGGCTGCCGCCGCCGCTGCAGCGGCAGCCGCGGCCGCAGCAGCCGGGGGGCCTCCTGCCGGCTCCACCGGTCCCACGCTGGGGTTCAGCCCCGCGGAGTTCCCCGGGCAGCCACCTGCTCTGCTCCCCGCGTCTCTGAACGTGTCGGCGGGGCAGCTGTCCCCCGGCTCCCCGCAGAGGAGGAACCCGTACGACTGGATACGACGCAGCTCCGTCCCGCCCTCCAACCCAAGTAAGACCCGAGGTGATCCCGATGACACGTTCTCTCCTAACTTCCATCATTGAACTGGCTGATTGAGGCCTGAGTTTAATCAATAATCTGTAATATTTCCAGTTCACACGGTGCCTGCTCTTTAAACGCGGGATCATTTGTTCCGTTGCTGCAGTTCGTCTTTTCTTCCCGGCAGCTCAACAGACTGTTTCACATTTTAATAAGTCAGATAGGAGCCGCGGTGATACTCAAATGTCTGCACGTGTGTACTCAGACAGCTGATATCAGAGCCACCTGTCCAGGTGTGTGAGAGTCATTGTGATCACCTGAAATATTATATAGAAATAATAAAACATCTGATATAAAATATGGAAGAGATCTTTAAAAATAAACTGCATTTAGCTCTTTGTGTTCATTTTCATCAACAATAATAATCATAATAATAATAACAATAATGATAATAATAACAATAATAGATACAGACTCGTTTTAATATTTTCTCAATTGAATTGAAATTGAGTTTTCAAATCGTCTTAAACCGTAACTTCAGAAGTCTCTATTATTTCATTTTTATGAATCTTTTCTTCCATTTTCTCTTTATCAGAATCGAGCATGTGTATTTTTTAAATATGTTGCTGCAGGTTTTGAAGGAGACTTGTGGTAAATTCCTGTATAATTTAAACGGACTTGTCCCTGTAAATCTCCTGCAGCTGGGAGCCTCAGTGATTATTAACCTCTTTAAAATCTGGGAATTTAAAATCAATAATATGTCGATACTCGCGGCTGTCAGGCCTGAACGTCTCTCTGAAATGTTCCCGCCGTGTCCCGTCCTGTCCGTGTCGCCGGATCAAACGGGTGCAGCCGGTTCGGAGGCGGTTTGAAGCCGTTGTGATGTAAATGTCTCCCCGCTGGACGTGACTCCGGGCGGCTGCGCGAGGCCTTTGTGCCCCGCGTGTCTCTGGGCGGAGAAAACAAGAGTTTACGAGTCAGTTCCCACTTTGAAGTGTGAAGTGTGACCTCCGAGTGTCTGTCCACACAGGGCCTGACCCACCTCCCTGAGGGGGCCCCGGGGCACAGTGTGTGGTCGGGCCCCTGGTGACCCCCACTCTGCATGTCAGTGTCTTTATTCAGGGTTTCTCTAATGTACTTTTTACTTCTTCCTTTTACAACAGTCTGAATATGTTTAATACGAATTATATATATTTATTATATAGTTAAAAAGTTTGTTTAATTAGTTGAAACTGACACCGGCTCATCAATCAGTTAATCAATGCGTTTTCTACTGTGACTAAAACAACGACAATAATAATAATATATAATAAAAATACATAAAAACACAAAACATAGATTAACAGCCTCGTCCATCGATGGATTGATAAAGGATTGATAAGGTATTGATAATGAGAGCTGCAGCCTCACAGTTCTGACGCAGGTTTTTCTGTCTGTTAATTAATTACTTCACAAACAGAAACAAGCGATTTGATGAAGAACAAACGAGTCTGAGAAATCAGGCTTGATCAGTTCCGACGTTTATAATGTTTATTTATTTATTTATTTATTTGTCTATTTGTTTATTTGATGGGGACAATACATGTCAATGAACATCAGTACAAAATACACGATGTGAACAAAGTGGACTGTAGCAGAAATGCTCATTTACAGCAGGAAACAAGAAACCAACATCACAAGTCACAAAACACAAATGTCAAATAGACCAAATAAAAACAGACAGATACATTTGGCTGCAGACCCGGTTAAACACAGATGTGGTTGGAGGAGGTTCCCGACCGCTTCAACTCACGTCCCTCTGAAAAGCTCTAAAACTGACCTAATGAAGTTTCTGAGTTTTTTATTTTAACGATAACGATGGAACATTCAGGACTGAACAGAAGCAGGAGACGGTTTTCCTTTTCGTTCTTCCTGTTGTTGACGCTCCGGTTTCTGCTTCTCTTATATATTATATATATTTAAAATATATTTTATTGTCATTTTTGTCAATAATTTCCATCTGTTTATAATAATCAGACGGAAGTTGTGTCCGAATTCAGGGGCTGTGCAGCAGAAAGGGCGGGAACAGCTGGAGACGCTGAAGCGAAAACTCTCCGTAGACCAGAGACTCATTACAGGTCGGACTTTACAACGGACTACGGAGAGACACACCTTCATACACGGCGTCCTCCCACCCCCTGTCTCTCTCTCTGTCTCTCTCTCTGTCTCTCTTTCTGTCTGTCTGTCTCTCTCTCTGTCTCTGTCTCTGTCTCTCTCTCTCTCTCTCTGTCTCTCTCTCCCTGTCTCTCTCTCTGTCTCTGTCTCTCTCTGTCTGTCTCTGTCTCTGTCTCTCTCTCTCTCTCTCTCTCTCTCTCTCTCTCTGTCTCTCTCTCCCTGGTCGCTCTCCTCTCTCTCTCTGTCTCTCTCTCTGTCCTCTCTCTCTGTCTCTCTCTGTCTCTCTCTCTGTCTCTCTCGTCTGTCCTGTCTCTGTCTCTTCTCTTCTCTCTCTCTTTCTCTCCATGTCTCTGTCTCTGTCCTCTCTCTCGTTCTCGTCTCTCTCTGTCTCTCTTCCTCCTTTCCTGTCTCTGCCTTCCCTGTCTACTCCTCCTGTCTCTCTCTGAACACTGATCTCTCTCTCTGTTTCTCTCTCCTCTCTGTCTTCTCTCTCTCAATGTCTCGTGTCTCTCTCTCTCTCTTCTCTCCTCTGTCTCTCTCTTCTCACCTCCTCTGTCTCTGTCTCTGGTCTCTCTCTCTCTCTCGATCTCCTGTGTCTCTTTTCTCTGTGCTGCTCTCATCTGTTCTCTCTCCTGTCTCTCTCCTTCTGTCTTCTCTTCATCTGCTGTCTCGTCTCTGTCTCTGTCTCTCTCTCTCTGGCTGTCATCTCTCTCCTGTCTCTCTCCTCTGTCTCTCTCTCGTGTATCTCTCTGTCCTCTGTTCTCCTGTCTCTCTTCTGTCTCTCATCTCTCTTCCCTCTCTCGTCCTACTCTGTCTTGCTCTTCTGCCTGTCGCTCTCTGACGCTTTCTGCTCTCTGTCTTTCTCCTGTCTGTCTCTCTCCTCTGTTCTCTTCTCTGTCTCTTCTTCTGGTCTCTCTCTCTGTCTGTCTCTGTCCTCTGTCTCTCTCTCTCTCGTCTCTCTCTGTTCTGTCCTCTGTCTCTCTCTTCTCTCTCTCTCTCCTCCTCTGTCTTCTCTTCTCCCTGTCTCTCCTGTCTCTCTCGTCTCTCCTCTGTCTCTACTCTCTGTCTCTCTCTCTCTCTGTTCCTCTCTCGTCTGTGCTCTGTCTCTCCTCTCATCTCTCCTCTGTCTCTCTCTCTGTTCCTTCTCTCTCGTCTCTTCTCTCTCCCCCTCTCTCTCCCCTACTCTCTCTCTCTCTCTCTCTCTCTCCCTCTCTCCCTCTCCCTCTCTCTCCCTCTCCCTCCCCCTCTCTGTCTCTCTCTCCCTCTCTCTCTCTCTCTCTCTGGGGACAGGCTGAAGAGCTTTTTGATTTACACTCCTTCATTAGCGTCTCTCATCAAACTGTTGGTTTTTACTTTCGGACAAATGAAGCAGAAACTCGTCAGTTCAGACAGATGTTCCCCCCAAAACTCAAATGTTTGAGTTTGAATTTGCCCCAGTGACCGATTACAGGACACACAGACGGTGTGTGTGTGAGTGTGTGTGAGTGAGTGAGTGTGTGTGTGTGAGTGAGTGTGTGTGTGTGAGTGAGTGAGTGTGTGTGTGTGAGTGTGTGTGTGTGTGTGTGTGTGTTTGAAGAGGAGAAGGACATCACTTATTTAACCTCTGTTTGTTTAGTGTTAATATTGAATCAGAGCGTGTTAAGCAGAGCTGACGGCCTTTTAATTAACTTCAACACAACCATCTGTGTGTTTAAACTGCAGCCTCCCACTGTCTCCACTTACACTGATGGATTATTTTAGTTTTAAAATTTTTTTTAGTTAGTGTTTTTGTGATGTTTTATTTTTTTCCAGTTAAGTTTTCGTGGCTGCTTCCTCCTAGAAATTAAATTTAATATACGACTGATTTGTTTTTCCCAGTTACACTGTTGAGACAAACATATTATTATTGATTCTCTGTGTTATTCAGCAACACATTAATGTGTTGTAGGAAGTATTCAGATTATTCACTGAAGTAAAAGTACTAATATCACAGTGTTGAATTACTCCAGCATGGAACTGTTATTTAAAGGTCTTTTATTTTGAAGTGTTGATCCATTAGAAGATATTTTTGTGTTTTCAAGAACCAAAAACCATCTCGATGTAGTTTTACATCTCCTCTCTCAGGCTTCTCTCTGGAGCTCTAGTAACAACTGGTCGGTGAGCCAATCAGAAGAGAGGAGGCTCTGAGCCTCTCTTCTGATTGGCTGATTTTCTGAGTGATCCAATAAAAATAAAGCAGATTTCAGGTAAAACACTCAGAGAAACCAAATCCTGCAAGGTTTGGATGGTGGGTCCAGGTGGGCGGGGCTTGGTGACTGCTTTGTTGTGACATCACAAAGTTCCAGAAGTCCTGACGGCTGGTTTTAAGGCTCAGTTTCTGAATACAGGCTGTGTGCATTTCTCTGTGGACTGAGGCTTTGATACTTTCACAGTATTAATATAGAAGCTAGACCTGATCTATAATCACACTACACATGGACACAGACCTTTACACTGGAGGAGCTTTAAGTAAAAGTGTGTACGTATAATTGGGAAAATCACTGATGTATTAAAAGTAAAAGGACTCAAACAAAAAAAAAACCAAACATTTAATTTTAGACATTTTTACCCTGAAAATGATACTTACTGATTATTTTTCGGTCAATTGATTAATCTATTGATCATTTCAACTGTACTTGTAAAAACTGTACTGTTGGTTTAATTTATAATAGAGCAGGTCTTCATTTGTTTGATATGCAAACTACAGCTGTCAGATAAATGTGCAGCAGTAGAAAGGACAACATTTCCCTCTGAGAAGTTTTTGTAGTAGAAATATAAAGTAGAAAAGAAAGTAAAGTACAATTACCTCAGGTTGATGTAAATGTCCTGAGCTGCAGAAAACAAATGAAAAACATTTTACTGACAAACATAAATATCAACATTTCTGAGACTTTTCATATACAGTACGTTGACATCTTCTCTTTATCTAACAGATACGGTGGTATCACGTTTCCTCGGACCTAAATATCTTCAGAGTTCAGTATCTGCCATCTTCTGTGACTTTCCCTCCTTATGAAATGGAAATATTCCAGATGTTTGTGCATGATATTTTACAAATTTCCCCAAATTTCCCCCTGATATATTTAATATTCAAACAAAGCTCTGAGAGTCTGAACCGCAGGCTTCACCCTTGTGTGTCGAATAAAGTTTAGAGCTTTGAACAGCTCATTTATTCCGTTTTACCAGGCATCATTTCCAATGATGATGATTTTTAACAGTAACACACGGACACTGGAGCCATAAATCAATAAAAGCAGATAGGGCTCAGTTCATGCAAATGCAGCCGAGGCAGGTTGTGTATTTGAATAGAGCCGTCATGGTGTGTCGGTGTGAACAGGCGACTGATGACAGTTTATAACACATAATATAAAATACTACCACTCCATTCGCTTCATTCAGCTTTTTCTACACTAACAGACGGTGTGATTTGGTGCAGATGAAGTGGAGTCATTAAACATGCAAGAATATAAATGCTGTATATATAGAGGCCAAGAAAACGAGGAGTGTGAACAGTTATTTCAGACGTGACTTCATTAATATAAGATGAATTCACAGCTATAATTAATTTAATTGGCAGCAGAGTGTGAATTATAAAATGACAATCATGGGAGTCAGCTATTTCTCCGGAGTGAAAGGAAACCCAGAACAGAGCAGGTGCTTCAGTGACCTGAGGTGTTTCTCACATGTACTTTAATATTGTTCAATGAGCCAACAGGTAAAACTCCTGAATCCCTGAGTGAAAACAAAGAGGGTGACTATTATAAAAACTAATGTTAAAGGTAAAAGACTGAACCACCACATGAAATAATAAACTCTATATTGATGTGAAAACGTTTCTCTACAACAACTAATCCTCCATCGTCTCACTGCTCATGACTGAGCTCCAGAGTTTGTAACATCAGATCATACATGACATTTTATTTTGGTAATGAAATGACAAGCTAACACTGGAAATGAAAGGGAGCGCTAAAAACTAGCATACATTAGTTAGCTAAACTGTAACTTAGGGCTAAAGTTAGAAACTAGTTAAAATTTGTTAGCTAAACTGTAACTTAAGGCTAAAGTTGGAAACTAACATTAGTTAGCTAAACTGTAACATAAGGCTAAAGTTGCATGTATATGAATTATATTAGCTCATAAAACCACACACACACACACACACATGCACACACATACACATACACGTGTTTTTCGAGTTCACTGTTAGAAATATTGTTTGCTTGTTTGCTAACTAATCTTAAAATAATGTTGCCTGCCCATAGAAGCTTGCTAGCTAGCTAAAATAGCAGCAGACAAGCTAATCTAGCATTAGCTGCACAGCAAAGAACAGCTGCATGTGATTTGTTGACAGCGTGGGACTGAGATCTGAGTCGGAGATCCTTGCTGCTTTATATGCCAGTATATTTTGAATTGTCACTGTAGCTTTTTCCCTGTAAATAAAATAACATTTCCACTATAAACTGGTGAATAGAAATTCACCAGAATGCAAATGAAGTGTTTGAATCTCCAAACCCCCCCCAACCATGAAACTATAAGTAAAAACCACGACCTGTATTAACCTCGAAATCTCACTGTGACTGAAGCTGAACACACAGAGCAGCTGTTTCATTAACATGGATTTATCTTGATGTTTAAATGATAAAATAATGAATTTAGCAGCAGAGCAGCAGCTTGGGAATGTCTACTGGTTAACATGTGGTATTAATGGGCTGTAATTAAATAATTTCATACTTTTTCTCTTTTGCATTTTGACATTATTTTCTATTAAATGGTCCAAAACATATGTTTATTGTTTATAAATAAGCTTTGGCCCAGCCCAGCCGAGTGGCGCTGTCCATGGTACTTAAAGTGGGACTGTGTTTTGTTTTGTTGCGTAAAATCAGTGGAATCCCCCTTTAATTTTACACTGAACATTTAAGTCGATCAGATTTCAGCTGGAAGTGTGACCTGGTGATGTTTCTGTGTTTTACAGACGGGAAGACACGAACCAAAGACAAGTATCGGGTGGTTTACACCGACCACCAACGGCTGGAGCTGGAGAAAGAGTTTCACTACAGCAAATACATCACCATCAGGAGGAAGGCGGAGCTCGCCACGGCGCTCACCCTGTCAGAGAGACAGGTACGCCAACACACAGACACTGGAATGAAACGTTGTTATTGATCAGGGCTGTTGATTTTCAGCTAAGTGCCTCATAGAGTTGGTAACTAGCTCCTTTTATACACTGAATCTGAATCTATACAATAATATAACGTATGGATGTACAGTCAACCCTGTCTCTAGAAACTACTGAAGGAAACATAACTGTTTTCTGTTGACTTAAAGAGGAAATGTTTTTAATATACATATCAGACAGGTCACAAACATGTTGATACTAAAGGTATCAGTAAAATATTGATCTTACAGATCAATCTCCAGCTTTATTAAACTGGTTTATGGTTCTGTTCAGAACCTCCCAGATCCTGGTTCAGGTTAAAGATCCTGGTCTGGTTTAATGTAGAAAAAGTTCACAACCTGTTCATTTCCATTTAAACTGAACCACCGTCTTTCACTAATATTAAAGCTCCTCCAGTGTAAAGGTCTGTGTCCATGTGTAGTGTGATTATAGATCAGCTCTAGCTTCTATATTAATACTGTGAAAGTATCAAAGCCTCAGTCCACAGAGAAATGCACACAGCCTGTATTCAGAAACTGAGCCTTAAAACCAGCCGTCAGGACTTCTGGAACTTTGTGATGTCACAACAAAGCAGTCACCAAGCCCAGCCCACTTGCACCCACCATCCAGACCTTGCAGGATTTGGTTTCTCTGAGTGTTTTTACCTGAAATCTGTTGTTACTAGAGCTCCAGAGAGAAGCCTGAGAGAGGAGATGTAAAACTACACTGAGATGATCTTCTGATGGATCAACACTCTAAATATGGACGTTTAACCAAAGAGCTGCTGTTGTCTAAACCACAGACAGGTCTCTGGGTGTGAACCTGGTCTCTGCTGTCACAGTCCTGGGCTTTGTAGACCCACCATCCACCCTAACCACCTCCTTACGAGTCCATTTCCATTGATAAATATGGAGATTTACTATGTAGTGAACGTTATTTATATTTTCCTGACATAAATCCGACATGTTCT
This sequence comes from Seriola dumerili, assembly GCF_002260705.1. Classification (NCBI taxonomy): domain Eukaryota; kingdom Metazoa; phylum Chordata; class Actinopteri; order Carangiformes; family Carangidae; genus Seriola; species Seriola dumerili. Next base: position 931,317 of record NW_019174341.1, read on the forward strand.
CCTCGCCCAGGTGAAGATCTGGTTCCAGAACCGCCGGGCAAAGGAGCGCAAGATCAACAAGAAGAAGCTCCAGCAGCCGGCCTCCTCCACGACCACGCCCACCCCTCCCACCGGCAGCAACGGCAGTGGAGGAGGAGTTTTACATGGAAACGGCGGCAGCAGCGTGGCCATGGTGACGAGCAGCAGCGGCAGCAACGGGCTGGTGTCCCCTACGTCCCTGCCTTTAAACATCAAAGAGGAGTACTGAGGAGGAGGAGGGTGTTTTTATTGGATGCTGAGGACGGGGATCAGAACTAAAGACTCTCCCCTTCAGACTGAACCTCCCTCCCTCTCTGGTCGCCATCTTAAAGATGAAGCTCACTGAATTTTGGTGTTGCCAGCAGAAGTACTTCCTCTCCATCAGACTCTTGTTGCAGATTCTTCCTCATAATCCAGATGTTGGGACGAGGTGAAGGACTTTTACCAAATATTTTGTCCTGTCCTCCATTCCTGCAAACTCTTCCTGTTTCTCCAAACTTTCTTCAAATTCAAATAACTTTATTTGAAATTCTAGCAGCGAAGTTTCCAACGATACTAAACATTTCAGGCTGAATAAAATGAAGCATGTGACATGTGAAATATTTCCATGCAATGGAAGGAAGCAGCCGCAGAAACATGGAGTCTCAGGTTTTAATATTTCACATCATTTAGAGCTGCAACAATCAGATATAGAATATATATGATGCTGTCAGACAGTGTGTTTTTTGTTTTTTTTTAACTCTAAAGCTACTTAAAAAGTGTAAATCCAGTTTCCAGAGGTTTGATTTGAGCTTAATGATGATTATATATCATCCCGCTTCATTAACAAATGTTTTCTCCACCCATAGACGCCAATGAAATCCTTTTATTTCAAGTTAAAACGTCACCTGCTTGTGTGTATGATTTGATCCGGAACAACTGAACCACAGACTCTATATACAGATGTGATGTAGTCCAGATGTGAGGTGGAAACAGCAGCTGGTTCCCAAACTGTTTTTTATCATTTTGTTACTGAAGATAGAAACTCCCCTTCATGTTGTGACCATCAGTTTTAATTATGTCAGCTTCTTCAGTTTGGTGGACAGGTCTTAATACTACAATACCCATGAGCCTCGGCCACTGGAATCATCCACAATTAATCCTTGACCCCAAAGTGAATTGATTTGAATGTTTGGCGTCCACCCACCATTGGCGGAGACAGAATTTAAAGCTCTTGGATAGGCTGTTTCTTGCTGAAATGCACCTTGGGAGTTAAAGTTGACTTCTCTTCTTTAGTGTTTTCCGCCCACAGCTTGAACCTTCAACGTTTTATCAAAGAACTGAACTTTGACTGTGGGAAAAATGAACAGTATTTTACCTCCACAATCAGGGGCACCTGAAAAACTTCTTCCCAATTCAAAGCTCTATAAAAACAGAGAGACTGGCGTCATCTGAAGGTTGTCAGCTCCATGTTTCTTTCTTTCTGGTCCGTCTGAGTGATTTTGTTTTCAGATGATGTGATTTTATCTGGTCAACCAAATTTACAACATCCCCTCTCTCTCATTTGGACGTTTCATTAATCAAAACAGACGCAGTAACTGCCACGAATGCACAAGAGGGACTCACACATTTATTTGTGAAATTTGCAGCTTCAACACCAAAAACTGATCATTCAAATCGGATTCAGAGTCAAACACAGATGAGGCCCGTCCAATGATTCTGGACCTGGACCTGGAAATGGTTGTTAGAGACTCCAGCTGTGTCTCTACAAAGATAATGGCTAAGAGCTTGTTTGAAACTGACCGAGCTGGTAATAGATCTAAGGCTACAACCACACTCATACATTTTTAAATCAGTTTTGCTTCATTTACAATTCCACACTAATCCAGAGTTTTTGCCTAAAATGCCTAAAACAGAGACTTTTGGAAACGCTGCTTGGCCCGTTTTAGCTGTTGGCACCGTAGCCTAAGGCTGGGCGGCGGCGGCGGCGGTGCTGGAGTGGGTGTGGAGGAGGGGCAATCCGGCCTTAATCGTGACACCTAACTATCAAACGAGCTGACAGACGTTCGGACCGACTGTAAAATTAGTCAAGACAATAAACTGTTTCCTGTGTCACAGTGACCGGAGAACGTTGTTGATGATGAGAGTCTACAGCAGGTTAAACCAAACAGACTCAGGCTGGTTTGTTTTTCTTCCTGCTCAACATTCAGTTTAATAAATGTCTTGTAAATGTTCATGATTTTAACCATCGGACTTCATCATGTGTACATTTTCAAGTGTAACTTGTATTAAAAACAAATGTCTTATTGTAAAGATGTCTGCTCATCTTTTCACTCTCCTCGAGTTTCCATCAAAAAACAAACTTCCAGGGAATCAGTAAAATTAATAAAATAAACATTTGTTTCCTCTGCTGCTGTGAATATGAGTCAACTGGTTCTCCAGTCGCTGACATTAAAGCACAGAAGAAGAAGAAGAGCTCATTAACTGATCCATGTAAAGAACACTATGCAGATCTGACGTTTCTGTTTGAAACCAGAACTTTATATATATTTTTATTATTGATTAATTTGCAGATTGAAAAGTTCTTGCTGTAAAAAATCAAAGATGTTTTCAAATTGACTGTTTTCTTCAACAAACATTCAGTTTCCAAACATTTTTTTTGCTTGAAAAATGATTAAAAAATGATTCATTAATTACCAAAACATCCAATCAACTAATTAATTGACTAATTGTTGCAGCTCTTCTGCTGCTGCAGCCTTTACATTCATCTGACGTCACTGAATTGTGCACGACTCGTGCTTCTGTTTGTTTGAACTCGTCAGTTTACTGTCACGACTTTTAGGTAAAAGTGACTCGAGTTTCTTCAGATACAAAACCAACGTAAAGAGTCAGAGAGGAAACTACAGAGAGAGAAGTGACCAGAGAGAGGGAATGAAAAGAAAGAGTGAAAGACAAGACACCTACACACACTCACACACACACACACACACACACACACACACACACACACACACACACACACACACACACACACATATTTGCTAATTGATGCAGCAGTTGAGGTGTGGTGTCCAAAGGGCGAAGAGGAACACTGGGCAAACAGAGCACAGGATCCTGCTATCTTCTGTGTGTGTGCGTGCGTGCGTGCGTGTATGTGTGCGTGTGTGTGTGCGTGTGCGTGTGTGTGTGCGTGTGTGTGTGTGCGTGTGCATGCGTGCGTGCGTGTGTGTGTGTGTGTGGTCATGTCTCCTAACTCAGACCTTTGTCCTTCTGGGTCCATTTTGCCTCCAACAACAGTCCTATCTCAACACTGATAGAGACTATCAGCAGTGTGTGTGTGTGTGTGTGTGTGTGTGACGGATGTGGGCAGAGCTCTATCTTTGAACTTGAGGTCAATTTAAAATTGTATGAAAACTTTCATTAAAATCACAAAGTTTTTTTTCGTCTTTTCCTCTTTATACTGTCTGTAAATGTGGGTGTCATCTGCATGATTATTGATTATCATCTATTGATTTCACAGTTTTACGTGATTTGGCCGAATGGAAACACGCACTGAATAAAAGAGGCTCCAGAATTGAGCCTTGAGGAACTACATTCCTCTGGACGCTGGTCAAGGGTGTCATTTCTAAAATCCAGTTTTTGTCTCTTTTATCACTTTTATAGTTTCAGGTTGATATTTTACTTGAATCTCAAAAAACATTTTCATTTTACTGTCCCATCACCTCAATGCAGAAAGGAGAAGAAAATCAAAGAAAACTATTTAGTTAGAGTTAGAGTTACCGCCTTGCAGTTGTACACCTCCGACACTTATGTCCCTGTTTATCCAGAATCATATAAAATACTAATCATTTGTGTGAGGAAACTTACCATGATTCATATTTGTGCAGTATTTTTTTTATATTAATGTTATTATGGGAATCAGAAGAAAGTTAGGTTTGCATGTTTTTTTCCCCCACTCTTCTGTGAACCACGTCTACTCTAATTTAATTTTTAATTTAATTTTTTGAATTTTCATGATTCCTTTCTTTGTGCTGTGACAGCCTGCGCTCAGCTGAAGTATGAAGAAGGATTGAGTAAAGATAAAGGATGAGATAGAGATAGTCGACACTCCCAACTCCGCTCCATCTGCTCTGATAAGATGCAGTATTCTGAATAAAGAGGAAAAATGGCAGTGAGCCCAAAACCATAAAAAATCAAACTAGGACACAAAATGAAACCAAAGGTTTGTTATGTCCTCAGTTGGCTTCGAGTTTCTGATGTGGAACAGGTTCTGACACAGAACAGGCAGATATATTATAAGACCGAGAGGCTGAGAACATAATTCACATTTTTACATTTTACATTTTTTCATTCTCTTATGTTTTAAAATGAGAAATTACCGTTGCATCTGTTGTTGCTATGGGACAAAATAAGATGGTCTGTGTTGATTTGGCTGCTCAACTTCAGGACAGTTACAATAACTTGTCGCAACCGTCTCCACCCTGTCGGCCATGACAGACACTCTGACACATGAAAACTATAACATTAAGAAGTCAACAAAACAATAATTCAAACCAAGGGAGAAGGTTTGCATATGAACGGTAGGGATATGTCCCTACAAATATAAGAGTGAAATCGTTCGCAATATTTTTGAGTAAAGTCATATCAGATCATTTGGAGGCTTCATCTACAGGATGACCAAGTTAGGCATGCAAGAATTTGACGGCTGAAAGGGAGGGGGCTGTCTGAAGGCTCGCGTCATGTGAGAATATGACGGTGGTACCTGACGCCACCAGTAACATGTCAACTGATTATTGGTTTTATGCAATTATGGATTAATTGTAAATGACTAACTTGCATTAAACATAATCACAGTCCACCTATTCTGATGTTAATATGTAAATGATTATATCATAGGATCATTGCTGTTTGATCTGTTACTGTACATAGATTTATCTAAAAGGAAATATGATGTTTTCATGCATTTTTATGCCTTACTATACTATGACATTTTTATGAATTTTTATGTCTTGCTTTACTATGACATTTTTATGCAAGGTTTAAAGTCATAAAATCATCATAGTATAGTTAGGCATAAAAACATCATAAAAACATCATAAAAACTACATTTTTATATTAAGACATAAAAAATCATAAAACTGAAATTTTTTTATTAAAGCATAAAAAGTAAAAAAAAAATCATAGTATAGTAAAGCATATAAACTAATAAAAACGTCATATTATAGTAAGGCATAAAAAGTAAAAAAAAAAAAAAAAAAAAAAGTCATAGTATAGTAAGGCATAGAAATTTCATAAAATAGTAAAATCATAAAAAGTAAAAAAAAACTTCATAGTATTGTAAGGCATAAAAAGTAAAGAAAACGTCATAGTGTAGTAAAGCATAAAAACATCACAAAAAAGACAATTTATACTAGTAAAGCATAAAAAGTCATAAAAACTTGACAGTATTATAAGGCATAAAAAGTAACTGGGAGAACATGCAAACTCCACACAGGAAGGCCCCAGGCTCGGGTTTCGAACCCAGATCCTTTTCACTGCGAGGCGACAATTCTAACCACTGGCTACCGTGCCGTCTCATATATATATATATATATATGTCATTGTATAGTAGTGCGTAAAAACATCAAAGTAGACTAAGGCATTAGTGTACTATGACTTTTTTGGGTGGGTGGGTGTGGCAAAGTTTCATCATCAGAAAACCAGAAAACCTTGTTTTAGAGAGTAAAACAGGTTCATTCATTATTTAATGCACTAAAATTAAAGTGATGAAAAATCTGGACCTCACAAGCTTTGTATACACGATGTAAAAAATCTTGGGAGTCAACTAACAACCCTCCTCCTGGTGCTGCCGGTCTGATTTAGACATCTTTATTTTGGTGAACAGTGAGAGCGTCCACGTCGTGAGTGGCAACGGTTTGCTCGTGTCTTATTTTTGTGTAAACAGAGGGAAATGAGAGCGGAGCTGCTCGGCCTCCTCGCCGCCATAAACTTTATTGGGGGGTTGGACGCAGTAAAAATGGCTTCACCACAGAGACACAGATATGTTTGTTGAGGAGGCGTGAGGAGCTGTGATAGCAGCGAGGACCCAACGCTGCAGTTTGGACGTGAGGCGAAACACACATGACACTTTAAATCAAAGATGTTTTTAAAAGCTTTTGTCCAGTGCAACTAAGAGTGACATGAAAAACTGATCTCAACACAGTTCCCTGGGTAAAACAAGGTGCAGTCAAGTTAGAAGTGAAACCTGAATGTCAGGGTTTTGTTCCTCTCATTCAAAATCCTGTAAAAACTTAAATACTTAAAACTCCAGCTTTTATCAATATGTTTAGATAAAGAACTGCATTTCCCATAAGCCCTGCAGGTCGTCAGGTTAATGCTGCATTTACACATTATCAGTAGGATGAGAAGAACAGCATAAGACACAAGAGGGAAATATGCAGCTTTAAACTTCCCTGTGCAGTGGAGTTCAATAGGGGCCTGAAATCTTCTGCCCCCGGGGCTCCGGGGCCCCTCATGGCCCCTCATGGCCCCTCATGGCCCCTCATGGCCCCTATGGCCCCTCATGGCCCCTCAAGGCACTGATTTCACTTTGGAGCAGTGAAGGAGTGTGACGCTGCTCAGTGGAAGCGCAGAGAGCTTTTATGGCCGTGCTCTGTGTGTGAACTGTGACAGTGTTAATGAGGAACAACATCCTCGGCTCTTATCACACAGGTCACATGTTCCACATGTATCAGTCCGGCAGCCAAGTCACAGGCCAGTGAAGAGCCGAGCGGAGGGACAGTGGCAGCGGAAATAGCAGTCAACTGAGTTATCACTTCATACAGAGAGGTACACAGATGTTGTGATATCTCAGTTGAACCTGTGCTATAGTAGTGACCTCTCCCGAAATATTCAGCAGAGTCTAGGATCATTCTCAGCACTGCTGTGTCAGTCGGGACTCTTTGTCGACTAACTCTCTCTCATCCTTTGTTCAGGTCTGTTTTCGTATCTCTACACGGCTCAGTGATGGAGAGCCAGTCAGACAACTTGTTATGCACTCAGTGGTATAGCCATATGTCGTGTAGAGTCTAAAGTACAGGATTCCGGCTGTTCTTCTCTATACTAACTCACCACTCGATGTTTGAATCACGCTCCACCGCAGACGCCCAAGCACTTCACTGCTGATCAGTCTCAGGGATATGTATCGATGCCATGTTGTTGTATCGAAGACTGAGTATCTCCTTCACCTGTTCCTGTCCTGCGACGAATCGGAGAAGTCGCTCTACACGCAATGTATTGAGAGAACAGGGGTCTTACGATGAGCTGGTAGTTCGATCTACGCCAGGCAGCCTCAGAGAGGCGCGGAAACCGACCTCTGTGTAAACCGAGCACAACTCAGGGTCTCCAACACTGAGTTCCATGTAGAGAGATATAGATGGATGGTGGTATGCCTAAGCACGATCCACCGGACGCTAACAATCTGCACCTTGCCTGGCCTCCTGGAGCCAACCCATGCTCTCTCTCAGGCGCACGCTCAGAGTTCACCGGAGTCTGGCATCTACCCCCATAAATCCGATAAGGGGAGTCGGACGCGCAGGATCCAAGACTTACAGGTCTGATACTCTACACGCTCTGTCTCTGACGTGACCCCATATGGTATTGTCTCATCACTATGACTGACTCTTTGCCACCTGATCTCTGCGATTCACCAGTTGTCTCCTCCTTGCGCTAGATTCTGGTGTTCGCGAATATCACTAGATCAAGTGGAGATGGGTTTGTTTATGAGGCCACGGCAGTAGACAAAGACGTACGGAACTGAAATAGAGGAGTTCGATAACACACCACTGGAGCTGTGTAACGACACCGATTGAGAGCATGGGATAACGTTCTTCGAATGCTATGGCTAGTAACACACAGCGTGCCTCCTGCATCCTGTGTGAAATGAGTTAAACGACTGGGGGTTGGAACGGAAAAGTTCCCAGTGTGTGAGATCGATCGTTATCATCCTCTGAAGAAACTCATAGTATAGTCTCAGTCTGAGCAAGTCTTCTACGTAAGATTTAGTACTACAGATGTTCTATTGATGTGCATAGTACACCCACTGATGTTACGCCACTCTCGTGCATACTGAGAATGCAACGAATATTTAACAATATAGAGTCAACGTACATCTAACCTGATGTGTAAAGGATATCAGGGATGACATTAAGAGGCATAAGGGAATCGGTCGCAGACTCTCAACTATCTCACTGGGTACGATACCAGAGACATGGACAGCTCATTTTGATCTAGAGAGTGCTGCTTCAGAGAATACGAGGAGCCTGACACTTACAGCTGAATTACTCACGCGCACGACAACTAGCAGTTGCGATCAGGCCAGACTACACGATGCAGAATTAACCATTCAGTAGCTACACAGTCAGATTACAGTCACTAGTTAACAGATCCAGATTACAGTCATATTGATCAGGTTCCAAATATACTATATAGCGAGTCACGTTTAAGATCAGATTTACAGCTATGATAACTCGATCAGTACGCACCAATGAAACTTTACTCAACTAGTTCACAATATTATTGACTATGATTTCCACGTGTCCCTCACCTCACACAAAACAAGCGAGCGCGGTTCTCTGGTTGTCTGTGCGCTCTCACATAGCTCAGTCAGACTCCTCTCCCTGCCTATACAGATTGATGCTTGGGTTGTGAGTGACTGTACACATCAACACGCACCAGGTCCGTTGAGCAGAGCCGCTGTTGTGACCACGTGGGAGAGTAAAAGATTGCTAGTAGATCTGGTGATGAGGTTGTTCACGCCTCGGCTGGCGTCTCTGTTTCTGCGCAGCGGACGCTGCAAATATGAGAAGACCAATAGAAGAGTGAGGACGCATCTCGATGGTAATCGGACTGCCAGCTGTAGGGCTGTTGTGACATAGACTCGCTTGAGCTGGGGGATACACTTCTCGATAGCCCTGAGACCAGATTCAGCAACAAGCATGATCTCCATCTCACCCACCCTGGGAACCCATGGATAGACCTTAAAAGGCTGAGGTCCGAACAGTGCTTGAGGTATTACTGGTGCACCAGCGCTGAGAGTGTTGTGCGAGTGCTACTAATGTATAGGACTAAGTATGAAAAAATAACTGCTTCTGTAAAACACTGTGTGACAATACTGAAAAACAGACAATGACTAATTAAAATTTAATATATAAAATATTGATATAATTAATGTAGGCCAATACAAAATAATAGAGCAGAAGTTTCGAGACATAAAGGATATTGGTAATTAAATAACAGAGAGGTTAGGAATATAACATGTCAACGATGCTACACAGTGAACATTTACACTTGATAGACTTGGCAGCTGGAGGAAACGAACTGGAGACTCGTCGCGAAATAGTTAGATCTCTACTGCAAGCTTGGAGGTGAGGTCGGTGAAGTTTTGTGCTAAAAACGCTTTTGTCTATATGAGTTTAGATTTCTCACCCACCTGATAAGAGATTTTAATGGTCCACACTGCAGACGCGAGAGGTTTTTACCAGCGCCAGTGTGAAATTTTTATGACTCACTCTCGCTAGGTTTTTTTACACCTCTCACCTCTGAGAACAAGCACACCTCCAAATAATGTGACGAGATAAACACGGAAGAAAACACTAGCAATACATAGAGAGCGATGTATATGTTTAAACCTTTAAAAAAAATTGCAAGCATTCATCTACATATGTACCATAGTTATAGACGATCTCACTACATAGGACGTACTGGAAGACACTCTATGCATAGTCATGAATCGGATCGAGTTACAATCGGCTTGTTTATTAGTAAACATATAGAAATGATGATTTCTAATTTAATCAATAAGAATATTATAACCTATGAATTGCAAAAAGACACCAATTTTCGCTGGATATTGCAAACTAGACTACAATTAAAATATACAAATCATCTATGAAAACTTGTAACTATTTAATGAAATTAAAATAAATATATAAATAAATAGATACATTTATTTAAATATATTGGAGATTTTTGAATAATATATTTCCTGCTTGGTGTCACTCCGCAAAATAAAAGCCCCCGCAGCGGCATATTCAGTTGTGAAATGAGGAGTTTTATGAACACAGTGATTACAGCTCTATCAGTCAGACAGGTTTATTGTCTCCAAATTACATCTCATCATACAGTAAACTCTGCTGCAGCCCCATTACCTATATCAGACAGACAACACACACACAATATACCAGTGTCTCCTCTTATCAACTTGAACCATTTCAATTAAGTCAAGTTTATAATATTGGCGTGATGACATATATTCATCTGGTATTCTATTGATTATTTTACTTGCCTTTATGATTATGTGAAAGTCAGCTGTACACAAGCACCATTGGCAACACTGTCCTACCTTATTACACAACTGGCACAGATTTCTGATTGTTTACATTTCACTTATTTCTGCAGCCTAACAGAAAATCACCTCCTCAAATAAATAAATACATAAATAAGAGTTTAAACACTTACAAAATAATTAGCAAATGGAAAGTTTTACTAAAAAATACATAGTAAGTTATACAAAAAAGAAATACCAAATACAATAAAATTGTGAATTGTGGAGATGAAAAGAAAAGAATATAAAAACATGAATAAATTAACAAATAAATAACTATATCTGGTGTTATAGTTTTTGATGTGTGGTTACTGCTTTTTATATGAATCCTTAAGACTAAATTCAAAAACTAATTTTTGAAATATTTTAAAAATCTTTAACTTATGTTTGTGGAATTTCCCAAAGATTATAATTAAATTAATCACATAAATACTATGAAAGACTTACTCAAACATACAGTGTTTCACGTCATATTTAAACAGCAGAATAAAAGTGTTTTAAAAACCTGGAAATTGGAGGAAAATTCATACTTTTCTTCCAAAACTGCAGCTTTTGATATTTCTCAGTTTTTTGCGTCTGAGACTGTTCACCGTGCTGCAGTTCTCTGCTTCATTTGCTTAATTGTCAACAGCTGTGGGAAAAAGGAAGGAGACGTTTTCTGTCAGACGGGACAATGTGCTGGCATTATAGCCTCCAGCTCAGAAACATGTCATGACCGCGATAAGCTCATAAACTTCTGATGTCATCATGTCTAAATGGTGAATTATATTGAGCCAACAGCTACTGGCTGCTCAGAAACAGCTCGTGTCAGTGCTTGTTTTCCTGTTTTTTTTATCTCATTTATTTAACCTATCATGAATACGAAA
>NW_019174341.1:942567-1060144 GCF_002260705.1 Seriola dumerili
TGATGTAATCTATTGATCCATTTCCACTGTACTTGTAAAAACTGGTAACTGTTGGTTTGGAAGGTGTTACTATCCACTGAGAGCAGGTCTTCATTTTTGATATGCATAACTAACAGCTGTCAGATAAATGTGCAGCAGTAGAAGGAACAACATTTCCCTCTGAGAAGTTTTTGTAGTAGAAATTTAAAGTAGAAGAAAGTAAAGTACAATTACCGTCAAGTGTAGTATATAGTTCTCTGTAGCTGCAGAAAACAAATGAAAAACGATTTTACTGACAAACCATAAATATCAACAATTTCTTGAGACTTTCATAATACAGTACGTTGACATTCTTTCTCTTCTATCTAACAGATTACGGTGATACGTTTCCGTCGGACCTAAATATCTTCAGAGTTCAGTATCCTGCCAATCTCTGTGCTTTCCCTCCTTATGAATGGAAATATTACCAGATGCTTTGTGCAATGATTATTTTACAAATTTCCCCAAATTTCCCCTTATTTTAATATTCAAACAAAGCTCTGAGAGTCTGAACCGCAGGCTTCACCCCTTGTGTGTCGAATAAAAGTTAGGAGCTTTGAACAGCTCATTTATTTCCGTTTACCAAAGGCATCATTTCCAATGATGATGATTTTTAACAGTAAACACGGACACTTGGAGCCATAAATCATATAAAGCAACCAGATTAAGGGCTCCAGTTTTTATTTGCGTCAATGCGGAGTACCGAGAGCTAGGTTGGTGATATTTTGCTGCTAGGAGCCGGTCGTCGTAGGTGTCTCGGCGGTTGTGTAGATGGCGACTCTGATAGAAGTTATTACCACGAGTAATATATGAGATACTCTTTACCACTCTTTTTTTTGCGACTTGTTGCTTTATATGGGTTCGCGGCGCCCGGTCGCCGTTTGGGGTGTCGCATTTGCTCGGCGTTCGCATTTCAGGACTTCCCTCTCGTACAGCTTACACCAGCACGGTGTGATTTGGGTTGTGGTTGGATACCGATGAGTGGCCAGTCATTTGACATCATGGCTAAGAATATTAACTAGTGCTTGGTCGTGCGAGGTACTATATATGAGGTCTTAAGAAAACCCGAGGAGCACAACGCTGAACAGTTATTTCAGACGTTTGCCACCTATTCTCATTTTAATATAACATTACCGTATTGAAATTCACAGCTATAATTAATTTAAATTGGCAGCAGAGGTGGATTATAAAATGACAATCATGGGAGGTGGCTGCGTGTTCTTTCTTTTTCGCGGCAGGGCAAGCCGAGAGGACCGCAGACATGATGTCTAGAGTGCTTCAGTGACCTGAGGTGTTTCTCACAATGTACTTTAATATGTTCAATGAGCCAACAGGTAACTCTCTCTGAAGTGCATCCCCTTGGTAGGGGGAGCAACAAACGAGGCGTGGATCTATTATAAAAACTAATGTTAAAGGTAAAGGAGGATCTGACCACGCACATGAATATTATGATAACTCTTACATTTTCACTTCGTATACATGTTGAACACGTTTCTTCTTTGATTCCACAACTAATCCCTTGTCAACAGTGTCGCGTCTCACTGGAATCTTCGCGAGTGCTGAGCTCCAGAGTTTTCGCTAACAGTCAGGGATTTGATCTGACGAAAGGTTCGTGGTTTGGTGATGCACACTGACAAGCGGTCGTAACACTGGGGACAAATGGAAGGGAGCGCTAAAACTAGCATCCCCTTAGGTTATGCGCTATACCTGTTAGCGTGCGTGGCTGAAATGTTAGAAACTTAGCTTACAATTTTGTTAGCTAATTCTGCATAACTTACCAGGTGCTAAACGCTTGGAAACCTAATCGTCCACCTTAGTTTTAGCTAAACTGTAACATAAGGCTAAAAAGTTGCATGTATATGAATTATACTTAGCTCATAAAACACACACACACACACCACACATGCACACACATACACATCACACGTGTTTTTCGAGTTCACTGTTAGAAATATTGTTTGACTTCGTTTCTGCCTACACTACATTTACAAATAATGTTGATTTTGCCCATATGCAAGCTTGCTAGCTAGCTAAAACTAGCGTACGGCGAGACCAAGCTAATTCTAGCTATTAGCTGCACAGCAAAGAAGCAGCTGGGCATGTGAGTGTGTATAACAGCGTGGGACTGAGATCTGTAGTCTCGCCGAGATCCTTGCTGCTTTATATGCCAGTATATTTTTCGAATTGTTCACGTAGCTTTTTTTCCTGAAAAGTAAAATACACATTTATTTCATTAGCTATAACAACCTGCGTGTATGATTAGGAATATTCTTACCTAGAATTGCATTAATGCGACCGACCGTGCTTGTGATATCGGCGCAACCCCCGCCTCGAGGGCGCTATGGCGATATATCTATATCAGTAAAAACCACGACCTGTAATAACCATCGAAATTCTCACTGTGACCATGAACGCTGAACACACAGAGCAGCTGTTTTTCATTTAACATGTGGATTTTATCTTTGATGTTTTAAACCTGAATAAACATAATGATTAACGCAGGAGCAGCGAGCCTTGGGAAATGTCTACTGGGTTAATCGTGAGTGTGGTATTTAGGTTGGGAGTCTTTGTATTTAGAGAGTAAGGCTCATACTTTTTCTGTCTCTTTGCCATTCTTGCGACGGATGATTATTCTAATTAATGTCCACCTATACATATAGTGTTTATTTGTTCATAATAAGTAAATCCACAGCGGTGTTGGCCAGCCCAGCCGAGTGGGCGCTGGGTGCGCATGGTACTTGTAATAGTGGTTGTACTGGTGTGTTTGGTGTTGGTACTTGTTGGCGTAAAATTCAGTGGAATCTCCTCCTTTTCCAATTTTACACGCCTGAACTATTTAAGTCGGATCAGTTTCAGCTGGAAGTGTGACCTGTGATGTATTCCTGTGTTTTACAACGGCAAGACACGAACCAAGAGGGGACAAGGGTATCGGGTGGTTTACATCCCCGACCACACACGGCAACGGGCTGGAGCTCGGAGAAAGTTTTCACTAACACAGTAAAATAATCAGAGCTTATGATCTCATACCCAGGTACGTAAGGGGAGCTTCCGCCGACGCGCTTCCAACCTGTTCAAGAGAGACGGTACGTTTCATGTTGTCTATACTTACACAGACACTTGAATCGAACGTTGTTATGATCAGGCTGTTGATTTTCAGCCTAAGTGCCTTTCATAGACGTTGGTAACTGAACTCCTTTTATAACACCTGATTTCTTCATCTGGTAGGTGAATCTCTGAATCTACTAACAGATAATGAGTTATTGGGGATACGTATGGATGTTCACTGCAAGCCCTAGTCCTCTAGTAGAGAGCCTACTGAAGGAAATGGGATAGATTTTGTTTCTGCTTTGTATCTACGATAGGAAACTATGTTTTTGATATATAACAGGTGTATCAGATCTAGGTGCACTAAACATGTTTGATTATCTGAATATATGTGTTCAGTTAAACATATTGATCTTAGCATAGCTCGGTTGGTTCTGCTTGGCTTCTGTCTTTCTGTGTTTTCTCTTGAGCCAATCTCCAGCTTTATTTAATACTGCGGTTATATGGGGTGGTGTTGTTTCAGTAACCTTCGCGCCATGTATGCCTGTGTTCAGGGTTAAAGCATCCTCTGGTCTGTTTTAATGTGAGATTAATAAGTTTGCGACAACCTGTTTTCATGTTCACACTTATTGTGATGAACTGGAACCACCGTCTTTTCACTAAATATTTAAGCTGCTCTTTCCGAAGTGTAAGTCTGGTGTCCATGTGTAGGGTGTGGATTATAGATCACTCTAGCTTCTATAGTGAAAGTTATAGCGTGTGAGAGAACGTTATTTCAAACGCATCAGCCTCACAGTAGCAAACTGCGGACACACGTCCTGTCAGACTTCAGAAACTGAGTCTCCTAAAACTCGGAGCGCCGTCAGGACTTCTTTGGAACTTTGTGATGTTCATATACAACCGCAGTTTATCCTTATCACGCCCGCCAACCTGGACCCACCATCCAGACCTTGTCAGGATTGGTTTTCTGCGGAGTGATTGGTAACCGTGTAGGAAATCATTGTTGTTATCAGAGCTCCAGAAGCAGAAGCCTGAGAGAGGAAGATGTAAAACTACACTGAGATGACTCTTGCTAATGAATAGGACTCTAAAACACTCTAGAAAAAAATATGAAGACCGTTTTATACCATAAAGCTAGGCTGCTCCGTTTGTCTAAAACGCTTTACTAGGACAGGTCGGTCGCGGGGTGACCTTATGAGCTCTCTGGCTGTCACAGGCCGAGTCCTAGTAGGGCTTTGTAGACCGCTGCATCCATCCACGGATGCTTAATCAGCTTCCGATATACGAGTCCATTTTCATTTGATTTAAGTCTCGCCCGCAGATATGACATAAATAATTAGTTAAGAGAATTGGACCCCAAGTTTCATTTATTATAACTTCACTTGAATCATAAATCCCGAACATGTTCTCTTTCTTGGCGTCTTGGGTACCAGACGTGATACGATCTGGTATATCCAGAACCGCACAGGCGTAAGGAGCGCGAAGAATCATACAAGTAATGAAAGCTTCCAGCAGACTCGTGTTCCTATTCCTCCTACCGACCCATTACAGCCGGCACTGCTCCTCCACGGCAGCAACCCGTGCATGTGGGAGGCGGGAGTTTTACTTTTTAGGTTGTGTAAAAATCGTGCGGCAGCCAGCGTGGCCATGGTTTGATTCAACGAGTCAGCAGCCGGCAGCCAACGACGGCTTGGTGTCCACCCCTACGTCCCTGCCTTTAACACAATCAAAAGGGAAGTTGACTGAGAGAAGGAGGACCGAGGTGTTTTATTGGATGCACTGAGAGACGGGGATCAGAACTAAAGACTCTCCCCTTTCAGACTGAACTCCCTTCCTCCGGTCGTTGGGTTACTGGCCATCTTAAAGCCATAAAAGCTCATTCACCTAGTAATTTTGGTGTTGAGCCAGCAGAAGTATTCCTCTACCATATCAGACTCTTGTTGCAGATTCTCTTCTTCCTCTAATCCCAGATGTTGGGAAACGAGGGGTGAAGGATTTTACAAAATCATTTTGTCTGAAATGCCACTCCATCTCTCCTGCAGCCAACTCATTCCTGGTTAATCTAGCTGCCAAACCTTTTCCTTCAAATTCAAATATTGTTTGAAATTCTTAGCCAGGCGAAGTTTCCAAACGGATACTAAACCATTTTCAGGCTGATAAAAATGGAAGGCCATGTGAAACAATGGTGAAGATATTTCATGCAATGGAAGGAAGCCCGCCGCAGAAAATGGAGTCTCAGGTTTTAATATTTCCACATCATTTAGAGCTGCACTAAATCAGATATAGAATATAGATGCTGTCAGACAGTGTGTTTTATTGTTTTTTTTTAACTCTAAGCTAGCTTAAAAGTGTAAATGACCAGCTTTCCATGAGTTGAGGTTTATGATTATATGATCCCGCTTACTTAAGCAAAATGGTTTTCTCACCCTATAGAACGCCAATGAAATGCCTTTTTTTCAAGTTAAAAACGTCTAACCTGCTGTGTGTGTGATTTGATCCGGAACAACTGAACGCACAGACTCTATATACAGATTGTGATGTAGTCCAGTGTGAGGTGGAAACAGCAGCTGGTTCCGCAAACTGTTTTTTTCTCATTTTGGTTACTGAAGATAAAACCTCTCCTTCATAGTTGTGACCCATACCAGTTTTTATATTATGTCAGCTTTCTTCAGTTTTGGTGGACAACAGGCTTAATACTACAAACCGCATGAGCCTTCGGCCACTTGAATCATCCACAAATTAATCTTGACAACCCAAGTGAATTGAATTGTGAATGTTTTGGCGTCCACCCACCATTTGGCGGCAGACAGAATTTCAAGCTCTTGGATAGGCTTGTTTCTTGCTGAAATCACCTTGGGAGTTAATAGTTGACTTCTCTTCTTTAGTGTTTTCCGCCCACAGCTTTGAACCCTTCAACGTTTTATATCAAAGAAACTGAACTTTGACTTGTGGGAAAAATGACACGTTATTTTACACTACCACAATACAGGGGCATGAAAAACTTCTTCCGAATTCAAAAGCTCTATAATAAAACAGAGAGACTGGCGTCCATCTGAAGGTTGTCAAGCTTCCCATGTTTCTTTCTTTCCTGGTACCGTCTGAAAGTGAATTTGTGTGTTTCAGAATGATGGTGATTTTTTATCTGGTTCAACCAAAAATTTACAAGCATCCCCTCTCTCTCATTTGGACGTTTCGATTAATCAAACAGACGCAAGTCACTGCCACGAATGCACCCAAAGAGCGGACTCAACACACTTTATTTGTGAATAATTTTGCAAGTTTCTAACACCAAAACTGACTCATTCACAGTTGTGGATTTCCAGAGTCAAACAACAGATGGAGGCCAATCGTTCCAATGATTCTGGACTTGGACCTCGCGACAATGGTTGTTAGAGACTCCAGCCTGTGTCTCTACAAAGATAATGGCTAAAGAGCTTGTTTGAAACTTGACCGAGCTGGTAATAGAGTCTACTATAGGCTACAACCACACTCAATACAATTTTTAAATCCAGATAGTTTGCTATCATTACAATTCACACTAAATTCCTAGTGGCAGTTAATTTGCCTTAAAATTGCCTAAACAGAGAACTTTTGAGAAACGCTGCTTCGCGCCCGTTTTTGAGCTGGTTTAGGCTACACGTAATGTGTCCTAAGGCTGGGGCGGGCGGCGGCGGCGGTGTGCTGGGAGTGGGTGTGTGGAGGAGGGGGGCAAGTCCCGGACTTTAATCGTGACACCTACTATCAAACGAGCTGGGACACGACGTTCGGAGATGTAAAAATATCAGTCAATCCGATAATAATTTACTGTTTACTCTTTCTTGTCGTCACGTGACCGGTAGACGGTTGTTATGGATGATGAGAGTCTCTACAGCGGTTTAAACCAAACAGACTCAGGCTGGGGTTTTGGTTTTTTTTCTTCCACTGTCAACATTCAGTTTATAAATGTCTTGTAAATGTTCATGATTTTTTAACCATCGGACTTCCATCATGGTACATATTTGCAAGTGTAAACTTTTATTAAAACCAACTGTGGCTTTATTGGTGAAAGATGTCTTGCTCATGCTTTTCACTCTCCTCGAGTTTCCAATTCAAAAAACAAACTTCCAGGGAATAACAGTCAAAAATTAATAAAGATAAACATTTGTTCCTCTGCTGCGTATGATATGTAGATCAAGCTGGGTTCGCTCCAGTCGCTGACATTAACGCACAGAAGAAAAGAAGAGCTCATTAACTGATCCAGTGTAAAGAACACTATGGTCAGATCTCGACGTTTTCTGTTTGAAACCAGAAACTTTATTATATTTTTATTATTATTGATTATTTGCAGATTGAAAGTATTGTACAGAAACACTTCGAAAGATGATTTTCAAAATGACTGTGTTTTCCAGTAGTCTCAAAATCTAACTTATTAACATTGTTTTAGGCTTAGAAATGATTAAGAACGAATGATCATTAATTTACAAAGACAATTCCATCAACTAATTAATTGATCTGAATTGTGTATGCAGCTCTTCTGCTGGCTGCGCTCTTATCATTCATCTGAACGTCAGTAGCCGGAATTGGTGCACGGACGTCGGGTGCTTCTGTTTGTTTGAAACAGTGTACAGCTTTTACTGATCACGGATGTCTATAGGTAAAAGTGAATCGAGTTTCTTCAGATCAAAACCAACCGTAAAGATAGTTAGAGGAGGACAACTACAGAGAGAGAAGTGCCCAGAGAGAGGGAATGAAAAAGAAAGAGTGAAAGATCAAGAACACCTACACACACGTCACCAACACACACACACACACACACACACACACACACACACACACACAACACACAGCACACACACATATTTGCTAATTGATGCAGCAGTTGAGGTGTGGTGTCCAAAGGGCAAGAGGAACACTGGGCAAACAGAGCACAGGATCCTGCTATCTTCTGTGTGTGTGGCGTGCGTGCGTGCGTGTATGTGTGCGTGTGTGTGTGCGTGTGCGTGTGTGTGTGCGTGTGTGTGGTGTGCGTGTGCATTGCGTGCGTGCGGTGGTGTGTGTGTGGTGTGGTCATGTCTCCTAACTCAGACCTTTGTCCTTCTGGGTCCCATTTTGCCTCCAACAACCAGTCCGTAATCTCAACACTGATAGAGGCTATCAGCAGTGTGTGTGTGTGTGTGTTGTGTGTGGTGACGGATGTGGGCAGAGCTCTATCTTTGAACTTGAGGTCAATTTAAAATTGTATGAAAACTTTCAATTAAAATCACAAAGTTTTTTTTCCCATCACCTGCAAGGTGCAGAAAGGAAAGAAAATCAAAGAAAACTATTTAAGTTAGAGTTTAGAGTTAAGCCGCCTTGCAGTATTTGTAACACCTCCGACACTTATGTTCCCTGTTATATCCAGAATCATATAAAATATCTAATCATTTGTGTGAGGAAACTTACCATGATTCATATTTGTGCAGTATTTTTTTTTATATTATGTTGATTATGGGAATCAGAAGAAAGTTAGGTTTGGCATGTTTTTTTCCCCCACTCTTCTGTGAACCCACGTCTACTCTAAATTTAATTTTTAAATTTAATTTTTTTGAATTTTCATGATTCCTTTTCTTTGTGCTGTGGACAGCCTGCGCTCAGATCTGAAGTATGAACGAAGGATTGAGTAAAGATAAAGGATGAGATAGGATAGTCGACACTCCCAACTCCGCATCCATCTGCTCTGATAAGATGCAGTATTCTGAATAAAGAGGAAAAATGGCTAGTGAGCCCAAAACCATAAAAAATCAAAACTAGGACCACAAAATGAACCAAAGGTTTGTTATGTCCCTCAGTTGGCTTCGAGTTTCTGATGTGGAACAGGTTCTGACACAGAACAGGCAGATATATTATAAGACCGGAGGCTGAGAAAATAATTCACATTTTTACAATTTTACCTATTTTTTCATTCTCTTATGTTTTAAAATGAGAAATTAACCGTTGCATCTGTTGTTGCTATGGGACAAAATAAGATGGTCTGTGTTGATTTTGGTCTGCTCAACTTCAGGACAGTTACAATAACTTGTCGCAACCGTCTCCACCCTGTCGGCATGACAGACACTCTGACGACATGAAAACTATAACATTAAGAAGTCAACAAAACAATAATTCAAACCAAGGGAGAAGGTTTGCATATGAAACGGTAGGGATATGTCCCTACAAATATCAAGAGTGAAATCGTTCGCATATTTTTGAGTAAAGTCATATCAGATCATTTGGAGGCTTCATCTACAGGATGACACCAAGTTAGGCATGCAAGAATTTGACGGCTGAAAAGGGAGGGGTGTCTGAAGGCTCGCGTCTGTGAGATATAGAACGGTGTGTAACCTGACGGCCACCAGTAACATGTACAACCTGATTTATGGTTTATGCAATTATGGATTAATTGTAAATGACTAACTTGCATTAAACCTAATCACAAGTCCACCTTATTCTGATGTTAATATGTAAATGATGTGATATCATAGGATCATTGCTGTTTGATCTGTTACTTGTTATTAGATTTATCTAAAAGGAAATATGATGTTTTCATGCATTTTTTATGCTTACTATACTATGACATTTTTATGAATTTTTATGTCTTGCTTTACTATGACATTTTTATGCAAGAGTTTAAAGTCATAAAATCATCATAGTATAGTTAGGCATAAAAACATCATAAAAACATCATAAAACTACATTTTTATATTAAGACATAAAAAATCCATAAAACTGAAATTTTTTTTATTAAAGCATAAAAAGTAAAAAAAAAAATCAATTAGTATAGTCAAGCATATAGAACTAATAAAAAAACGTCATATTTATAGTAAGGCAATAAAAGTAAAAAAAAAAAAAAAAAAAAAAGTCATAGTATTAGTAAGGCATGAGAAATTTTCATAAAATGTAAAATATCAAAAATGTAAAAAAAAACTTCATAGTATTGTAAGGCATAAAAAGTAAAGAAACCGTCATAGTATAGTTATGCATAAAAAATCACAAAAATGACAATCTTATACTAGTAAAGCATAAAAGTCATAAACCTTGACAGTAATATATAGGCATAAAAAAGTAAAAAAACGGAACCACACACCAATGTGCATGTCTCAGGACTGTGGGAGGAAGTTTGGAGTATGCCAGAGAGACCTCCACAGGAACTGGGAGAACATGCAAACTCACACAGGAAGGCCCCCAGGCCTCGGGTTTCGAACCCAGATCCTTTCACTGCGAGGCGCCAATTCTAACCACTGGCTACCAGTGCCGTCTCATATATATATATAAGTAATATATATATATATATATATAGTATATATATATATGGATACTATCAATACTATTATATATATATATATATATATATATATTATAATAATATATATTATATATATATAATATATATATATTATATGTTCATTGTAAGTAATGCTAAAAAAACAATAAAGTTAGATAAGGCCATTAGTTGTACTATGACTTTTTTGGGTAGGGTGGTGTGGCAAGTTTCATCATCAGAAAACCAAAAAAACCTTGTTTTAGAGAGTAAAACAGGTTCATTCATTATTTAATGCACTAAAATTAAAGGTGATGAAAAATCTGGACACTCACAAGCTTTGTATATCACGATAGATAAAAAAATCTTGGGAGTTCAACTAACAACCCCTCCTTCCTGGTGCTGCGGGTCTGATTGTAGACATCTTTATTTGGGTGAACAGTGAGAGCGTCCACGTCGTGAGTGGCAACGGTTTTGCTCGTGTCTTTATTTTTTTGTGTAAAACAGAGGGAAATGAGAGCGGAGTGCTCGCCTCGAGCCGTCCCCGCCGCCCTCCGCATAGAAACTTTATTGGGGGGTTGGACGCAGTAAAAAATGGCTTCACCACAGAGACAGGATATGTTTGTTGAGGAGGCGTCAGGAGCTGTGATAGAGCGAGGACCCAACGCGCAGTTTGGACGTGAGGCGAAACACACATGACACTTTAAATCAAAGATTGTTTTTTAAAAAGCTTTTGTCACAGTGCAACTAAGAGTGACATGAAAAACTGATCTCACCACAGTTCCCTGGGTATCAACAAGGTGCAGTCAAGTTAGAAGTGAAACCTGAATGTCAGGTGTTTGTTCCTCTCATTCAAATCCTGTAAAAACTTAAATAAGTAAAACTCCAGCTTTTATCATAATGTTTAGATAAAGAACTGCATTTCCCATAAAGCCCTGCAGGTCGTCAGGTTAATGCTGCATTTACACATTATCAGTAAGAGGATGAGAAGAAACAGCATAAGACACAAGAGGGAAATATGCAGCTTTAAACTTCCCTGTGCAGTGGAGTTCAATAGGGGCCTGAAATCATTCTGCCCCCCGGGGCTTCCGGGGCCCCTCATGGCCCCTCATGGCCCCTCCTGGCCCCTCATGGCCCCTTCATGGCCCCTCTGCCCTCTGGGCCCTCATGGCCCTCATGGCCTCCTGCCCCTCATGGCCTCATGGCCCTTCAATGGCCCCTCCTGGCCCTCATGGCCCTTCATGGCCCCTCATGGCCCCTCACTGGCCCCCTCATGCCCTCATGGCCCGCTCATGGGCCTCAAGGACCCGGATAAGGCACCGATTTCACTTTGGAGCAGTGAAGTGAGTGTGACGCTGCTCAGTGGAAGCGCAGAGAGCTTTTATGGCCGTGCTCTGTGTGTGAACTGTGACAGTGTTAATGAGGAACAACATCCTCGGCTCTTATCACCCAGGTCACATGTTCAGCCGGCAGCCAGTCACAGGCCAGTGAAGAGCCGAGCGTCGAGGACAGTGGCGCGAAATAGCATCAACTGATTATCACTGAACTTACGTAACCTGCCAAGTCGAAAATCAGAGTTATTATCTCATCATTTTTATCTTTTTTTATTTCTTTTCTGCAGGAAAAACTTCCTGTTATTATAACTAGAAAATGTCGTTTTCAACTGATGTTATCAGCCCCAACTTTATCGATATCAGGTATCTGCTTTGTATCAGCTTGTCCTTCCTGGAAACAATACTCACACACACACGCACACACACACACACACTCAAACAGTCACTATGTTTTTGAGAAGAGACAGCGGCCATTTCAGGGCCCATCTCATCTCTCCCAAACAAAATGGCCGACAGCTGAAACGCCGCAGTGATGACCTTGAACGCATCAGGCCTCGGGTCGGACGCAGTTACACCTGAACTGAAAAGGTCAAAACATTCACATTGAAGAAGTTTCACATTAAACCTCTGGATGATGTAACGCCGCAGGAAACGTCTCATTAACACGTGTTTGGAGCCAATCAAAGATGTTTAGTGCATCGTCTCCGTCAACAGAGAAGATAATTAGAGCAAATAAAATGAAAAGGTGCAAATAACTCTCACCTCTCGTCAGCGTCCATAAACACTGAGGGAATCATCCCTCCAGCAGCTCGTCCAGACTTATACAGCCGCGTGTTTATGGGCCATTTTACCATAAACTTTCATTTACAATATGCTTACTGCCCCTAATACGCCCCTGTATTGGCCACATTGATTGTGGATAAACAGTGGAGTTGTAAAGGAGCAGTGTTGGAACGGTAGTGCGCTGTAAAGGGCAGATAATACTGAAGACATGACGGGGACTACTGGTATTCCACCAAAACCTCAAGCAGCAGCAGATTCTGCCTGAGGTTTGGTCTGAGAGTGAAAATACTGCTTCTGTAAAACACTGTGTAAATACTGAAAAACAGACAATGACTAATTAAATTTAATATATAAAATATTGATATAATTAATAGGCCAATACAAAAAATAATAACAGATTTCGAAAAAGTGTAAATGCAGTAAATAAATGCACAAAAACAAAATGAGCAAAACTACCTGGAAATATAATTACATATGATTTTTATAGATAATAAATAAGAGTTTGTGTCATTGAGCCCGTGTTTTACATTGCTTTTTTAATTGACAATAAATTTACAAAAACACACAATGAGGGTGTAAGTAAATAATGAAATATATAATAACAATTCTATATAAAAATACATAAATAATAAATAAAAATTAAACATATAGAAATGTGATTTCTAATTTAACAATAAGAATATTAAACTATGAATTGCAAAAGACAAATTTCTAATTGCAACAGACTACATTAAAATATACAAATCTCAGAAAATTGTACTATAATGAAATTAAAATAAAATATAAATAAATAGATACATTTATTAATATTTGGAGATTTTGAATAATATATTTCCTGCTTGGTGTCACTGCAAAATAAAAGCCCCGCAGCGGCATATTCAGGTGAAATGAGGAGTTTTATGAACACAGTGATTACAGTCTATCAGTCAGACAGGTTATTGTCTCCAATTACATCTCATCATACAGTAAACTGCTGCAGCCCCATTAACCTATATCAGACAGACAACACACACACATATACGCAGGTGTCTCCCTTATCAACTGAACCATTTCAATTAAGTCAAGTTTATAATATTGGCGTGATGACATAATTCACTGTTATTTATTATTATTTTACTGCCTATAATGTGAAAGTCAGCTGTAACAAAGCACCATGGCAACACTGTCCTACCTTATTACAACTGGCTACAGATTTCTGATTGTTTACATTTCATTATTTCTGCAGCCTAACAGAAATATCACCTCAAATAAATAAATACATAAATAAGAGTTTAAACATCTACAAAATAATTAGCAAATGGAAAGTTTTACTAAAAAATACATAGTAGTTATACAAAAAGAAAATACCAATAACAATAAATTGTGAATTGTGAGATGAAAAGAAAAGAAAATATAAAACATGAATAAAATAACAAATAAATAACTATATCTGGTGTTATAGTTTTGATGTGTGGTTACTGCTTTTAATGAATCCTTAAGACTAAATTCAAAAACTAATTTTTTGAAATATTTTAAAAATCTTTAACTTATGTTTGTGGAATTTCCCAAAGATTATAATTAAATTAATCACATAAATACTATGAAACACTTACTCAAACATACAGTGTTTCACGTCATATTTACAGCAGAAATAAAAGTGTTTAAAAACCTGGAAATTGGAGGAAAATTCATACATTTTTCTTCCAGAACTGCAGCTTTGATATTTCAGTTTGTGCGTCTGAGACTGTTCACGCTGCAGTTCTGCTTCATTTGCTTAATTGTCAACAGCTGTGGGAAAAAGGAAGGAGACGTTTCTGTCAGACGGGACAATGTGCTGCATTATACCAGCTCAGAAACATGCATGACCCGAAGCCATAAACTCTGTGTACATGTAAAGTGGTGAATATATGAGCAACAGACTGGCGCTCAGAAACAGCTCTGTGTTCTGTTTGTTTTCCTGTTTTCTTACTCATATTTAACATGAAACGAAACGGCAGCGATCAGGGAGCGACTCCGGGAGCGGCTCCAGACTTCCAGGGTTTTAGAATCTCCTGCCGGTTGCCAAGGACTTCTGAGTGGTTGCCATGGTGTTTCTAGAGAGTGGCTCTCTGGTTGCTAGGGGGTTCTGGGTGGTTGCTGTGGTGTAGTCACAGAACGAGGAAAATTAAAAAATGTAATAAAATTTGATTTAAAAAAATCCGCTAAAAAAACAAACAGTAATATTTTATTGTTGAGTGACACGTCGGGGTTCCTCTTTTCAGCAAAACCCCCGAAACAACCTACTTACATTCAAGTGACAGCGCCCCCCAGTGGCTGTAGCGGTGGTGACAGAAGCAAAGGAGGAAGTGACTCGACGTCGTTGTTGAATTTTTCAACACATTTACTGAATTCTCCCAAAAGTGACACAGAATCTGGAACCGAATAAATCTGAACTCTGAAAGCTGAAATGCATTTTGGGAGTCGTAGTTCATTTTCTGCTTTGGTTTCACTGAAAGAGAAAACAGTTTCTTTTGTTTTATATATTGTTTTAATTATTTGTATTTCACGTATTTTCACGAGTTTCATCCAACACTTGAAGTTTTCAAACTGTGAATCACATTATATTTTCTTTAGGGAGTGAATGAGATTTTTACTCCCATAACCAGGGACGTCTGAACTATGGGCTAGAACAGTGACATTCAATTTTGACATTAAAAATAAAATTCAACAGAAGGTTGAAACTGGAAAACCAGTGACACTGAAAAATAGTGACAGTAAAAAGAAAAATCTGAAAATTGACTTTGAAAAACCTCATAATACAAAAATATCAAAATGAAAGAAGATAATAAGATTGTAGTTTTCATCGTCACAGTTCCAGCTCCAAACTGAAATATCTCTTTCCACTTTACAGTTCCATCGAGAAATCAATCAATCAACCTCCTAAATCTACAGATGATTTAACAATAAACATTGATCCAGTAACAACTTTCAACCGTTGTGATGCAGTTTCATCAGTTTCCTTCCTTCTGAAAACTTTCAGCTGCTTTTACCTGCAGTTACACCTGCTTTAACTGTGTGTGTGTGTGTGTGTGTGTGTGTGTGTGTGTGTGTGTGTGTGTGTCCTTCCCGCCTTACCTTTTGCCCTCATTAACCTTCGTCCTGTTGATAGTGTCGAGGGTTTCGACACGACATTGCAGAACCCTGATTCCTCTCCAAGTTCATGTTTGGCAACAGCAAATCTTCTTCTTCTTCTTCCCTTTCTGCGGTCGCCTGCAGAATCACAACACATAGAGCTGCACACACGTACAGTCAATTATCTTTCTTTTCTACGACGTAAATAAAACTCCAAACATGTTCATGATGTGGAATTTAGCGCTGCCACTTTGGAGGGAATTTTTTGAATTCCATACGACTGTGAACGCAGCTCAGATTACTGATAGGTCAATAGGTCACGCTGATAGCAGACAGTACATCTGACACCTGAACAGCTCATTAAAGCTTGAATATGTCATTTTTTCCAGTAAACTGAAGGAGAATCTGTGGTTTACCTGGAAGTCCCTCCACCTGTCAGTCACAGAGTTTACGAGATTCAGCTTTACTTCAGCTTTTGTGCAGATGACACTTGGAACAGAGATGTAGTGTGTGTGTGTGTGTGTGTGTGTGTGTGTGTGTGTGTGTGTGTGTGTGTGTGTGTGTGTGTGTGTTCTTGTTGATGTTGTTCTGTTGATTGTTTTGTGTCGTTTTTATTATTTTTATTTGTTTCATTCATTTGTTTTTTTGTGTTTGAGAACAAGACGATTGTTCTGGAGTTCATCAGATCTGAAATACAGTGATGTAGTGTTGTCACTCAGACGTATTTGTGATTGTATGTAAACATAAATCTGAGCTACTAACTAATTATAACATTTTCCTATATGATATTAGAATAATTAGAAGGCTGATCTAATTGCATTTACATCACTGACGTCCTGGCGGCGTGACACCATCACTAACATGAGCTCATATTATTTTTAATAAAGTTTATTAATCTGTGTTTATCCGTGTCTCTGTCTTCGTTCAGTGTTTAAAGTAGATTCAAACTCTCTAACATCCCCGTGTCTCTTCTGTGTGTTTCAGCTCTATGTGACCTGCAGGTCGTTAATGGTTAACCAATGAAAAAGTTCTTCACCCTTGCTACAGTTTTATGTGACGCTGGCGTCCTCGTTATGACCCCTGTGGAGTTATAGATTCATATCTGAGCGAAGCGTCAGTGTGAAATGCAGAAATAAAGAGATTTGTTGCAATCGATGGATCATTTCTTTGTGTCTTATACTTTCTAAACTTTACATCACAATCTGAAAACTCCCACCAGCACAAACAGAGACAGAAGCAGAGAGGAAACAACACGACAGCCTGCTGAAGGTTGGCTCATAGTGAAGCACTGAGATCACACGTCCACACTTCTACATTTTCATTTTCAAACCATCTCCGTCCAGACGACAGGGACGTGACAGGAAAGTAAAATCATTCATTTATTGTTATTTACTGTGTCCTCCATCATTTGTAGCTCAGTTTTGATGTGTTTCAGGTGTTTCACCTGTCAACATGTGAAGTTCAAGACCACACACACACACACACACACACACACACACACACACACACACACACTCATACACATCAAAGCGGCCCCTCCCCACTGTGTTTCAGTCAGCGAGGCTCCAGAGGTTTGTAACTGTGTTTGACTAGAAACAGTCAGCCTGCTGTAACCTGTGTGTGTGTGTGTGTGTGTGTGTGTCACTGTGTGCCTTGTAATAATAATCTCATGATTTGACCTCTCACACATAAGCTCTGGTGACACTTTAACAACACTATTAACCTGCGTCTTACTTCACTCCATGTTAACACACGTGGGGGTCAAAGGTCACGACCCAGAGTCGACCAAGGACCGCTCACACCTCTTGCTTAAAAATGCTAACGCTAAGGAGGGGTGGGGGGTGGGGAAGCCAGCCCGGCTCTTCCTCCTGATACCCACTTCCCGCCATTGTTTACCCAGACTGCACCTGTGAAGTGTGGCCAGGCGCCTCCTCAGAGATGCAGTGTGAATTTTAACACCAGGACGATTTGAGGGAGAGACGGTGAAGGACCTGAAGACAGAGGAAGAAGAAAAACAAACTGATAAGACACAAGGACACGAGGACCATCACTGTCTCCTCACCACAGCTACAGTTCTTCTTCTTTCTGCCCAAATTTTACACATGGTGAAACAGCATTTCCTGTTTCTTCGGCGAGAAAAGTCGCGTCAGTTTAAACTTGTTAAGTAAAAAAAAAATGAAAGAACTTAAAATGAATTAATTTCTTTTTCCATATTTATATTTGTTTCTTTATTTGTTGTATTTCTGTGTTTGGAGCACGTTTCCCTTAAAGTTTATATTTTCACCCCTGTATGTCCTTTGTCCTGCGAAGGCCACCGTACAATGTTCATAATTCTAAGTTTGTTCAACTTAAGAAACCTAAGTTAACAAACTGCTTTTATTACATTCATAAATAGTAATGATTTTTTAATTCCTAAGTGGGAATATGTTTTATTTGGTTTCCATGACCCAAATACTGAAGGTGACAATATGTTTTATTTAATAAATCTTTTTATTTTTATGTAAAATTTCACATCCACAAGAGAAAGTTTTTAAAATAATAAACCATCTTTCCTGCTTTGATCATAAAAAATTGAGAAATATATATATCCACCATTTCCAGAAGCACCAACAGAAAAGCAATTAAGGCACATAATGCTCGTTTTATTATATTTTTGTTCAACATGCACCTTAAATTTACACCATGGCAATTCATTTTCACCATATATGTTAACAATATATATTTATATATGTAAGTTAATTAAAACAACATACATATATGAATTCTATATGTTTTTATTATTAATATCTCATTAACTCGAAACATGTTTATCTTCATATTCTGGGAAAATGACTCTCCTGTTTATAATATCAATATATACTATCAGACTTTGGGATGGATTTATATTCATGTAACATATGTCTATAATATAAACATACATACATAAACATACATATGTGTATGAGCCAGACGTACGTGTCAATATATGAACATTTTTAAAATAATTTTCATATATAATTTTTACCTTTATTTTATGTGTACATCTATTTCTTATATGGAAAGTCAATATATGTAGATAAATTAAAAAATAGCATTTATTTATTAAAATACCAAAAAGAAGATCAACGTTAGATCTGTGTCACATCCATATTTTCTGGAGCTCCTTGTTTACGAGCCGGAGGAGGTCGATGGGCTGTAAAGGTTAATCATTTTAAAAACACACACCCACCCACACACAGCGGCGTACAGTCGCAGAGGTGTCGTGGTTCTCATGGCTTTATGGCGTGGATGTGTGTGTGTGAACGTCTCCATAAACACCGCAGGTAAACACGAGGCCGACGCCGTCACTGTGTGTGTTTGGCGAGGAGCTCGTCGGTGGGAAACGCAACATGTTTCTCCTTGTTGTCACCACACACACCTGCAGCTTCCCTTCCTGCTCCGCTAATGTTACATCATCAGTACAGAGGTCAAAGGTCATGTGTTTTCATCTATATGAGTGAATGTGAGGCTGACGTCAACCTGTGTTACGTGATTCACCTCAGCAGAGCTAGCTGTTAGCATGCTAGCTCTTTGATGTACGGTGGCCCTGAAGGCTCAATGCACTGCAACATTCTCACAACAAGAGCAAATACAGAAACACGCTGCAGGTAGAAAAGACAGCAGAGCTGTTTCACAGGGACAAAAAACAGTGACAAACTCGACTGCGGCGCACCTGAGCTGCGTCGCACCTGAGCTGCGTCACACCTGAGCTGCATCACAGCGCTGCGACTAGACTCGGCTCCTTCAAATGTGTCCTTCTTCTCCTGGACCACGAAGGCTCCAACAGGAGGATCCTTTGTGGTCCTCCGTAGACCGGACCGTCTCATATCAGTTCGGCCTTCGCGGTCGACGAAGGATGCGACCCCTGAACTGGGACACAGCTTTCCCAGACGGGTGTCCCCTGGAGACACTTCTACTTCCAGCGCATTTCTGTACTGGCTTGTGTTGTGTGTATTGTAAGTATGTGTTTTCTTACGTTGACCTCTCAGGGCCACCATAGTGACCGTATTGAGAGTCAATCAGAGTCATCAGAACCACCTGCACTGGTCACACTGGGCAGGTAGACACACCTGAGGAGAAATATGGTTTGTCCACACTGAAGGAAGTGCAAATGGGCCGAGACCCAACCAGGAAAAACAAACCTCGACCACAAGATAACTTAAGTAAAACTGTTCGTAACCATGACAACAGGTGCATAGAGACGTCTGTGTTGAATCCATGTTATAACAGAACATTTTGATGCAGCTCTCTGGTGTCCAGTTAAAGGTGTTCATTCACACAAGCCGTCCTCTCAGGTAAAGGTGCACAGCGGCTGCTGTTTGACACGCTGTGAGTCAACAGCTTTATCAGCGGCTCCACTCCGTCCCCTCATCGACTCTCAATCTCCAGTCCTCTGGGAGCAGGAGTCCTCTGGGAACCTGCGGCGCTTTGTCTTCTGACGGTGGTGTTTGCAGAGGAGGCGATAAGACTCGATACAGAGCGTCTTTTATGACTTCTGAGAAGATCTCTTATCAGCTCTGCTCGCAGCACAAATGCAGTTTTTATTTATGTCACACTCATGTCTTTATCTGCATTACCTGACTGTACCTCTGGGGGGGGGGGGTCTGGTTTTGCCTCTCTGACCTGCAGACCTGCAGCTGCACCTGAAACTTTTCTTCCATATCTCTTCTTGACTTCCACAGTTCCTCTTCACTGACGTTATTTAATGACATTCATGTTCAGTTCCTCCGTCAGAGCAGTCCGTCGTTACCGAGTGTGAACACAAATCAGCTGATCATTCAGTTACTGACCTGCCTTACAAGTTATTATAAAACATTTTTATACTTGATTTAACTTTCAAAAAAAATAATCATTATTGTAAAGGAAGGTCTTTGAATTATTATTTAGGAATCAATATATATGAAAAAAGAAGAAGCCATTTTAGGTGCATTAAATAGTTTCACATTTGTTACTTAAAATGCATTTTGCTGCTATTACTTCTGTACTTTTACTGTAGTCTTTTTTACAGTTGTAGTATTATTATTGTGTATTTGTGATGTTTTCAGCACATTTTTTGGAGTTTTCACTTCAAAATTCTGTTTGAGAAAGAAAGAAAGAAAGAAAGAAAGAAAGAAAGAAAGAAAGAAAGAAAGAAAGAAAGAAAGAAAGATCTCTTACACCCAGAGTTCGGTATGTGTCACTGTACCGCCCCCTGCAGGCTTTCTGTTGTTAAAGCTGTTTCAGTGTTTGTTCTTTCTCTATCACTGTAATACTGAATAATATTAAACAATGTATAATATTATATAAAAATACTCCATTGAGTCAAGTTCAAATGATCAAAATGTGAGGTAATTCCTAGTGTTAAATTATTGGCGTGCTAAAGTGTTCGCAGCTTGTAGCTGCAATAATACTTATAGTACTACTACTAATAAAAACAAGACAACAACAATAATAATAATAATAATGATAATGATAATGTTTTTTTATTAAACACTTACCAAAATAAATCACTCCATTGAATACCTCATGCACATACATTCCCACATATGTAAACATATACGGCACATATATAGTATATACATTATATATAGGCCATATATAAATCACAGTTATGAGCTTAGTGTCTATTTTTTAATGTTATCTTAAATTTATTCTTCTTTAAATTTAATTTCTTTGAAAAAATATTATTTCTGTAAAGAAACCAGTAAAAAAAGAAAAGCAGCCAGTAAAGTAAAAAGATTAAAAATAAGAATTTAAACTGGTTTTCTGATCTTGGATCTGAAGATAA
The DNA here is from genome assembly GCF_002260705.1 of Seriola dumerili. Classification (NCBI taxonomy): domain Eukaryota; kingdom Metazoa; phylum Chordata; class Actinopteri; order Carangiformes; family Carangidae; genus Seriola; species Seriola dumerili. The sequence continues at coordinate 963,878 of NW_019174341.1, forward strand.
TCTCGCGAGAATGTAATAATAATCTCGCCCTGACCAGCCGGCGTCGCTAACGGTTTGTGTGTGAGCGGATATAACAGAAGAAGAAGAAGCGAAGGCGCTGCGGGGAAAATTAAAATGTCTGCTCCGAAAACCATTCCGAAAGACGCTCAGGTAACGTGGTGTAAACGGTCGGGTGGCGGTTGTGTGTCATTAAGCTGCAACTTAAACGAAACCCGGTCGCGGTTTTGTCTAAATCCTGCAGTCAGCGTCGGTAACAGAAGCAGTTGTGCACATTTCTCTGAGCCACCAAACGCCAGCTAGCCTAGCAGCTAACGTTAGCGCTACACCGCCGTTCACAGCAATAGCGACTGATTAGCGCGTTAGCATAGCCGTCAGTTGTTGTTGTATTAATGAACATTAACGATCAGCTTTGAACAAGAGTTTGACACCGCTGTATTAAACATCGCTATACACTCAGTGAGCACTTTATTAGGAACACCTCAGTAACACTGGCTCTCAAACAGCCTCAGTTCTGCTCCATGTTGACATGATAGCATCACATTGATGCTACCAGTCTAATGTAATCAAAACAGTCAATAACAAAAACAACACAATTGATAATATCCGACAATTAGCTAAAACATTCAGATGTTCAGAGAAACCAACATCAAGCTACAAATACTCAAACAAAAACAATTAACAATAGATATAATTGGCTAGAAATGAGTGAAGCTATCTACCTGTATTGGATTTGCTGATGTCATTATGTTGTCTGATGGATGGTGACTGTGTTTTGCAGGTGATGATCCAGATCCTGAAGGACATGGGGATCACAGAGTATGAGCCCAGAGTCATCAACCAGATGCTGGAGTTCACCTACAGTAAGATAATGCTGCTGCTGAGCAGTACAGAGGCCTGTGAGGGACATAAAACTGGATGGCTGCAGATTTTGTTATTAGAATTTTATGTTGATAAATAGATTGTTGTTCATTTCCCATCATAATTATTTCTGGAGATTTAAAGATTTCACACGGATAAAATTCACTTGTATTTGTTCTGTTTTTTCAGAATAGTTTCACTAATCTGTTCATATTGATATTCACTGTTGTGAATATGTATTTTCAGAACAATTATTACCAGACAGGATTTTTATCATCGTCATTAATCAATGGTTTTTGTCTGTAAATATTTTGATTTGAAAATGTGTTTTCAAAACTAAAGATGGAATAAATCAGTAATTAAAATCAGTAATTTAAAAAATCAGATTAAAGAGCTGATTTAAATCAGTTTTAGACTTTATTGTTGTTGTTTTTTGTGTTTTTTGTAGACGAAAGATCCTTTAATAATATTTCTTAAAGTCGTGTCTGCGCTCAGATCGCTCAGCTGCTGTTTCCATGTGTAGGATATGTGACGACCATCATAGAGGACGCCAAAATTTATGCCACACACGCCAAGAAGTCCACTGTGGACGCAGACGACATCAAACTGGCGATCCAGTGCCGCATGGACCAGTCATTCACCTCGCCACCACCGCGAGACGTAAGTTGCCTGTTAACCCTCCGATCGCTCTCCTCCCACTCTGATCAGCTGCAGCTGCTGAACTCATGTTGTGTATTTTGTTGTTTCCTCGCCGCTGTGTTCAGTTCTTGTTGGAAGTTGCGAGGCAGAAGAACCAGACTCCTCTTCCTCTGATCAAACCCTACACCGGACCTCGACTTCCTCCAGACCGCTACTGTCTGACCGCCCCCAACTACAGACTCAAGTCCATACAGAAGAAGGTACAAACTCTCCGTCTGTAACCCTGGTTTCCTTTGAGCCTCCAGTACGACATTGACATGTGGCTCTTCTCTTCCAGGTGTCGTCGTCAGCCGGCAGGATATCTGTGCCTCGCCTCAGTGTCGGCGCCGTCTCCAGCCGACCGTCCACGCCGACGCTCGGTGAGTCCCATCGTGCTCCAGCTCAAGTTTTAATAATCAGTTTCAGATTGAATGTTTTCATCTTCAGCATCTAGTTTGAATTAATCTGACAGAAGAGTCACAAGGCGAATGATCTGTCTCTTATCTACCTACCAACCATAATAAATGTTTGTCTTGGAGCTGGAGTCAGACTCGCTCTCAGTATTTCCTGTTGTAGTTACACTCACCAGATGTTCAGTCCCAGTTGGACCAGTCCATGTGTACTGGACCAGTCTGTTGTGACCAGTGTCTCCTCCACAGGAACTCCGTCTGTCCAGTCCGTCACCACCAAAGTCGGAGCTCCGGTGTCTCTGACGGGTCAGAGGTTCACCGTGCAGATCCCTCCACCCTCCCAGACGGCCACCCCCAAGACCAGTAAGAACCCGCCTCCTCCCAGTCACTTTAACCTGATACCAGTTTAGTGTCAGGACGTCAGCTGATGATATTCTTCCCTCTGACTGAGTCCAAATTCATTTCTTCTTCGAAAATCAAAAAAATGAATCCAAGCTTCGCAGAGCGAGTCGAGAACAGCTGAGCTTGTTCATCATTTTAGACGTATGACATCACTGATGACACGTGAAGCCTCGCTCTCGTCTGGACCATGTGACCCGTTTGACTGTTTATAAGACCTCAGAGAGGAGTGATGAGTTTTCTAGTTTTGGGTTTCTAACACTGACAGACATCGACTGGTTTTATTTACAGACTCCAGTTTGATCTTATTGTAACATTAGTAAAGATGCTTTAAGATGCTTTTGTTCAGGCACAGATGTTGATTGTTTTTATTGTAATTACAATAAAGTTCTGACCCTGAATCATAGTTTATACTGACCCTTTGTGAAGTACAAGTGTTTTTGTATTTCACGTTCTGACCAGTAGGTGTCGCTCTGTTCACATGAAGCTTCATCTCAGCGTCACTAATGGACACAACTGAAGTCAGACTGAAACTCATCCTTTGATGTTTTGCAGCAGGTTTGACAAGAAACCCGTAAATAAAAATGTTGTGACCTTAAATTAAACCGTCACCGCTCTTCTCGTCCCGACAGCGACGCCGTCCACGCCGGCCGTCTCCAACGTCCTCATCAACCCGTCTCTGATTGGCTCCAAAAACATCCTCATCACCACCAATATGGTGTCACAGAACACGGGCGGGGAGTCACTGAAGAGGAAGCACGAGGACGACGACGACTACGATGCTTTATGACGGCGAGACTGAAGACGCCGCCTCTTTTTAAATTAACGTTTTTCATAATCCTGAAAAATAAACAGTAAACATAAAAGACTGACCCCTGACACTGTTCTCACTAGAAACTTTACATCAGGGCTCATCCAGAACAACAGTGTGTTAGTTTAACTTTTCTAGAACATGTTAACCGGAGGCCTCCACCTGTTCACACTGGGAACTCACCAGTAACACCAGTAACACCAGTAACACCAGTAACACCAGTCTGCTGCAGGGGCTGGACTGTGGAGCACAGAAACCTGCTCTGATGTGATTTACAATAAACTGCTATAAAATGAAAACGAGCTGCGTCTGTTTGTAAAAGGAAACTCTACGTTACCATGGTGATGTTTGTTTGTTTGGTGCTCAGGTGAACGCCACGACACTGACATCACTGTCGGCTCCTTTACATAGGTAGAAGTACTAATGCTGTGCTGTACATCTACTCAAGTAACATGCTGTTCACCATTCAGTCAAATTAAGCTTCGATATAAAGTCTTCAAAGTAAAAGTTTTCTGACACTTTGAAGCTGCAACGATCAATTACTTTGTTAAATCTGTAATTCATCAAGTCATCAAATCAATCTATTAATAAAATAATACCTACATTTACGCAACTTTAAATACACAACTTTTAGCTTTCATTAAGTATTTTTACAGTCTGAAGAGACGTCACTGTCACATTAAGGCATCACTAATATGATTATCAAAATAATTGCCAATTAATGTTCTGCCCCTCAGTTAATCACACGAAGTATTGGAGACAAAAAAAAAAAAAATCTGAAATTATCTACAAATCTGAGCTATGTATATATATATATACATACACATATACATATATATACATACATACTGTATATATACAGACCCTTTCCAAAAAATTATCATGGAAAAGTTGTTTAATTTCCATAATTCCATTCAAAAAGTTAAACTTTCATAGATTATAGATTCAGGACCCACAATTTAAACAATTTCAAGTATTTATTTGTTTATTTTTACATAATTTGGGCTTCCAGCTCATAAAACCCACGAAAACAGGAATTCAAAAAATTAGAATACTGTGAAGAAATCACCATTTACTAAAAAGAAAGAAATTAGGATCACATCAAATCAATCAAAATATGGTACTTTCAAAACGATATGTCAATCTTCAATACCTTTGCCTTCATCACTGCCTCGATGCGACGTGGCATTGAGGCAATCAGCCTGTGGACTTGCCTGGGAGTTATGGAAGCCCAGATCTCCTTGATGCTTGCTGTCAGCTCTTCTTTGTTGTTGGGTCCGGTGCCCCTCATTTTCCTCTTGAGAAAACCCCATAGATTCTCAATGGGGTTTAGGTCCGGCGAGTTGGCTGGCCAGTCAAGCACTGTGATGGCATGGGCATCAAACCAGGTTTTGGTGCTTCTGGCGGTATGGGCAGGGGCCAGGTCCTGCTGGAAGATGAAATCTGCATCTCCATACAGATCCTCAGCAGAAGGAATCATGAAGTCCTCTAAAACATTCTGGTAGACTGTTGCGGTGACCTTGGATTTAAGAAAGCAGAGTTTACCAACACCTGCACCGGACATTGCACCCCAAATCATGACTGACTGTGGATATTTCACACTGGACCTCAAGCAGCTTGGGTTCTGTTCCTCACCCGTCTTCCTCCAAACCCTTGGACCTTGATTCCCGAATGAAAGGCACACTTTACTTTCATCGGAAAAGAGGACCTTGGACAGCTGGCCAACGGTCCAGTCCTTCTTCTCCTTGGCCCAGTTGAGACGCTTCCTACGTTGGCTCAGGTTCAGAAGTGGCTTGACCCGAGGAACCCGACAGTTGTAGCCCATCTCCCGGATGCGTCTGAATGTGGTGGTTTTTGAAGCTGTGACTCCCGCCTCATTCCACTCTTTCTGGATCTCTGCCAGATTCTTGAATCTTCTCTGTTTGATAATCCGCTGAAGCCCACGGTCATCTCTTTTGCCCTTCCACTAGACTTTCCATTGATATGCTTGGACACAGCACTCTGTGAACAGCCAGCCTCCTTAGCTATGAACTTTTGTGGCTTACCCATCCTATGGAGGGTATCAATGATGGTCTTCTGGCCAGTTGTCATGTCTGCATTCTTCCCCATATTGAACCGAACTGAGACAATTGAACCGAACTGAAGCAATTTAATGACACCTGGGGAAACCTGTGCAGGTGCTTTGAGTTTAGTAGATGATTAGTGTGTGACACTCAGTTTAAAACATTCATGCCCTGCAAAATTTGGGCTGATTTCTTCACAGTATTCTAATTTTTTGAATTCCTGTTTTCGTGGGTTTTATGAGCTGGAAGCCCAAATTATGTAAAAATAAACAAATAAATACTTGAAATCGTTTAAATTGTGGGCCCTGAATCTATAATCTATGAAAGTTTAACTTTTTGAATGGAATTATGGAAATTAAACAACTTTTCCATGATATTCAAATTTTTTGGAAAGGGTCTGTACACATATATATATACATATATACACATATATATATGTACATACATATATATATATATATATACATACATGTACATACATATATACATACACATATATATATATACACATACATACACACATATATATATATATACACATATACATATATATACATACACACACACACATATATATATATATATATAAATATATATATGAAAATAAAAACTGCATGAATTTTTTAACTTGGACGATGTTTCACCAGCTTCAGTTAAATATTCACTCATTACCTACACAGTGAGCACACAACAGCAGTATCTGTTAGTTCATTTTACCTTTAATAATAAAAAGAAAACTAAAATAGAAATCTCAAAATAAAAAATACATGGCAAAACAATAGACTCTTAAATGATTATGAGAATAATCATGGTCGCAAATGATGATACAGTATAAGTAATAATAATAATTATAGTCACCATAATAATATTAATAATCAGAAGCATTATAATCGTAATTCTATCTTTTCTGGTGTTTGTCCCACCAGCAGAAATCACCTCCTGTTTTATAGACATTATGGTAAAAGCATCGCACAGGCCGGGGCGTGGCACTTGTCAAAATATTTTCACACTTAGCGAAGTTACCCCACATATGCACGACAAAATAAGGACAGAATCACAGCTCGTACGATTCACAGCACTGCTTGGAAAAAAACAAAATTAAATTAAATCAGAAATCAAAAACATGCTCTGTGTCGGTTTCTTCTTCTTCTTTGTCCCTTCTGGGTCGCAGCTTCATTGACTGACTGAGTGGAGGAGGGCGGGAATTTGGCAGTTTTTAAGATTTCAAAAATAAAGCGGGTTTTGCGTGAAGCTAGTCGACGACCCGATGATGAGCTTCGTAACTCGTCAAAAACAACGATAAACTGTTTTTGAAAAATGGCCGAGCATTAAAAAACAAAACAAAAACAGATCAACATTCTTCTTCTTTGTTTCCTGAAATAAGCAAAAGAAAGTAACGTCTGCAGTTCTGTGGGTTTGTTTGTCCGATGAAAGTGCAGTGCTCCTGTGTGTCTGAAATGTCGTCTGTGCAGTTTGTTGTTTTTTTGGGGGGGAAAAACAAAAACAAAAACAAAACAAAACAAACAACAAACACAAAAGTCGTTAGAGACAAGATCTGACGACGATGACGCACGAATGTCGGAAAGCAACAACTGTCATCAGCCGCCTGTTTGGAAGAATGAACGTAGAGAGAAAATGTAAGAGGAGAATAACACCGAGCTGCTGAAGTCCTTCACATCATGTCTGAGGAAGAGAGTGAAAGATGAAATGAGACGCGGACGATGGTCGGGAGGAGAGGAGGATCTGAAGGGAAACACTGGAGCCAGTTGGTTCATTTTAAATCTCATCTCGTTAACGTTTTCATTGGCTGAGGAGGTTTTCATGGCACTGATTCCATATAGAATTTGGTCATTTTTCCATTTATACACAATAACTTTGTCACGTGGCATTACACTTTAAAGAAAGAAAGAGATGGGAGGTTTGGGGAAATATTTAGAATTTTAAAGGGCAAAAGTGTAGTTGTATAAGGCGAAAAAAGTAATTTAATTGTTTAGATATTGTTTAAAAAGGCAAAACATTACAAAAAAATTAATTAATGACCCAGTTTTACGTAAGGAAAAGTCGTATTTCAAGAATAAAATCACGATATTAGAATTAAGCCGCAATTTATGAAAACAAAATTGTAATTTTACCAGACAAAAGGTCACAGTTTACAAGAATAAACTTTATTTATTTATTTAAAATCAGATGGAGTTTTTTTTAATACAGTTTATTATCCTGCATTTGAAAAGTCATTTTGACATAAGTGTGAATCGCTTTAATTACAGAACAATAACTCTGAATTATCACTCAGCTGTATCAATAATAATGTGCAACTTTTACTTTTCCTACTTACAGTAGATTTCTGTTATTTACCGCTGAGCAACAAACAAATCACAAACTGCAGATTCTGGCAATTAAAACAAGTCGTTGTGTTGGCAACAGAGATGGAGAAGGCACGAAGCAGGTAACAGTTCGTCATCAAATCACATGAACGTGTTTGGTTGGGATTTTAAATGGAGATGATGATAATAAACCGAACAGAAAACCCCAGTATTTCCCTTTAACGAGCCGACGATGAAGGTTTGATGGTTTAAACCAGGATCGAGTCACAGACCGTTTCAGCTTCTATTTAAAAACAGTAGAAACAGACTTTACTGCTCAGCTCCAACGTCCATTTAAAAGCACTTAGGAAGCGAAGAGGTGCTGATGTGAGTTTAAACACGCCTTCACTTCAGATCCACGTGAACAGAAACCAGCTGAAGTGAACGAGCTGAACGAGCCTGAGAACGACAGACACCTGATTTAAAGACTCCGTCACACCTGGTGAGCCGACAGGAAGTGTGAAGGCGAGTCTGGTGATGTCACGTGTTTTTCTCTCTCTCAACAAACGACACAAAAACATAAAACCAGTAAGACGTACTGACTGTTTTCAGACTGATGTTACTCTGTTTCACAAAATATGAAAAATCTACTTTTATTTCATCCTGTAAAAAAGTTGGTGTAAAACTGTCTCATTGTTCTTTCACTTCAAATTTCAACATTTAGATTTTTGTTTGTTCGTCAACAACAATCGCTGCGTTAGCGAAGCCGAGGAAGGCCGAACTCGCTAACCTCTTTTTATCCCCTTGAGACAACAGAGCTCCGTTATTAAGATAACGGCGTTATCGAGACAATAATCTCGTCATATCAGGAAAACTCTGTTATCTCGTTATAACAAGATAATTATCTCGAGATGAAGCTGTTACTGAGATAATTATCTTGTCTATGTCGTTCGAGCTAACGGGTTTGTAAAGTCGAGATCACAGAGTAATTATCCCATTATCTCAGAAAACAAAGCTCCATTATCCGTTATCTCAAGATAACGAGATATATATTCCGGTATCTCGAGAAAACCATTTTGTTATCTCGAAAAACTGGGATAAAGAAATATGTGAGTGCGACCTTTCTCGGCTTCCGTCGCGTCACCGGCCTGAACCTGCTGCAGGTCGAGCTCGGAACAAATATCTGAGAGAGAAGCGTTAAACCTGAACGTCTAGTTCCAGATCAAAACCTCTTAATGATGATTAAGTGAATATTTCACCTGTTCTTCTTTAAATGATGACGCTCTTGTATCATTGTCACTGTTTTTTTTCCTTAAAAATATTTGACTTTATTGTTGAAATCTGGATATTTTCTGTTCTTCCTCCTCTGAGTAACATTTGTTAAAAGTGACATCAGCGAGCTGCTTCAGGAAATGAGTGACAATTAAATCAGATCATTTATATTGAATCAGCTGTTTCATGTGCCGGGACCCTGGTGAACTCACCTGCAGGTCCAGTTTAAACAGGAAAATATATATTTGTACAGTATCTACATCCAGGTTCTACTTTTTGGTTTTGATCTTTTCACACAGTTTGATGACAGAAAGAAAAACACAGACGAGCACCACACTAGTGGAAGATGGAGACTCGCCTCCATCGACGCTGGAATGATTCTTAAAAACAAAAAGAAAAAGAAATAAAGTGGCAATAAAAAAAAAAGAAAGAAAGAACAAGACAAACGTTTTACAAAATGGACGACGGGGGAGGGGTTCAAGTTCAGAGTGTGACGAGAGCGGGAGAGTGGATGCTGGTGAAATCAAACTTCAGTTGCTTGTGTAAGACTGCTGTGAGTGTGTGTGTGTGTGTGTGTGTGTGTGTGCGTGTGCGTGTGTGTGTGTGTGTGTGTGTGTGTTTCCTCCCTTTGCAGCCATGATGTAAAAAGCATCTACAGTATTTACTTGAAGAAAAAACGGCGATCACCACTGAACACAGACCTTGACTGCTCGTAGAAGATTATTTTTTTCTATGTTTCAAATATATATCCTGTTTGTACAAGACGGTGATCGAAAAATGGCGGCGGCGTGACGAATGGCTGAAGCAAGAGAGGAGGAACACCACTGTGCCCCCTGCGAGCCCCCCCCCCCCCGTTCCCAAACATGCCCGAATCCATCCCCTCCACCGGGGAATGTAATGTGAAGAGTGTGTGTGTGTGTGTGTGTGTGTGTGTGTGTGGTGGTTTTGAAGCAAGCATATGAAGGGTTGGCGAGCTCCTAGCAGTCCTCGTCCTTGTCGTCCACGACGCCTTTGAGTCGCAGGCGGGCGAAGTCCTCGAAGACGAAGTCGTCGTCCTGGGAGATGCTGCTGAGAGACGAAGACAGACGTTCATTTATTCATACTATGGTCACTACGGTTACTACAGTTACTAAAGTTAAAACTGTTACTACAGTTACTTCAGTTACTATGGTTACCTCCGTTACTACGGTTACTACACTTCATCCTGAGGGGAACACGAGCTGAGCCGTTTGAGTTTTTATAGTTTGATCTGCAGCAGCTGAGATTTTAGATTTTAAAACAATATTTGTTGTAAATATGAAAATATATTAAAAAGTTTTTGAATGTTTTAATAAAGTCTCAGGTCTGAAACTCACTTTGTGTCGAACTCTATCAAGTTGGTGTCGATGGGGGGGTCCATCTCTGGAACAGCTGTAAAACACACACGTACATATTAGCATTAGCATGTTGCACCGTTTCAATGGAAACAGCCGTTATCGCCATGGTAATTCAGTGTACGATAAGGAAGTACGAAGAGTCACATCAAGGCTGACGGAGCAGAGTGTCACAGAGTGTCACAGAGTGTGTGTCAGATTACAAGAACTGAAACCATCACTTAATCAAATGGTGGATTGACAGGAAATCAATCATATAAGGAAGTGAAGTCAGATATTCTCTGCTCGTCTCTGTGACTTCACTGGGGAAAAACTCTCTGAAAGAATCTGATTGGAGGAGGAATCAGCTGGAGCTCAGTGATGTCATCGTCCACGCCGTCCTCTCAGTGTTTACCCTCCAGTCAGAGCAGCAGGACGATATAAAACCATTCAAACAGCCTGTCGATAAATAATCAGTAACTGTTGAAGTAAAAATGCTCGTCTCCGTTTTCTGTCACAGTAAACTGAATATTTTTGGATTTAGGTCGAACAAACCGAGACGTGACCTTCGACTCTGGAGTTTCTCACGATGTTTCATTTAAAAGACGAATGATAAAAAGAAAACAGGACGGACATGAATCAGACGTCTTTGTTCTCAGAGGAACTAATGATTGATGAATGAATGAATGATTGATTTCATTGTCGTGTATTTCTTGATGTTTTTGTCTCAACGTCTTCCCTCTACAGGAGGAACGTCTCATTTCAAACCAAAGCACAGATTAAAGATTCGTACAAACCGACTGTTTCTCTGTTTCACAAAAAGCTCATGGATGTAAAATCTGTCAGATCAAGGTTCATCCAGACACGTCTGTGTGTAAATCCATTCTCCCATAACGTCTTTGTCTGAGTGGATGAATGTGGGTGACAGATGTTCTGGTCTGATGTGAACTCACCTGACTGTGGGCGGGACACCGGCGGCTCCACAGGTTTAGGATGCATTAAGATGAAGGGCAGCTCCACCGACACGTCTCTGAAACACACACACACACACACACACACACACACACACACACACACACACACACACACACACACACACAATCAGCTCTACAGGAAGTTGCTGCTCAGTCCACATCTTGATTCATCAACATGGAGGAACGACTCTGAACCAGTTTATCTGATGTTTTTAACACGTTTCAAACCAGTTTGAACCAGTTTTTTTTCTACAAACTGTTTCCAATAAAGTTTTATTTCTGGTTTAAACCTTTAACACAAGTTTATATTTAAACTAAAGCAATTTACCTTTTGTTTAACCGGGTTTTAAACCAGTTTAAAATCAGTTTCTCTCTGGTTTAAACCAGTTTACATCTTGTTTAAAACAAACTTAAAACTTCTTTCTCAGGTTTTCATTTACAACCAGTTTAAACCTCATTTAATCCAGTTTACATCTAATTATAGCAGTTTACATTTTGCTTAACTGGGTTTTAAACCAGTTTAAACTCGAATGTATCTCTTGTTTAAACACCCAAAACCAGTTTGAAACCAGTTTATCATTTAAAAACTGTGTGTTGACATTAAACCAGTCTGTGTTTTCATGTGAGATTCTAATCAGACTTAGTTACACCTGAGGCCACCAGTCACATTTACCTCTCCAACATGCCTCGCAGCAGCCTGAGGGGGGGGGGCACAAAGCCAAAAACACAGAGGGAGATGAAATGAAAAGCAGGAGGCAACACGTTCACAACAAACTACAACAAACTACAACAAACTACAACAAACTACAACAAACTACAACAAACTGCAGCAACAAGCAGCAACAAGCAGCAACAAGCAGCAGGGAGGTGGATGAAGCAGAAGTCTGAGGCCGAGCTGAACCAACACACAGTCCACGACCCAGATTTAAACTGAGCTCAGGACCAGAACATCATCATCATCATGATTCCTGTTACTGATTGTAATTAAGTTTCTTTGTTTATCTGCCACAAAACCTGAAGGTGGTTTAGTCCAGGTTCCAGCTCGGCCACAAACGTTTCATCACGTCAAGAACAGATGAAATCAACAGGAAACACTGAGGCTGAGGGGACAGGAAGTGATGTCAGCAGAGAGGGAGGGGTGTGTGTGTGTGTGTGTGTGTGTGTGTGTGTGGTACCCTCCACGTGAGACCACCAGCTTCACTTTGACTCTGTAGGAGACCAGGATTCCCAGAACCTCTTTGTTGGTGACGTCCTTCACACTGCAACACACAACAAGAGCGCCGCGGTCATGTGACTACACCAACACACCTGTGCACATCTGTGTGTGTGTGTGTGTGTGTTTTACATGGTGGAGGAGGCCAGGTTGGTGTCTTCATGTTTGAGTTTGCCGTCCAGAGCGAGTCCTCTCTTCTCCCTGTTCTTGTCGAGCGTCGGGGTCAGAGTGTACACCTTACAGAAGGTGGAGCTGGACGACACCTGGTCGCTGTGGAAACCACACACTGCAGTCAGTCACACAGTCCAGGTTAACCCCGCCCACTCCACAGCCTGACTTCAGATCAGTTCAAACTACTGTCCAGTGCTGGGTGAATATTAAACACAACGGTTCATCAGCTGTCAGTAGAATCTTATTGTTTATCTTGGTTTTAAAGAAATGTTTTAATCATTTCTAAAAAATCTAATTTCATTTAATTGTCATGTTTTTGTAAATTGTAATGACCTCGGAGCTTTACACAAGAATCAGGTGTTAAATCTGTTTTTATTTATAGTTATTGACCTCAGGCTACATCCACACTACTATGTTTTATTTTGAAAACTCATCTCTTCTTCTACGTTTCCTCCTGCCGTCCACACGACTTCAGAGTTTCAGACCCGAAAACAGAGTTTTGGAAACGCTGGTGGAATTGTTTTATTTTGAAAACTCTGGGTGGTTGTGTTTTATTCTGAAAACTCAGGGGTTGTGTTGTAGTCTGGACGGACAGAAGCTGAGACCTCTGTAAACGACCAGGTCACACCCACGGTCTCTCCTGATTGGCTGTCATCAGCCTGGACTACCAGTGGTGAATACAACATGATGATGAATGACCTCGTTGTCTTTTCTAGCAGCTGCTGTTCACTTACATTCTCTATTTTAATGCTACAGCTGTCTTTGTTGGAGACAATCTACTTCCTGTTTACACCTGCTCGCACATGCTCAGTGTGATATACTGGCCCTGCGGAGATTCTTCACTGGGAGCACAGGTTTAACTGGGACTTACTCTGCTTCGAGCTGGGCCACTGGACATTTATACTGGGCAGTACTGAAGAGACAGATGTCTGCATACTGACGCACTGCAGAGAGAGAGAGAGGGCGAGAGACACAGAAAAGAATAGAGAGAGAGAGAGAGCTGTTACACTCATGACTTAATATCAGATATAAAATATAAAAACACTGACTTTGCTTTGCGAGCGCCAAATGATCAATTAGACCAGGAAGTGAGGAGTCATCCTTTCAAAATAAAAGCTGGAACAGGAGCAGGATGTGTATGAGGAGTCGTTAATGAGACACGTGAGTTTATTCTGACTCATAGTAAAAACCACCTCATGTGTTTCTGTCTCTGATGAGAAAACAAAGACCAGACAGAGACGCACCGGAAATCTTGACTCTCTTGACGGTCTTGGTGGAGTTGTTGGTGACGTGAACGTTGACGCTGATGGGCTCTCCATGGTAATACAGCTACAACAAGAAGAAGACATGTGTTACTGTTAAAGCAGCAGACGGAGGACGTGAGGAGAAAACATCTCCTTGGTGTGTGTGTGTGCGTGCGTGCGTGCGTGTGTGTGTGCGTGTGTGCGTGTGCGTGCGTACCTCCTTGTCCAGAGAGGCCTCCAGGTGCAGGGATCTGTCCGACATCAGGAAGCTGCGGGTCGTCTCCACCATGGGCTGAGGTCCCGGTTTCTCCGGAGCGTACTGAACCTTCCTGATCACCAGACGCACCGAGTTCCTGCTCAGACACAGAGGCGGGAGAGATCAGCTGATCCGTCCTCGTCTTAGACCGGCGTTCACGTCACGTCGAACTCCAGGAAGTTGTGAAGAGCATGTTTTATCGTTTTATGATAATTCTATAACTTTCTGTGTCGACATTTTCCTTCTTTTTCGTGGTTTACAGCTTTTCTCTTTAAAATAAGGAAAAAGATTCTCTTTGTTTTATGGGCTGTGAACGTCTGTCACACTGTCCTGACGTCTTTATCCAGGGACGTGTTTAATGAGCTGAGGTTGTGCTGATTCTGAATCAGTGGTCCAACTTTTAGAAATGTCATTTTCCCCACAGTGTGAAGCTCTGACGAAACCTCACAAGGCAGGTCAAACGTTCTGACACTAAATTATTTCTTCTACAATTAACCTGCTGATTATTTTCTCCATTAATTATTTTGTCTATGAAATGTAAAATAATATAATAATAATAATGGAGAGGCCACAGTGATTAAAAACATTCAATCAGACCCGGTGCTCGGTCTGTTGAGGCACGTCGGACGTTAAACCGCCGTCGCCTCGTGGCGGCTGAATAACGTGAGACCTCCTGCAGGTGTGAACTCACCTCTTGTGAATCTTCTCTTCTATCGACTTGGCGCAGAAAGCTCTGATCTCGAAGTCGACCCCGCAGGCCTGAGGAGAGAGAGGACGGGCTGTTACTGTCGTGGCGTCATGAACCAATCAGGACCAAGACTTTTTTATGTGACAGCCAATCAGAAGAGAGGAACTGAACCCCCACACCACAAATTATTACTATTTACTACATTAACCAGAAGATTCATTTAGTTAAAACCAGTAGACACTTTAAAGCAGTTTAAGGGGTTTTAACGAGACTAGTTAATGATCTGTTGTAAACATGTCAGACCTTCACACAGATCATCTAAACTGTTTGAATTCACACATTTATTTGCTTTTCCAGTGTGAACGCGGCCTCACGCACCTTCCTGAAGATTCAATTCAAGGAACTTTCAAGGACTTTCCAGGCGAACTTAAGTTTCTATTCATTAAAAAAAGTTCCTTAAAGGCCTTTTTTCAACTTTTCCTCAGTTTCTACTTTTAAAGTCTTTGTCTGGTGTTTAAGCTGCAGCTGCTTGATCATGGCCAAAAATCCTCATCACAATTATTAATAATGGTTAGTTAATAGTTAATATTGATTATTTATTATTCAACACAATTTGTCACTGACTTTGGAAAAAATAAAAACCTTTGTGTTTCCGCAGTTATTCTGATTACACACGGTACCAATGAAAGATATCTGAGCGTGGGATCTAGTTTCCTCTTTTCTTCAGCACAGAGAGCAGAACCGATGATGTCACATGGTTCTGGGTTCTAGATTGTATCGTTTTATCTCAATTATCTTGTTTTTCTAATCGTTGGAAGACAAATAAAAATAAAGTTGGATGAAACGTCCCAGGTTTCAGCTGCTGAAAACATTAATGTGACACAAACAACACAACTGTGTGTGTGTGTGTGTGTGTGTGTGTGTGTGTGTGTGTGTTACCTTCCCGGTGTCCTCTGGGCCGGGCTGTAAAGTGACAGAACAGGGGAGGTTCTGAGGAATCTGAATCAGAAGAAAGAAAAAAGAAGAGTTCATTCATCAGGATCAACTTCCTGTGTTGTTCCCGCTCTGACCACCGGGGGCAGCGTTCACACAGCTGTGACCCGCAGCCCTGCTCCTGCGGCCGGGAACCACTAACAACAACAGCAATAATAATGATAATGATAATAGAGCTGCAATAATTAGTTGATTGAGGATTTGATCAATCAATTTTCTGTTGAGGATTTGAACTGAATCTTTGAGTTTTACTTTTTAAACTGTTGATTTGACAAAAGAAGATGATTCACTAGAATCTGACATGTTATAGATTAAACAATTAACAGATGAATTAAGATAATAATTGGCAGTTAATGAGAATAATAATAATGATATCCAGGTTTTGTGTGGAGATTAACAGGAAGTGACATCATCAGGTTTATCTTCCTGTGAAAACAGCACTTTCCTTTGGCACTACATTTCTCACCTGTGGCGCGCTGGTTCAGTCAGCTGACCTGCGGCGGCAGCGACCAGGAAGATAAAGACTGAGAATATTCTACACAAAGCTTCTTTTAAACAGATGTTGGATTGTTTCAGCAGGTGTTTTCGCTCTGACGCTCTGATGTACCGACAATATACGACGACCTCAAACACCGTCCCTTTAAAGACTGGGCTGCTCTAATAAAGTAAAGAAGCGAAGGAGGGAAAGGCGCTGAGGAGCGGCGGTGACTCACAGTGAAGTAGAAGGGGTGTGCGTGCTGGCCGAGCTTCTTCAGCAGCCTCTCCTGCAGCCGGCTGTTTGGTTTCCGCTCCTCAGGCACCGGAGGGAAGGCCTGACGGGGGGGGGACATATCATACCTGGGTCTATAAGCAGCCTTCAGAGTTAAACCTTTAGTGCAGGACTGAAGTAGAAAAGTGAAGGTGGAGCTCTGACCTGGAAGGTGGAGATGTAGAGATCCTTCCTGAAGGACAGACCCAGCACGTCCAGGTCCTCACGTCCATATCGAAACGCACAGGTGAGTGTGACGAAGACTACAGGAGGAAGAGGAGGAGCAGGTGAAGTGAAACGAGGCGTCACCTGAGAAAAGCTACGGTTCTGTTTTGTCTTTGTCTCTGCAGATTATTTCATCTGTCAATCAGTTCGTCTGTTAAAAACAACAGGCCCTCCAGGGGGCGTGGCTCCACAGCTCAGGAGGAGGCGGCCTCACCTTTCCTGTCCTTCAGGTACTCGGGGTCGACCAGGATCACGCCGTCTGTCGGCAGGAAGGAAGAAACACAAACCGCCGCGTCATCACCACAGTGTGTTCACTCAACTGCTGCTACCTGACCTTTCAACCACAAACTCTGGACACCCTGTCAATAAAAACCTCCAGGTGAGCCGACTCACCTACTGGATCCACGTGGTCCAGGTGATCCACAAAGTCCCTCTTTCCCAGGTAAACTGTCACCTGCACAGGTCAGACCGATCACAACAAATACGGTCGTTACAAATATTCAATAAGAGGCGATCAATCAATCAGCAGGTTGTTGTTTCATTTGAGGAAGAGCTGAAAGTCTGACTCACCTTACAGTTGGGGCTCGACTTCTTGAAAACTCTGAGGTTCGGAAAGAGGAAGAGAGGGGGGGTCACTGTTAGTCTTATTTTGAAGGAGGGGGGGGGGGGGGGGTTCATGTGTCTCAGTCCGTGTTGATTTTAGCAGAAAAGTGAAAAACATCGACAAACATGAAACTGTGATCACGATGATCTGAGGAAACTGTTTATTTCTACACAGCAGGAAACTGAGGAGGGAAGTGGTTTGAGAAGACTCGGCCTCTGTGACCTGGTTATTATGGGATGTCACCACTGAGGTTTAATGGGGACAGGTGGAGGCTTCCTATTCGCCCTGCGACCGACAGACCCCACGCCCACAAACTTTCTACTTGCTGATGTTCACCAGGAAACACAATAATCAATCATCAATAAACATGATTAATAAGTTGGATTTGGTGCCAAAACTGGAACTTTAAAACTCCTGTTCTTTCTAAAGCTCCTCCAGTGTAAAGCTCTCTGTCCATGTGTTTGATATAAAGCAGGTCACACAGCCTGTGTTCAGAGACTGAGGCCAGCTGCACAAAACACCTTAAAGCAAGATTTTCCTTAAAGTCTGAGAGAAAGTTTCCTTAAAATAAAAGAAGTTGAACAAAACACCCTCAAGTTTCATCCTTAAAATGTTTTTAAGAATTGAGTTTAATGTGATAAAAGAAGAAAATGAAGTTTTTCCTTAGCTAAGGGTGTTGAACAGAATCTCTTTTTGGCGTTTTTTGCAACCTGCTCCTGAGCCTTAAAACCAGCCGTCAGGACTTCTGGAACTTTGTGATGTCACAACAAAGCAGTCACCAAGCCCCGCCCACCTGGACCCACCATCCAAACCTTGCAGGATTTGGTTTCTCTGAGTGTTTTTACCTGAAATCTGCTATATTTTTATTGGATCACTCAGAAAACAGTCAGCCAATCAGAAGAGAGGCTCAGAGCCTCCTCTCTTCTGATTGGCTCACTGACCTGTTGTTACTAGAGCTCCAGAGAGAAGCCTGAGAGAGGAGATGTAAAACTACACTGAGATGGTTTTTATATCTTCTGATGGATCAACACTTCAAATAAAACACAGAAGAAGAAGAAAATATGGAGCTTTCATTTTTCACTTCAAAACCTCCTTACTTTATATTTCTGTGCTTTTAATTTGTAATATACAGTCAGTGGTGACTTCATTAGTCACCTGTGCAGCTGCTCGTTAATACAAACATGTAATGAGGCCACAGCTCGGTGCATTAATGCAGAAACACGACTCTGAGGTTCAGCTGCTTCTACAGCTGACGATCAGGAAATTAACCAGAAACTATTCTGATAATTAATTAATAATTAATTCACTGTTTTAGTCATTTGTCAAGTAAATCTGTCTCCATTCCCCAGCTTCAGATATAACAATACAGCACATCTGTATTTCCAGCAGAGTGAGACGTCTTCTCTCTAGATGAGTCACTGATATCAGATCAATAATTCAGGATTATTAACTTTTTGAACAGGACCTTCAGAATCTGGATGAAGGAGCTGGTGAATAAAAAGTTTGTGTGAATTAAAGCGTCAGATCAAAGCAAATGAAACGCTCGTTAACAAGAGACTTTGGTCTGGAAACCCTGACCCAGAATGCACTTGGACCCGGACCGAGACCGTCCTCAGGTGGTCTCGGCCCAGTTGTTGGGTCAGTATCAGAACTTCCTCACCAGCCTGAACCAAACCAGTGAGAGCACACGAACATGAAGCACATGAGAGGTGTGAAAACACTCCCGGTCACATCCTGTAACAGTCGACGCCCACAACAAAGCAAACAGGAAGTGACAAAAAGCAGCTTTGCCTCCTCACATCTCTGGTTAAAAGAAAAACTCTGTCGGGGCGTTCAGGGGAAACTCAGACATCTGAGCTCTGAGAACTTTCCCTGTTTCAGTCAAGTGTTTACAGCTTCCTGTCCACGCCGCCGTTATATTTAGATCATCTCCACTTCAAAGCACAAATTCAAACAGATTCACACGTTTCTGAGGCGCCGGCGTTCATGAGAGAGCTGCTCCAATACGGCTCAAGTCATAATCATGATTATTGAGATCAATATTCTGCTGAACACTGTGGTGACGTTTCCATGACAACATCAGGAGGAGAGAGAGAGCGACAAACTTCTTTAATCTTGTTGTTTAAGACATTTTTTTTCTCCTTGTAACTCTGTGAGACGATACAGGTGAGATGTGAACAGGTGTCACAGGCGCTAATGCAGCAAACAAACGGTCTCCATGGAAACTGTAGAATATTACTGCTGTAAAATCCCTTCCACTGCTGCAAATGCCTTAATGTTTGTCCTTAACTAAGGAAACATGTTAAGAGATTCTGTGCAACAACCTCCTCCTCCAGATCCTCCTCCCTGTGCCACAGCACTGTGAGGTTGGACCGGTCGCCCCCGGGAACGAGCTCGAGTAACGAGTAAACACGCTTTAACGCTCGGCTGGCTGCTTCCAAAACGTGCGGCGCCGGCGAGCGAGCGAAGGTCTGCGGGGACGAGGAGAGGCTCGTCTCCTGTGACGGCGGACTGCGTCACCTGAACATGAGGTGAGCTGCCTCTTCATGTCTGGACAGGAGCAGTGTTCGTCTCTCTGTCCATTCATCAGGTTGTTTATCTGCACATTTACCCTCCGTCCTCTCATCCTTCCTTCAGACTCAGACTAAGTGAGTTTCACTGGTGACGGGATTAATAAAATGTTCCAGTGGTCGAGGTCAGAGCGCATTACAGCTGCGACTAATATCATTTTCATTATCAATTAATCTGCAGATTATTTTCTTCATTAGTTGCTTAATGTTTTGTCAAAAAAAGCATCTTAACTTTAACAACCAGCAGTAAAAAAAAAACATGATCAATTATCAGAAAGTTGCAGATTAATTTCCTGTTGATTCACTGACTGAATGACTCCGTAAAGACAGCACACACACTCAGAGAGACACACACACACACACACTCAGAGAGAGACACACACACACACACTCAGAGAGAGACACACACACACTCAGACACACACACACACACACACTCAGAGAGACACACACACACACACACTCAGAGAGAGACACACACACACTCAGACACACACACACACACACACTCAGAGAGACACACACACACACTCACTCAGAGAGAGACACACACACACTCAGACACACACACACACACACACTCAGAGAGACACACACACACACACACTCAGAGAGAGACACACACACACTCAGACACACACACACACACACACTCAGAGAGACACACACACACACTCAGACACACACACACACTCAGAGACACACACACACACAGTGGTGGACAGCACTTCCTCATGTTGACCGACTGGTTCCTCATAAACTTCCTCTGCAGCAGCTCTCATCACAAATGCGTGTCACTCATGTTTCGGGGCCGACAGTGAACGCACCGTCAGTAACATGTTGCTGTTCAGCTGGAGTGGAACACAAGTAGAAAAAAAATGGAAACTAAATCCTGAAAAACTGTTGGTGTGAGAGGAAAGTTCCACTTCCTCACAATCTGTGTCTTATTTTGGTAGTCCAGCCCGTCCTTCCTGTCCGTCCTGGTCAGACAGGTGCAACACCACCGTCACATGATCAACCAGGAACCAGGAAGTCACTTCGTTCCAGCTCTGAAAAGATGGTCGTTTTCATACCTGCAGCTACTAATCACCGATATGTTATTGATAAACCTGATTGATTATTGATTGATTAACTGTTTCATATTCAGACTGTAACAGTCACAGAGGATGGAGAGCCAGGAGGGACAATAAGGCCGTATGTCAATATATTTGTCACTAATTATGTTACATATTATTAATGTGTTTTACTGACATTTATACTGACATTTATTTTGAAGCTGAAACAATTAATTGATTAATCGATTAGTTAAAATAAAATCAGCAACTATTTAATTAACAGTTTTGATCATTTTTCAATTAAAAATAATACAAATATTTTGTTTCCAGCCTCTTGAATCAGATTTTTCTTCGTCACATCTCACTGTCGATGAGTATTCTGCAGACGTCACATCGAGCTGTGATCGGCCTTCCACAATTTTCTGACCAAACGATGAATCAATTAATTGAAATTGATTTGATTACCAGATGTAAACAATCATAAGATACAGCCCTAATTTATATCACTAATATTTTGGATTAACCAATTAAAAATAATACATTCATTTAACTAGTGTCACCTGTAAATATTACAGGTGCAAACAGCTGTCAATCAAACAACAAGCAGGAAAAAATATTCAAGACTTAAATGGAAATGAAAATTAAAGCTTTTCAATAACGTTTCACTTTTTAAGGAAGTGAATTCAGTGATTTTTCAGACCTGCAGATTTCAGATCTGTATAATCAGAGAAAATGTGAAATAACACTTTTAGAAACATTAGTATAAATGAAAGCACAGGTCTTCAGAGTTCAACTATTAAATCTGAAGCTTTTTTAATGATGATTCTCCAGTTTGTTAAATGTGTGACAGTGAAGTGAGTCTCTGTGTTTGAACTGAGAAATCAATAAATAAATCAATCAACAATAAAAGTGTTGATTGATTGTTCCCACAGAACGACTCACGGAGACAAACGCTCAAACTGATCCTGTTTATGGATAAATACACAACATACAGATCAGATATGAGTTTCAGCTGCTTCAACAGACGACGACTTAAACTGTCGAGTTGTGTCACAGCGTTACACAAACCGAGACCTGAACCTGCTGCAGACTCCAGGACTCGGAGCTGGGTCCAGGACTCGGACCTGGGTCCTGCAGGGCGATCGTCACCTCTCATCCGTCACTCTGTCGAGCGTCGGCTCAGAGGTCACACCTGCCTTCACACTGTCCCGCCTTCAGCTGGTTCCAAACTCAGCTGATCACTTCTCATCAGACTCAGAGAGACGGACGGGAAAAGACAACGATTCTTATTTAAGTGTCGTCATTAAGACGTTGTTGATAAAACTCCACACCTGCAGCAACTTAACACCTGACTCAACACTGCTCACCTGGAGCTGCAGGTGTCAACACGCCCACAAAACCCCAAATACAAAGACCAGGATCACATCCAGCGTCCTGTCTGTGGTTCACACAACAGCCCTCTTTGGTTCAGGTGTTCTGTATTAAACCAGACCAGGATCTGAGAGTCTGAACAGAACCAGAGAGAGAGAGGGAGGGAGAGAGAGAGAGAGAGAGAGAGAGATTTTATATAATACAGACATATGATGGGTGCTGAGTGTTTCCGACCTGCAGTGAACCAATCACAGTCTCATAAACACAGATTCAGGGTTTCATATGTCACAAACCCGAGGAACCAATCCTGACGACTTGTGGGGGACGGGGGGCGGGGCTAAATACACCTGAAACCTTGTCAGTACAGAGAGAGAGAGTTAGCATTAGCACAACCGCTAACGCTGTATCAGTCACTGTCAGTTACAAACTAACAAACAACATAAACAAATAAAAGATGCTAGCTGCGCTAACGGTTCTGACCCGTCTGCTAGTCTCTGGTTCTGGTCTCAGACTCCTCCTCTGAGTCTGGGTCTGACTGAGGCTCAAACATGTGGCTGAGTCTCTCTGATGTTTCCTCCTCTGACCGTTTTGATGCTCTCTGCTCTTTCACCTGTCCACCTGGAGCCAGCAGGTGGTGGGCGGGGCTCAAGGCCTGATCCAGATTTCTCAACCAGGAAGTGAGAGGAGACGAAAATCATGTTAAACTAAATATGAATCACAGCAGAGGATTCTTAGCTGGAGCTAGCTGGTTAGCATGCTAACTTCAGTAGAAGAAAAGACGTGAAAGAGACGAGAGTTAACGTTGGTGTTTGTTTCCAGCTGTTGGCGAGTAAAGGAATGACGTTTGATGCTGGAGTAAACAGCTGCTAATGCTAACCTTAGCTATGTAGCGACAAACAACTTCCTTTAATCTACACAGCGTTTGATGCACAATAACAAGGATATTAATTATTATCAAAGCAGCTGAACAGAAACTCTCAGCATGGAGCAACATGCTGGCACTGAATCATCTGTGATCCACAGCTGATCGACCTCTGACCTCTGGAGCCACAGTCTTCCTGTCTGAAGCCAGACGTCACCACTCGCATGACGTCTGCCTTTCCTCCCGCTCGTTTCCTCTCCTCCCAGTTTCCACCTGTTTCCTAACAGGAAGTAACTGGGAGTTTAAAGCTGAGAGAAAGAGAGGTGGAAAAGTTGAGGCAGACGAAGACGCCCGATAATAAACGTCAATCCAGCAGCCAATCAGAGAGGATTACAGACACGTTGTCATTTCTATGAATTTAAAAAGCGACTAAACAAGCAACATGAGCCAAAGATAGACGTGTGTGTGTGTGTGTGTGTGTGTGTGTGTGTGCGTGTGTGTGTGTGTGTGTGCATGCGTGCGCAGACACTATGCAGGACTGTGGCTGTAAACAGCCTCAGATTAAAGCTGAGAGTCAGCACTTTAATCTCATAGTCATCAGTTTATGAAAAATCCACTGAGCAGGAAAAAGCAAAGAAAAGAAACCTCGAGCCGCACACAGGAAAAAAACAACTGATACTTCATTATTGATTAATCTGCCTCTTCTTTTCTTAATTAAACCATTTTTCTGTTAAATTTACGCAACGTCTTCAAGTGTCACATTCAAACTCATGACCTACATTTTTAATCTGGCTTTTAAGTGAATTTTAATTATTTATCTTTGTATTTATTTACATATTTTAAGATGTTTAACTTGTTAATCCTTTTATTTCTGGTTTTACTCACAATCTCCTCTGTTTTATTATTCTATTTGTTTTCCAGTCTTATTTCTATTGTTTTTATTTACTGCTTCTGTTCTGTAAGGAACTTTGTGTTACATCGTCTGTATGAAAAAAGTTATACAAATAAAGTCTGATTGATTCATTGATAGTTCACCTTCACGCACCACAAAGATTCAAATTCTCACATTTGTGAAGCTGTTCCCGCCCTTATCGTTGCATCACAAAGCGTGGCTCCTGTTGCCAAGCAACACTGACAACATGTAACTTTTTTCCACATAAACTTGAGGTTGGTCGGTTAAACTTGGTTTTAACAGTTGCACCGTTGAACTGAGCTGAAACATTTAACAGTGTAATCCTCAGGCTCTCTGTCAGTGTTGTGTGCTTTCATTACCGGTGCAATGAATCATGGGATATGTTGGACCACGAAGGATCCACCTGTTGGATACATGTGAAGTGGGACAGTCTAGTCGCCTCTGAAGGACGACAGCCCTGAACTGGGACGCAGCTACAGGATAACAACCAGAAGTCTTTACAGAACATTATGATGTCACAGTGAAGTTGACCTTTGGCCTTTTGGATAAGAACTGTCATTACTTCTTTATTTTATCCTGTGAGACAGTGGTGTTAAATTGTGTTATTGTTAGCTTGTGTTACTATTAGCTTGTGTCATAGTTAGCATATGAATCCTTGAGTTATTGCCAAAAAAAGTGTTTCTTGAGGTCACATTAGTGACCTTTGACCTTTGACCACCAGATTCTAATTAGTTCATCTTCGAGTCCAAGTGAATGTTTGGACCAAACCTGAAGAAGTTCTATCCAGGTGTTACTCAGGAATCGGGACGGACGGATCACGTGAAGACTGTCGTCGCCGTCGGCAACATAAAAACCAGCGTCACCTGTCAGAGTGTAAAACCGGCTCTGAGTGAACAGGATGATCAGAACACAAAGATGGTTTAAAACCTAAAACTGATTTCAGAACTTATTTCATGTTGAAAATCTATTTAATCACTGAAAACAGAGTTTAACACTGATCAGGAACTGCTGAAATGATTGATCGATTTATCGATTAGTGGATCCACTGTGACTGTTTGGATCAAACTTTTGTGGGGTCCAGCTTCTCGTGTGCGAGGACCTGATTTTTTCCTCTGTGAATAAATGACAATAAACTGAACAGTCTGGTTTGAGGCTGTTAGCAGTTAGCTGTTAGCACTCTGGACTGTGGGAAGGTGTAACAGACATTTTCCACTATTTTCTCACATTTAATGGAGAAGAAACTCACTCAAGTCAACTTCACATGGACACTAGGCTTTGATGCACATTTTACCGAGTATTGATACTAGTATTGATAGTATTGATAATCAAATTAATCATTATTTTCATCCCAGATTAAGATTAAAGAGAAACACATGAGGACAGCCTGTACAAACAGCACTAACTCAGTTAAAAAGAGGATCCTGAGGCCACAGAAACCTGTGAACCATTGAGTCAGGAGGTGACATGTAAATATATAAATATATATTTCCATACTCTGTCAGTGGCAGCTTCATCAGTCAAAAACAAACTGAGCCAGAGGCGTTTACACTGTTTACATGCCCGGTCCGGCCTGTAAACGGCCTCTGAACCGAACCCGGTCCATTCCCATCAGGTATTATTTAAACCAGGAGTTCTTCAACACATTCAAACACATCTGCAGCTAATGACCATGAACCTGCGGCGCCCAGACCCGAAAACAGTCCGCATTAGTAGCAGGCTAACCCCGAATAGCCCCCCAACACGCACGGTCGCACCAGACTCCATTGGAAAATATTTTCATTTTAACCGGCGCCTGTGTTTTCAACGCGATAAAACTCAATGTTACATCTTATGAGAATCTTTTAAGTTCTTCGTTGAAATCGGCATCGACACATTTCACGAAACGGCACTTTACTTCAATAAAATCTGGACTTTAACCGGAGATTTCCAGCGGGCGATTCCGCCCACTACGGCCGTATTTTGTTGGAAAAGCACCGTGGGAATTCCTGCCTACAACACGAAAACGTATTTTAAATTAAAAAAACAAGCACACACGGGTTTAGTTTGAGTGCAGCAGATGAAATAGTTGGTGTTAATGATCTCTCAGTTGTTGTGGTTTTTATTTAAAACGTGCATCAACAAGAAATCGACATTTGACAGATTTGTGAGCGGAGGCTGGAGCTCCGTCCTGTCCACTGAAGACGTATCGCGGTTAGCTAACCCCACCCTGCTGTGCTAACTTCGCCTCCTGCGGACGAGGTCATCGTCCCGGAGGCTCGAACACGAACCGGGGAAAGGCTGAGTGAGCCCCGTGTCAGGGTTTTCTCAGAAAGCGGTTAAATCTCTGCAGCAAGAGCCTGACAAAAACTCCCCCGCCCGGGCCAGCAGCAGCTCGGCTAACGTTAGCTAAGTGCGTGAGATCGGATGCTAACTAGCTGTTAGCCGCTGTAGCCTAGCCGTCCTACCTGGTGCCCGCCTTGTCCCCCATCTCCTCGGCAGGCAGACGGCAAGAAGATCCCAACAAAATGAGCCCGGACTCGGAGGTGTCTCGACTTTAGAAACGGTAGATTTCGTCAGGCAGCTCCGTTCACCCGTCCATCCACAGCGGCGCACAGCTAACTAGTTAGTATGCTAATTTAATTTAGCGCCGCCTCGACTGCTCTGGCTTCCGCAAAGGCAGGATCTCTCTCTCTCTCTCTCTCTCTCTCTCTCTCTCTCTCTCTCTCTGTTTTGTTTCAGTGGCTGCAGATCACGTTGCACAACGCAGAGTCTCCAGGAACATGACAACATGAAGCATTTAATTTTAAAAAAGACAGAAGATGATTCATCATTAAGGAGACTGACTCACTGGGTCTGACATGTGGAGGGTTCACTACTACCCCCCCCCCCAGGGCCCAGGTCAGGGGCCCCTGAGTCAGAGCCCCTGTATGACAATAAAGAGATGAAAAACGACGACAGAGACACAAAGTGAGAAAAATAGATATAAACAACAACAAAGAGACACAAAGCTACAACAAAAAGCTGCAAAAAAACCACAAAAAGAAATAAAATGACCATTGAGTGACACAAAACGACCACAAAGACACACAATTATTATCAAAACGAGTTCAAATAAACACAAAAAGAACAAAAAATGATCATAAAGAAAAGCTAAGTGTCCACAAAGATACACAAAACCATGACAGAGGCAGAACTTTGAGTACAAATGGATGCAAAACTACCACGAAGAGACAGGAAACGTCCACAAGCAGAATGTAACAACCGCAAAGATGTAAAATGAGTAAAAATAGATGCAAAGTGAACACAAAGACACGATGAGTAACACAATCACAGAGGAGTGAAACGAGTTCAATGAACAAAACGACCACAAAAAGACCAAAGACAACCAGAGACTTATTGAAATGACCGTATAGATACAGAATGTCCACAATAAGAACCAAACTGATTCACTGATACTGATTTATCTGCACTTACCTTAAATCAGCTGATAAAACTTTTATTTTGAAAAGTCCTACACTTACTAGCAGCAACTGTGGATTAATCCGCCACTGAAAATAGTCCCAACTAAATAGTCAATTTCCTCCTGTTTATTTGTAAAAAACCACAGTGAAATTATTGAGCTTTTTTTTAACAATAAAACATTTATTTATTTTACTCTTTTTAAGATTAACGTCTTCAGTCGAGACCAATGTGCTTGAAGCTGGGAGCCACATCAGACATAAAATATAAGGTTGAAAACCGCAGAACGAACCACTCAAGCATCAACAGTTACCGACAGACGAGACGTGAGATTAAATCATCAACGAGATCTGACACGTCTGAGCTGAAGGTTCGTTTGTGCCGATAAATATTCAAGATCAGTTTTTTAAAACAGAAAAACAACCTGAGGAAAAACAGGAAACCTTGAATACAGAGAGGAAATGTGACGACGTTTATTTACAAGATGTTTAAATACATTCATGACATGATGACAGTCAGAGGTGAAACAACAGGTCACCCAAACTCTATAAGATTACAATAATATTATATTTTTTTCTTCTCTGAACGTCTCTGAACAACACGCATTGAAACACACACACACACACACACACACACACACACACACACACACACACACACACACACACACACACACACACACACACACACACACACACAGATGTAGTGACTGACTTTGTTTTTAAATGAAACTTTGTTTGGTGTTTCACAGATTTACATCTTCAGTAGGAACCAATGAGCTCAGAGCTGAGAGGGGGAATCAGGAAGTGTTGGTTTGACTTTAATTCAAGTCCAGTTGTAAAAAACTTAAAATACAACAGATATTAAAACGACTGACACATTAATTATTCTGAAAGGAAAAAAATGACATTATTTCTTTTAT
Organism: Seriola dumerili; assembly: GCF_002260705.1. Lineage (NCBI taxonomy): Eukaryota > Metazoa > Chordata > Actinopteri > Carangiformes > Carangidae > Seriola > Seriola dumerili. Next base: position 992,271 of record NW_019174341.1, read on the forward strand.
TTGATTCCTCTCATGCAGTTCACTTCCTGTGTCCCACGAATCGTTTCCTCCTGATGAGACACATTCGTCATTTGAGGCGGTGATCAGAGATGAAGGGGTTAAATCCGGATGGTGTAGGAGTCGGAGTGGGTGACGTATCGGACCCAGCGCTGCGACGGCCCAGGCTGAATGGGCGACAGGCGGAGGAAGCGGACCTGCAGCCCCGTGGCGGTGATCTTCGGCAGCTCGAAGCTCAGACCAACCGGACCGACCTCCAACATGGAGGCGGAGCTGAGGCCCGGGACCTCCAGCTGGCAACAGGAGGAGGGAGGGGGAAGGGAATCGTTAGACAGTGGTTATTATGAGTTTGTCTGTTTCTCAGTAGAATGAACAGCTGCTCGTCTGTGACACTCAAACATCTGCTTTTGTATTTTAACTTTATTTAAACTCATTTTTCATTTCTTCCATGAAATGTCCAAAATCTAAATATCACACATGGATGAAAGATGGTGAGAGAGGCTCTGAGCCTCTCTTCTGATTGGCTGACTGTTTTCTGAGTGATCCAATAAAAATAAAGCAGATTTCAAGTAAAAAAACACTCAGAGAAACCAAATCCTGCAAGGTTTGGATGGTGGGTCCAGGTGGGCGGGGCTTGGTGACTGCTTCGTTGTGACATCACAAAGTTCCAGAAGTCCTGACGGCTGGTTTTAAGGCTCAGTTTCTGAATACAGGCTGTGTGCATTTCTCTGTGGACTGAGGCTTTGATACTTTCACAGTATTAATATAGAAGCTAGAGCTGATCTATAATCACACTACACATGGACACAGACCTTTACACTGGAGGAGACCTTTAACATCATTTAAAACATTGAGGCTGATGCACACGAGAGATAAAAAGTTGTGAACCTGAAGCGCCTGCAGGACGGGTCTGTCTACACTCATACACATTCATTTAGTGTGCAGCTGTGTGTGTGTGTGTGTGTGTGTGTGTGTTTACCTTGAACAGAGCAGAGAGCTGAGTTCCTCCGGGGAAACGAGGTATCTGCCAGACGACGGCTCTGCTCTGTGGCTTCAGCTCGGCGCTCTGATCCGGACTGCTGAGCTCCTGCGACAAACTGAAGCCACAACACACACCGGTTCAGCTCAGCTGTTCAGCACACACGCGCGCACACACACACACACACACACACACACACACACAGAAACATTCAACTTCACACCCATCAGCAGTGTAAAGACACTACAGGTGAGGCCTGAGGAGGTCAGAGGTCACCGGGGTCCAGATGTTCCTGCAGTAGTGGTGTTACAGATGTGGGTGGAGCACTGAGGCAGAAACACTTTCAGAGATGAACACACACACACACACACACACACACACACAGATTTGATAGATAATCCTGTCGAGAGCTTTCAGCTGATGTGACGCCGTCAGTCTCCACCACAGAGATGAACTGGGACCAGAGGGTTTGGATTCAGGACTCTGGTGGTCTGACTGGTCCACTACTAACATGAGACTGATCCGGACCAGCACCACAGACCGGTCTGACTGGAACCTGTAGCTGCTGCTTCTACACAGTCCTGGACTGAAGGTCTGAATTTATAATAAATTTGCAAAAACAAAATGTGTGAAATGATGTTTTCACTTTGTCTGATGGAAAAAATGGAAATGAAATCTATTTAAAATGAAAGCGACGGGGTGCGGATACTTCCTGAACACACTGTGTGTTCTGTATCATCCTGCTGATGTGACATATTCAAATCCATGAATTTATGGTTTCATGGCTGCACCATTAAACCAAATGTGAGATTTTCCTTCAGGTCTTATGCAAAATATGAACATTTGAACTTATAATGAACATTTTCTTCCTGCTCAACGTGAGTCTGTAACGACCCGCCATCGAGGGCTGAGAGCTTTTTAACTCTGACGCTGACGGCTGAGTGCCCCCCCCCCCCGCCCCGATCAATCATTTCCATGGCTTTAAATAACAAATGAGTCGAGCTTCCCTCTCTCCATCTCCACGCTTCAGACGCTGTTCATGTTGTTTCCCATTTAAAAACAATCACAACAAGACACTCCTCAGAGACGTGGAGCTCTCTCTCTCTCTCACACACACACACACACACACACACACACACACATACATGCGCACACACACGCACACACACACGCACACACACGCACACGCACACACACACACACACACACACACACCAGTTTTTACATACAGACTGATTTCAATAACAAACAGCAGGTCCAGGTGAGCAGGTACATTTGAATGGGAGCGTCTCACCTCACGGAGCCTTTAGGGACGGGGACGGTGGCACACACATTGATCGCAGCGCTGCAAAAACAAATCAATGACATCATCATCATCATCATCATCATCATCATCCACTAATCCTCCATATGGTTATTAACATTATGTCACTGACAGATCAGCTGGGATATGACAGAGTACATTCACTCGAGTGCTTCAGCTGTGTCACAGAGCGAATCCTTCAGAGGAGGCCGGACAGAAATGAGATGGTCTGGTTTTCCTTTTTTGTTGCCTAGCAACCTTGAAAACACGTTTTAACATGTTTTTACACTTGTACCGTTAGCTGTTGAACTGAGCTGAAACATTTAACAGTGTAATCCTCAGGCTCTCTGCCTGTGTTGTTTGCTTTCTTTACCGAAGCGCAATGAATCTTGGGATACGTTGGACCACGAAGGAGCCACCTGTTTATTTTTGTATTTTATAAAATGTCAGAAAACAGCGAAAAATGTTCATTTCAATTTTCTAAAACCAAAAAGTACGAGGGACTATTAGGAGAACAGTGAGGAAAAAAAGAAATTTAAAGTTTGGAGAATAAAGTCACAACTTTATGAGAAAAAACATTAGTTTGAGAAAAAAGTCATATTATAAGAATCAAGTCAAAAGATTTATGAGAACAAGTCGTAAAATCATAATATTTTAAGAAAAAAGTCATAATATTATGAAAATAAAGATGTAATTTTAATGAGAATAAAGTCATAATATTACAAGAATTCATGTAAAATTTTGAGAGAAAAACATAATTTCCAGGAATATTACCATCAACCAATCAAACCAAATAAAATCAGACCCTCTAAAACAACACAAACCTAAAATTACAACTTTATTCTCATAATATTTTGACTTCATTCTTGAATTTCAGATTGTTTCCCTCAGTGCGGCCGTAACATCTGTTGTAGAAAAGTGACGTCAGTGTCGAAGGAAACCAGAAAACAAACTTTACTCGAATATTTCTGTTTGGTTTTACTTTCTACCTCCACGTGTCAGTCAGACATATTCTTCTTTTTACTGCCCTACATTTACCTGCCAGCTGTAGTTACTTTACAGATCACACATTTACATATTAAACATTACATAAGCTTGTTAAACAGACTGATTTCCCTCCGTACTGTGGCTTCGTCTTTTACTTTCAACAAAACAAAACGGCTCAAAAACGAATTACTTATCGTTGACATGGAGCTGTCATGACGACCAGAGGTGTTTTTACAGAACATTATGATGTCACAGTGAAGCTGACCTTTGAACTTTTGCATATAAAATGTCATCACTTCATTTTATCCTTAAAAACATTTGAGTTTTGTGAGGTGACCTTTGACCTTTGACCACCCAAATCAAGTGAGTTCATCCTTGAGTCCACGTGAAAGTTTGTGCTAAATTTGAAGAAATTCCCTGAAGGTGTTTCTGAGATATCGAGGGCGAGACAGACAGCACAAAGGTATGAAAACGCTGGATCCTACATTTCCCATGATGCCACAGGATAGCGCCTTTCCTCAGTGTCTTTTCTTCTTTCAAACCCTGCATCTATTTCTGATGATGATGATGAAGAAACAGACACTGACCTCTTTGGTGGCAGATCACAGCGCAGCTTCATGTACATCAGCAGCCTGCAGACAGAACGTTTGACCTTTAATTAAAACCCTTTGAACTGATTCATAATGAAACTAAAACACTAATATTCTCGTGGTAACAGATGTTTCGCTGGAGCCACAGTGTCACCTGAACACAGCACGAACACTGTGGTTTCAGTGGATCTGAGCAACTGGGTTAAAGCTCAACATGAACTAGAATGACCTCCTCGCAGCTGTATCCCTCCGCCAACCGGCAAAGTAACAGGAAATATAGGGCCAAACTCTCCTTCCTGAGTGACAGCATTTAATAATGACCAGAAGTGTTTTTACAGAACATTATGATGTCACAGCAAAGTTGACCTTTGACCTTTTGGATATAAAATGTCATCACCTCATTTAATCCTTAAAAACATTCGAGTTTTGTCAGGTCGCTGTGACCTTCGACCACGGCAGACTGGAAGCTAAAGTGAGTCGCCATCGGAAAGTGATGAGACGAGACGGGCCGCAGCTAGCTGGTTAGCATGCTAACTTCAGTCATAGAGACAAGAGTTAACGTTGCTCTCCTCTGGAGACAGCTGACAACGTTTCTTCTAGACTGGTGAGTAAACAGCTGCTAATGCTAACGTTAGCTATGTAGCGACGCATCAACAGTTCAGGCCAGTGAGGTGTTTTGTTGTGAGCTCTCGTTCTTTCACTGTTATCCTACAACTTATATAACTTCTCCTCAGAGAGTCACGCCTCCTGTCTGCTGTAAACATCCTCTCCTTGTTGGAGATCATGTAAATGTGTTGTGTTTACAATCCACACAGTGTCTCAGACGAAGTTAAACCACCCGTGGCTTCAGATACTGTATTAATCTCTGTTCTATATACAAGTCTGTGTTACACAAACTTCTTCTGTTTTTAGTAAAAATCCTAGAGAAAACAAAGCTGGGAAACACAGTGGACACACAAGGATGAAGTTCAGTGTCTCATATTTTACATGTGTGCTGGGGCGTGTTGTTTTAAGACAGATTTATCCTTAAATCACCCTTTTTTGTGTGATTTCTGCCTTTAACTGGAATGTGTGGGCAGACAGGCGGATGACACGCTTCAGAGGTTCAGACAGAGGACACAGAGGTTTATATGGGACATTTCTAAAGCTGTGCAGACACTGTTTTGTCAACAGTGTTGACGAAAACACTGAGAGGCAGCGAGTGCAAATCTGCTGTGGCTGGAGAGTAAGAAGCTGCAGACAACACGCTGTTTGTTCTGCGGCCAGTAGCTTTAGCAGCAGCAGCAGCATGTAAAATACCTCTGCAGGAATATTAAAACAAACTCACTACAGGTTGTAATGGATGTTCACACAGCAGGCGTCAGGGAACCTGAACTGAAACAAGACCAGCTAGAAATCCAGAGTTGTGACCGAGCTTTAAAACATGAAGAACCAGCAGCTGCAGTTCCTCTAACGACCACTAGAGTCTGGCTCCAACAGTGAGTCAGTCCCCATAGACTCCCATGTTAAAATGTCCAACTTTACAGCAGAGATCAACATGTTTACAGCCTGGTACAAAAACTGTTTTGGTCTCTAGAGCTAATTTCCTCAGACAGATAATTCGCCTTGTTGTTGTTTAACTGACGAACAGAACGTGAGGAAGTCCGTGCTCCTATTTTTAAAGGTGAGTGAGATTCTAGTGTCATTTTATTTACGTTAGCTCTCGTTAGCAGGTATTGGTGTCTGAGCTCTCCATACCTGGCTTGTTAGCTTAGCTCATTGACTGGCTAAATAGCCAGCATTTGAATTAGCCTTGAGTTAGCCTTTGCGCAAGGCGCCCAGACATCCAGCTGTGCTAATGATGCTAATGGGAACCACATTGCCAATGCTTGCCACAGTTATTGACTACTCCACACACGCCCCTCTTCTTTGTCTATTTTTGAACTAGCTGGTAGTTGGGGGCGGAGTCAGACACCGCCATGACAGCAACAACGAGCAGCTCACTCTGAGCTTCAAAACGACTCTGTGTCTGTCCTGCTTTAGCTTCTAGGCCTCAGTGTCGCCTCATTGAGTCACTTTTAATCCACGGACACAGTTTAATTTGTGAAAATCTGATTTCTTTCCTCAAAGGAAAACAACCAGTTTCATTTTACTTCAAGTGATTTCTTTAGATTTGCACCAAACAGGTTTATAAACTTGTTGTTTTAGGGTTCATTAGCTTGTGAGCGCTGACAGAATGACATCAGCTCCTGTGGCTGAAGAAGTTATGTGCCTCAGTAAACAGTGACCTGTTGTTGGACCATGTTTTTATCAGCACCTCGTGTCTATTTGTGTTTCAGATGCAAATCAATGATTATATTTATATAACAGCTTCAAGTTTATTGAGATTCACACAAGCCTTGTGTTTCCAGTTGTTACCGACAGTAGATCTGTGGAAATGTGGATGCAAAATGTTTTGACACGTTGCAAAGAAAACGGATTTGATCCACAGGCTGAGTATTACAGCTCCAGATGTTGTAAGTTGTAATAAACGTTTTAAATCTGAAACTTCTCCTCATTAAAACGTCAAAAAACAACCAGAGAAATCTGTGATTTTAATCGTGGGAGCTTTTCATTGGTCGCCTGTTGATGACATCATGTGTCAAAATGGACTTTTTACTGTTTTGTCCCAATAAAACTGGATGAGACGGACAAGTGTGGTTTATGGTTTTGTTGTTTTTAAGATGTGTGACCACGGAATTGTGTTGTGATTCACTGAAATTTGCGTCAGGAAGTTGCAATGCATCATGGGAAATGTGTTTCTGTTGTTTTTCCAGTGGTTTTTAGCCTGAAGAAAGTTTTTAAAGTCACGGTTCAGACGGTGTTGAAGCAGATTACAGCTGGATAAAAACTACAACTTAGAAGATTCAGACACTGACTTAAACCTGCTAACCTGCTAACCACTTAGTCAAGACTGAGATGTGTCAGAGGAGGAGGAGCTAGCTTCAGGTAAAGATTCACCTGATGCAACGCTGTCACTAAAACCTTCATGTCTCAGTCTCTGACGCAGATGGAGAAATAAAAACCATCTGAGAGAATAAACCTTTGGCTTTTACTGTAAATCAAAGAATTTAACTGAACTGACAAATGTGCTTGTTTTTCCAGCCATGTACAATTTACAATCAGATGGTTTTTATTTCATGTTCATGATCCAGAGGCTGAGAAATGAAGGTTTCAGTGAATGAAGTTTTTCAGAAAACCCTCAGGTTGTTTCAAACAGAGCAGAAGGAGACTCAGGTCTTAACGGGTTAAGTCGTATTTATAAGAAACACCTTTTACACCTTGGTTGGAGGACGACACCTCTGACCCACTGACACTGAAGGAATCCAAACCAGGAAGAGCTGACAACAATATTGGTGAAGACAACAACTCCCATGATCCCACGCTACATCACGACGTCACCAAACGGCGTCTTTTGTTATTGTTTTGATTGAGAGGCAGAAGTTACAGACGGTGTGTTCACAGGAGCTCACGACAAAACTTCACCTTCACTGTTTTACTTTTAAAACACAGTTTTTCTTTCTGCTGAAGAACGACTGCGTGGAAACAGAGAGGCTGTCTTTCCGGGTGGGTGCGTTGGAGGTCTTTACCTGCCGCCGTTGTCTCTCTCGATGGTCGGGAAGAGACGGAAAGGAGGAGCTGAAGGCAGATCGTCACTCAGCTGGTACTGCATCACTGTTTGCTGCAAGAGGAGGAAACGAGGACAGAGGAGGAGAGAGAAGAAGAGAGAGCACCGAGTCAGTTTGAGCAGGTGCTGACAAATAAAACAAGGTGTTTACATCCGCAGCAGTGTGGTTAAAGAAATGTAGCTTCAGGGTTCAGGTGGTGAAACAAACTGTCCGTCTTCACTCAAAGGAAATGAGACAAATGGAAATCAACCTGAAGCTGATGGATCATGTTTATTTGTGCGAGTCATTTTAAAACGTGCGATATTCTCCTTTAAGGCAGGAATCAGTGAGATTTAAGCTCCACTGCAGGACAACAGGCGGGTTCCCAACAACACATCCACTTTCATGACGGCCGTGAAGTTTGTTCTTGTTGTTTCAGAGAGAGGTAAAAACAGAAGCAAACAAACAGAGCGAGGGAGTGAGGTCACCTCTCCCTGGCTCGGACACAGCCTGAGGATCCGGAGGCTGTCGAACTCGTCCAGTCGGACCGCCTGGTGGAAGCTGCACTCGTCCACTCGAACGGCAGCCCCGTAACCTGGCAACACAAAACCACAGCTGATCAGAAACCGCGATCAGAGACCGAGTCCGCCAGCTGACACAAAGTGAGGCCTCGTCCTGCACGGACTCATCCTGAACCCGTTCCAAACGGTTTCAGGGTTTGTTTGGTGAAATGGAAACCCTGTTCAACTCCACAACAAACCCAGGAACAATGCATGCTGGGAAAATTAAGGTGACAGTTGTATAAGAATCAGAGCTGTTCAACATTTAAAAATAATGTTGTAAAGGTAATAAAACCAGCAGCCATTATCCAACATGTTCATGAACAGAGCGTGTGCAGAAGGTCAAGTGTAATGAGACGTTTCACTTCAACCTGAAACAACTTGATAAAGAAACAAATAAAGACCAGAATAAAGATGAAGGCGACAGTTTGTCAGTGAAGAGACTAAACTGTCACAGAAAACTGAAAAACAAGCGCAGGAAATGAAACGCTGGAGGAAATGAAGTCCACCTGCTTTTAATAAACTCAACAGGATTAATGTTGATCTGTGTTTACGCAGCAGAGGACAGGAACCATGTGACCAGCTGGACAGAGTCAACACAACCTGACCACACAAATCAGCATTTCTCACACTTTTCTAACTCTGATTTTACTCTTTTTTTTAATAATTCTGGATAAAACTTTAAATTAGAGTGACTTTTTAGTGAATGAAACACTGGGGGAGTCCCGCTGGTCTCAGGGTTTAGGTGCCGACCGCAGACTGCGACGTTCTCGCTTTGATTTCATGCAGAGACCGAGGGAACAGTTTCCTCTTTGTTTCTATCTTTCAGAAAGTTTTCAATCAAAGCTCCATCCTCAGATCTAATCAAAACTTAATCTGGAAAATTACGTTTTTTAAATAATTTTGGTGACAAACGACGTCAAACAGGACAGACGTGAAGAAAATGAATGCTTGAATTTGAATGTAACCGCATGTGATTTTCCGTCTCTCGCTCTCTTCAGATCTTCATGTTCCAGCAGTGGAAGCACAGAGCAGGTCACTTTAAATACTAATACAGAAACATGTGGAAAACGTGGCTGTTAAATAATCGTGACCCAGATTTGAACTGAGCAGGAAAAATGTCAGATCGTGTTTTTCTTTAAAGGCAGACGTGACTATGACACAAGCGGCCGGTCGGAGTGTTTACAGGAAGCAGCGCTCTGCGTTCTTCATGTGCATTAATGCAGCATGGAGTAAACAGACGTGGATCACGTCTCTGAGAAGGAGGTGAGAACAAAGTGTAAAAGGAAGATGTGTTGGTGAAGCTCAGACTGCAGCGGGACGACAGAGGATCAGATCTCAGATCAGGTGAGGAGCAGGATCTTAAACCAACAGGCAGCTGCTGTCATGAAACAATAACTGATATTTAAAAAAATAAGAATGCTATTGTCTTTGAAAGCATCCGAACTTTTCCACAGGGCTGTATCTGTGAGAACATACATCAGAGGATTAAACAGACCGGGCAGTTAATTGGCTGAGCTCTTCATTAAACCGCCTCCTTTCTCGCCTCTTACCTCATGTGACGGAGGAAGGATCAGATGTGATCAGTTTAAACAACAGCTTAATGAGCAGTTATGTGTGTGTGTGTGTGTGTGTGTGTGTGTGTGTGTGTGTGTGTGTGTGTTTCACCTCTGAGCTGTGACTTTCCGATGCTGAACTCCTCATTCAGACCGATCCTCATCTCTGGTGAGTGAGAACATGTGAGAGACCTGGAGTCAGAGACGTGAACTAACAGGTAATGACACACTCCAACACTTTCGCCCTGATAACAACAATAATTATTTTTATAATTGTTGTTATTATTACAATAATAATACAGGGTTGACCTCTGTTTCTAAAACTCACCTGAGCAGGTGGGCATGTAGCACTTGACTCTGATCTCTCCCTCCACGTCGGCCTTCATCAGAACTCCCTGCAGCACAGACAGAGTTTAATCATCAGACCAGTTTACCTGTTTACCAGTTTACCAGTTTACCTGTTTACCTGTGAACATCAGTGACATAATCAGATTCAAAACCTGTAAGAAATCACTTCAGTCTCTCAGACAGTGACTGATGTCACTCACGTTGGAGCCGATGACGACCGACATCCTCTCAATCACGTCCACAAATATCTCACTCTTTCCTCCCTGGAAAAACACTCACACACACACACACACACACACACACACACACACACACACACACACACACACACACACACACACACACACACACACACACACACACACACACACAGAAAGTGTGAGGTCTGTCCCTCATGATCACAGTTTGTTTCATGTGAACGAACAGAACTCAGACGGAGTAACGATGCTGCAGGTTTCAGGACTTTCCTCCCACTTTTATTTTAAAAATGAACTGAGAGAGAGAAGATCAGCGTCTCTGTCGTTAGTGTGTCGTTAGTGTGTCGTTAGTGTGTCGTTAGTGTGTCGTTAGTGTGTCGTCGTGTTCGGCTTCCTCGGGACACTGATGGGATGTGGTTTACCTGCTCTCTGCTGGACTGGATGGGTCTGGTGGCTGCAGAGCTGGGAGCCACTTTACTCTGCTGAGTCTCTGCTCCGAACTGCAACAGAAACAGCATCAGGGTGAAAACCTCCATTAAACACATTCAGATAAATCCACTGAGGGGTTTACATTGTTTTCTACATGTATCAGTAAATAACAGTAAATACATTTAAGTAAATAAATAAATAAATTAAATTAAATTAATTTATATCAGTATAAAAGTATAATGTTGTTCACACATAAGGATTTTTTAAATATTGTAAAAATTTAAATAGATAGATCGTTGATAATAACAGTTAATAATAAATGAACAATAATCATTGTTTGTACTAATTTCTCCTGTAATATATGTAATATTATAATGTAATATTATATATTACATTATAATATTACTTAACTCATATATAAAACATATTATAAACCATATAAATATTCTGACTGTAAATGTTGAATAAAGGGACTTAAAGTGTTACAGAATGAAACGTTTATAAGAATTAAATGTTTTTCTTCTTGTAAAGACAGAAACAACATGTTTGGTCAAAGGTTTGATTTGCAGTGTTGAACTCAAGCACTTTCCCAGTTCAGCCGATCAAACCTGTGACCTCTGACCTCTCATCAGGTGTCACAGGTGTGAACGCACCAAGCCGACGTTGCTGAGGTCAAACAGGCTGAAGGGTCTGGAGGAGACGGCCTCAGTCTGGATGAAGTTCTTCAGGACGTCAGAGGACGTCGTCTGGATGTAACCATAGTCCTGAGAGAGAGAGAGCGAGAGAGAGAGCGAGAGAGAGAGCGAGAGAGCGAGAGAGAGAGAGCGAGAGAGAGACAGAGAGAGAGAGAGCGAGAGAGAGAGCGAGAGAGAGAGCGAGAGAGAGAGAGTGAGAGAGACAGAGAGAGAGAGCGAGAGAGAGTGAGAGAGAGAGAGGGAGAGAGTGAGAGAGAGAGAGTGAGAGAGAGAGAGTGAAGGTGGAGAGAGAGAGAGAGAGAGAGAGAGAGAGAGAGAGAGAGTGAGAGAGAGAGAGAGAGAGAGAGAGACTAAGGATCATCTCACTCGTTTGAACCTTCAGAAGAACAAAAGACTTTCCGAGCGCAGCCCTGAAACTTTCTGGTGCCACGTTTGTTTAAATGTGATTTTTGGTTTTTGAATTTTACCAGAGTCTCATTTATCAAAACAACTGAGCCCACCCTGAGCAGCTGGGGAGGGGGGTGGGGGGGTGGGGGACTCACCACAACCTCATCCAGCAGCTCGTAGATGAGGGCAAAGTTCATCTGCACCGACCTCTCTGACAGGCTGCCACAGTAATCTTTAACCAGAGCTGTTAACCTGCACACACACACACACACACACACACACACACACACACACACACACGTCTCAACAGATGACCTCGTTCCTCCCGGTTCACAGCAAATCCTTGAATGAGTGTAAACAGTTCAAACCAGTGTATGTGAAAAGAAAAACTTCTTCAGTCGATCAAACATGAAACATGATCTTTGCTGGTGTTTGTGATCTCGTGTCGCCTCTTTGTTTCATGGACGTGGTGAAGTCATGATGTAAGCGCCGCTGCTCGTTAACCGTCAGACCAATGTTTGTAAAATTAAAGAGCGAGTTGTGTTAACCTGTGAGGACTGAGTGTGTACGATGGTGTGAAGGTGTAATGATTATTTCTGTAGACACACACCTGTTGAGGAACTCGATGACGGTGAAGGGAGAGGAGTCAGCCGTTGTCGTGGCGACCCAGTAGAGTCCTCCCTGTCTGACGTGGACGAAGTGAAGGTCTTTGTGACTCTGCAGAAAAGAGAACACAGAAATAAATCTCCATCTGCGTCACAAGATCGAACACACACGATCTATTTCAAAAGCTGCTGTAAAAATAAAGTCTGATTGATTGACAACATCTTAACACACACTGACACACATCGTTACCATGACAACCGGAGGCTGGTCTCCCGTCAGCGCCGTGACCTTCTCGTAGAAAATGTTGACAACATCACTTCCTGCCTCTCCGCGGACTTGTGGTCAGGTTAAGAAACACAGGCTGCTTCATTAGTAATTAATCTGTTTTCAGCATCACGGCTGCATAAACAAACGTCATCTAAACAGAGATGTAAATGGAGTTTCCCCGTCTGTTTGTCAGCGTGATAATGGGACCAGCTGTTCACTGTGCACTGCTGTAACTTCCCATTCAGCTGCGTGACAAAGTCTCATCCCCTCTGGGAAAATTATATTTATATTTTTAAAAAGAAAACAAGTGAATAAAACATAATTTTCCATTTGATGAAATAAAAAGTAACATCTGAAAAAAGGCTCATTTTAAACATCTGTTGAAGTTGCAGGAGTTGAATTTACTTCTTTCCCTTCAATAACAAACAACATATTAAATTTGCTCAGGTGATTGATTAACAGGCTTTAACCTCACGGCTGCATTAGAAAAGTACTGATCAGGGGATGGAAACAAATGCAAGTGTTTGTGTTTGGCCTCAGGTGTTTTTAGCTTTGGGACAAGAAGGTGAGGATACAGTCTTTATAGATGAGGTGGTCGCCCTTCGAGGACAAGATGAAGACCTGAGAGATCATCCTGCTGGAGACATACAGAGAAGAGACAGGATTGAGGGACAGAGACAGAAATTTACCAACTGTAACTCAAGATCTTTTTATTTTCTAGTTTTTAAACACCAGGTTTTTTTAGTTTTTGCTCTTCAATCCAGCCGGCTGAGAAATAACTATGATACAGGTGCTCCCCCTGCTGGTGACAGTTGATAAAGTCCTGTATGTTCCATTTCATTTACTTTATTTTAAATTATCTTCCATGTGCTGCTTCACTATGTGTGACCAGCAGGCAGCTAAAACCAGCCAACATTTTCTCTTTTGGAGAAAAGCTGCCACCAAACTCCACTCAATATTCTGCCAATTTTAGGCGAGCTACTGCGTAAACAAAACTGCTTAGTGTAATGATGACCTCAGTCTTTTTCAACATCCTCATGAAACACAGGAACATTTTAAATACATGTACTACACTACTCAGTTTGCTTTTTATTGACACCCCAGTCATCACTAAAATGTTCCACAGGAGATGAGGACAGAGAGTGGAAAGTGAACCAACAAGTCCAGAAATTACATTTAATTAAACTCAACTCAACTTTATTTATAGAGCACTTTAAATACAGCCAAAGCTGATACAAAGTGCTGTACATACTGTAATAAAATAAAAACATAAAAAACATAAAAAAAACAACGATAAAATAGCAAATAAAAAAACAGTAAAAGCAATCAAACAAATGCCGTCTCATGCTGGATCAAAAGCCAAGGAATAAAAGTAGGTTTTTAGAAAGCCAATTATCAGTAGTAAAGTCTGATTTATCTAAGTTCCATAAGAGTCAGATATATTCTTAATAATGTTTTAACATGCATCTATGGTTGAAGTATCTTAAATGGACTACAGTTGTAAACGAGTTTGGATTTTAACTGTGAGCATGTGGCACTTACTTGAATAGCTTTATGCTTCAGTAACTGCATTACTTACCCGCAGTAGGCCTGCAGTAAAACAGTGGTAAATCAGTTTAAATGTTATCTTATAATCCATAAATGGCAGTGAAAGTCATTTAGCCTGCTGCTAACGGTAGCCTGGCTAAAGTTAGCTATCGCAGCGTATTTAAACCTCTAAAAATTAACATGAGGGATGTCCGTGATAAACTGGTCAACGCGGAGAAAGTTGTATAGATAAAATAGTTAACTGAACTATTAAAATATCAACTGAAACACAAGATAATCGTGTGTTATTTCGGCAAGCTGCCTGGCTCTCAACTGACAGACCGGTGTTTACAAACCGGGTCGCAGGTGGCGGTTACCAGCACAGCGCCACCTGATGTCCGGGCGGTGAAGTTACATATAGTTAATGAAGCAAAATTTAAATATGTAAATATATGTATATACTTTTGGATAATTATACTGTATTTTTGATTAAGTACAATTTTATATATAATTTGAACAGTAGTTGTTTAGGTATTTAGTCTTATTTAGCTTGTAGTTAAGACATCCGAACAGCAGGCGGCAGCAGAGGCAGTAATTCATACGGAAATGGCTCATGTTAGCAAAGTAGACGGTTTCCACATTAGCACATTAGCATCGGTACCTCTTGTATGTAGTTCACCATGAAGTAAGTGAACATTCTTACAGTAAAATGATTGTTTGGTTTTCTATTTACTGTTCGGACTTTATTCATTCTGTCGCTGGTTCTGTCCTCTGCTGTACGCTAACCTGCTAGCTGGTGCTAGTGGGCTATCAAACATTGTTGATAAGCACAGTTAACCTAGCCACCGTCACTCATTCTCGATGCACCGAACCCTGTTCTAAAATCTCACAATTTAATGATTCTCCGTCACTCGGCGAGTTCACACACTTCTGAAACATAACGGCTAATGTTATTTTAAACCTTTAGTATCCGTTTTCGAGTTCGGCACACACCAAGCAATTCGTATATCAATAATATAAAAGTTTTGTAAAGTGTTTGAGCCCTTGTGCAATTGCGCGCTACTGAGGGTTTTGGCAAAAGTGGATTGTTTTGCTTTTATTTATTTGAAGTCCGTTGTTTTGCCCAATTTAATAATGAATCCTCAGGTTGTACTAAATGTTTTAGTTGGTCATGGTGGAGTCTGGTGTGACGGTTTCTCCATGTATACGATCAGAATAATGTATGTTTTCTCATTTCGCATTTTACTGTTACTATTTTATGTCATTTTTATTTTTATTTTTTAATATCCTGCCTTTTATTTCTGGTTTTACTCACTTTAATACATGCTTGTTTGTATGAAAAAATGCTGTACAAATAAAGTCTTGATTGATTGATAAAAGTAAATATACTGCTCTCACATAAGTATATAGTTGTTGTGTTGGCCCTCAGCTCGTGAGGGTGTAAATACTCTGGATAAAACACAGTTCAATGTTTTCTCTGTCCTCTGTTTTCAGTCCGCTAACGAAGGTGAAGCTGATCAACGAGCTGAACGAGCGGGAGGCCCACCTCGGGGTGAACGAGTCTGTTTCCTGGCACACTGTGTACAAAGACAGCGCCTGGATCTTTGTGGGTGAGTTGGACCCTCCTGTGAAGACGGTTTATCTCACGACATGTGGATGACGTAGTTTTCTGTTTCCTGCAGGAGGATTTCCATACGAGCTGACTGAAGGCGACATCATCTGTGTCTTCTCTCAGTACGTACCTTCACACTTTGTCTCATCCTCTCTCTCACTGTAATAACCATCATGAGACTATGTGAGAATTTACTCTCACCTGTCAGGTACGGAGAGGTCGTCAACATCAACCTGGTGCGCGACAAGGCGACGGGGAAGTCCAAAGGTTTCTGCTTCATCTGCTACGAGGACCAGAGGAGCACCATCCTGGCTGTGGACAACTTCAACGGCATCAAGGTGACGCAGCCGTTACTTTAAGCGCCTCTAGCTCACGTACAACCTACCTGCCTCCTATCCTTCGCCTTCATAACACTATGCAGTGTCAGTGTTCACACCTGTAGCTGTTTCTCCTGCTTCCTCCTCCTCAGGTCTGAGGCTGCAGAAGAAGAAGAGGAGGATCAACACACACACACACACACACACACACACGTTACAAACATGAACTAGCTGTTAATAACTCTGGTTTGTTGCGGCTGAATCCAAAAGGAAACGTTTCTGCATCGTCTCAACATTTCAAACAGCGTCACCTCCTGCTGTCTGATTATCAGCTGATAGATTCAGCGTCACACCTGCTGCCTCACGTGTTTCCCGCTCTCTATTTGAAGCAGATTTATTCGCTGTTATGAAACAAGTTCGCCAACAAATAATTCCCCTGAAACATACACTTCCTGTTTTTGTGCAGATAAAACAAATGAGATGAGTTTGAGCAGAGCCAGGCTAACTGTTTCCGTTTGTTTCCAGTCTTTATGCTAAGCTAAGCTAACCTTAATAAAAATCTGTCTTCCTGTCGTCAGATTAAAGGTCGGACCATTCGCGTGGACCACGTCAAAGACTACCGTCCTCCCAAAGACCACGAGGACATCGACGACGTGACCAAACACCTGAGGGAGGAGGGCTGCGCTCCCGCAGCCCCCGAGTCCTCCTCCTCTTCCTCAGAGGAAGATGAGCAGTACAGCATACCTGTGAAGAAGCCCAAGAAAGGTGAGGTCACTTCCTGTTGTCTTTGATCCACTTGAGGCAGGATTTGAGTTTTTATTCGTCCTGCGTTTCTGCCTCAGATAAGAAAGAGAAGAAGAAAAAGAAGAAGGAAAAGAAGGAGAAGAAGAAGGCAGAGAAGGAGAAAGAGAAGAAGAGCCGGGCGACCTCCTCTTCCTCGCCTCCCCCTCCTCTTCATCGTCCTCCTCCCGCTGCCGTCAGAGTCAAAGAGGAGAAGGAGGACGCTGCCTACGACAAGTACAACCAGAGGGGGGCGCCGCCGGGAGGACATGAGAACGGGCAGAGAGCGAGGGAGAACGAGAGACTCTGGGCGGAGGAGGAGGGAAGGAGGGATGAAGACAGGAGGAGGAATCGTGAGAGGGACAGAGAGGGAGACAGGAGAAGAGAGACAGATCGGGACAGAGACAGCGATAGAAGAAGAGAGATGGACAGAGACAGAAGACGAGAGACAGACAGAGATGATGATAGAAGAAGAGAGACGGATTGGGACAGAGACAGCGAAAGAAGAAGAGAGACAGACAGAAGAAGAGAGATGGACAGAGACAACGATAGAAGAAGAGAGACGGACCGGGACAGAGACGACAGAAGGAGAGAGATGGACAGGGATAGAGACAGCAATAGAAGAAGATAGACAGACGGAGACCACAGAAGAAGAGAGATTTCTTAGGTTCCTTGAGTTCAGTGTAAAATGTCTCTGGACGTCGTCTTCAGGAGGACGTGTCCAACATGCTCCTGTGTGAAGTGAAATGTTTGTTGTTGATTTCATTTTGTAATAAAACAGAAATATCTTCACCAGTGGAATCAACATGGATTTAAAATCAGATTCATCTCTGATATTTTAAAATTACATTTTATTAAGGACTACAGTTACAGAGACTTGGGGGCGTGGCCTCCGAGTGTCAAGCCCCTCCTCTTTACCCTTTACTTTTTTTGTCTCAAAATCCCTGTTAGTCTAAATATAAACTAGAACCACTGACTGTAAAAATAGAACAAGACGATATAAAGATCAGAACCAGAGAGGAACAAGCTGCACCCGTTTATTAAAGAAACATCACAGAACAACGTTACACTGAGAATGAAGATTCAGAACATCCCAACATCAGCCGTGAGATCCGGTCGCTCTTCAGTTTCTTGTTTCAGTAGATTTAATTTTTATCATCCTGCTGCTGTGACAGAAAGAACCTGGTCATGTGACACGAACTCCACTGAGAGCTGATTATTATCTTAATTAATAAGGAAAAATTCATTCTTAAAGCCGACTCCCCAGTTCTGAAAACATATGATGTGGTAACACTTCATTTTAAACGTCTGTAGTTTCTGAATCAGCTCTAAGACGTTTAAGATCTGTGTAATTTTGTAATAAATTTAATGCAATTTATTTGAATTGCATTAAATTTCATTGTCTATCTCTATTTTACTGATAATTTATTCTAGAATATGATAATAACAATAATGGTGCTGGTTACTGGTTGGCAATACAAAATATACAAGACCTTTAACGATGACATTTATAAACACCAGGACAGATCCAAGGAAACAGAATGATTCAGAAATTACAAACTTGTATTTGTTTACGTTAAAAATTAAATGTGCCGAATTAACTATTAACCTTTGCAGTTTGCAGTTTACCCACAGATGTACAGACAACTGACTGAATAACTGTGGTACTCAAAGAAACTTCAAAACCTCATGATTCTCAGGGAAGTTCTCAGGAACACCTGTATACACCTGTCCACGTCACCTCGCACAGTATCTTTGCCTCTTCTCCTCCCTGACAGGTGAAGCCAGATTTTACCTGGGTAATTACTTTTTTTTCTGTCAGTTTGATTGATGGCTCTAAATACTTCAATACCCATGAGCCTCAGCTGCTGTTGCTATGGGGATATGAATTAATAAATGAATCCCAAACTGCCGGATCTTCATCAGGTTTCTACAAAGTGTCATTTTTACCCTCAGCTCGTCATCATCGGCTCATGTAGCAGAATGTGAAGCTCTGTAATCGGATGTTTCTTACTGAAATGCACCCTGGGAGTCGTAGGCTACAGTAGTTTGTGATGTCAGTCCCTGGTTGTCAGATGTTGTGGGTTGTTTGTTGGACTCAGACTGAAGCAGCAGAACAACAACAACGAATTAACAACAGTCAGTTTAGAAAATTACCTTGAAAATCTCTGTACAGCTGCAAACGCTAACACAAATACATGTCAGAATAAATCCAGCTGTCTCCTGTCTGAGAAAATATACTGCTGCCGCGAGAGCTTCATTTACAATAAAAACATTTGGTAGAAAGTGGCGGCTGTGAAGTGGAAGTGATCATCAGGTAAAGAGAGAGAGAGCAGCGTTTCCTCTGTGTTTCTGTTCGCACGACGGGATGAATGAACCCGAGGGCTTTAGGACCATGAAGCCTTTTGTCTGAATTAATATTAAATAATAAATGTAACATTAAGGTTTGAAAAGCAACAGAATATTAATGATTGTCTGGTCACTAACATCTCACAGTTTACATTAACATTAAAGATCTGCTAACACAGTTTAACGGTTATAATTAGTATATACACATTTAATAAATGTTTATAACAATATGAAGTGGTTATAACCAGATCTGGGTTTTTATTAAAGTGGAGGCTGCTAATTAAATACAATATAACAAAACAGCTGGGATATTTATTCATATAATATTAATAAATTGTTAAAATGTTTTATATCTGCTGCAATAAACCATTTACTAAATATTTATATACTGGTTGTAAATGTTGAACTTAAAGACTTAAAGTGTTTATATTAATCAAATATTACATTTTTAATAAAGTTGTGTTGCTTCTTAACTGAGATACTTGATAATAAAGTGTTGATATCTGTAAGATGTATTTATGTTTTAAAGCTCCATCCCGTCTAAAGGTTTCTGTCCATGAGCCTTAAAACCAGCCGTCAGGACTTCTGGAACTTTGTGATGTCACAACGAAGCAGTCACCAAGCCCCGCCCACCTGGTCCCACCATCCAAACCTTGCAGGATTTGGTTTCTCTGAGTGTTTTTACCTGAAATCTGCTATATTTTTATTGGATCACCCAGAAAACAGTCAGCCAATCAGAAGAGAGGCTCAGAGCCTCCTCTCTTCTGATTGGCTCACAGACCTGTTGTTACTAGAGCTCCAGAGAGAAGCCTGAGAGAGGAGATGTAAAACTACACTGAGATGGTTTTGGGGTCTTAAAACCACAAATATATCTTCTTATGGATCAACACTTGTGAGTGGGTCCAGGTGGGCGGGGCTTGGTGACTGCTTTGTTGTGACATCACAAAGTTCCAGAAGTCCTGACGGCTGGTTTTAAGGCTCAGTTTCTGAATACAGGCTGTGTGCATTTCTCTGTGGACTGAGGCTTTGATACTTTCACAGTATTAATATAGAAGCTAGAGCTGATCTATAATCACACTACACATGGACACAGACCTTTACACTGGAGGAGCTTTAACGTTCTGCCACTGACGGAGGCTCTGCAGCTGTTTTAGGTTAAATGGAGGAATTGTTGCTGATGCTGCAGATATGATTCAGGACGAGTCACACCTACATGGAGTAGTGTGAATGAACGACTGGTTTTCGTCTCTGAGCGAACACAGAGGAAACGGCGCTGAGGTCTGAGGAATCTGCGGTTCAGTCACGTGAGTCGTGATCAGAGGTATCTGCTGACGCCAACTTCTTTCCAGTTGCTACGAAGGTTCAGAGACGATCAAGTTTCTTTACCTACAATAGTCCGTCCGTCCACCGTCTCTGTGGCTTTGAACAAGCAGCAAACTGTTTTTACACATTTCTCTTCCGTCAGTCTCGTCGTTTCCCTGGGCAGGTTTTCAGTAAGAAAACTAAAAACAATGTTCAACTGAAGCTCATCAGCACCAAGACTCCCTCAGAAAGAGCACGATCATGAGGAGGACGGCGGTAGAAAAGTAAGGCGCTGGCGGCTCGGCAGACTGCAGGAGGAGGGGCGGAGGATTATTCCTCCATTTCACTGCTTTTATCTGAGATTAAAAGAAGGTCTGAGGATTGACTGGATCCCACAGAGGTCCGACGCCAAACCTCCAAACCGTGAGGGACGAGTCCGCGGTCAGAACGCCACCGTGGCCGCCCGCGGGATTTGAACCAGCGACCTGAGACACAGGCCACAGCTCCGGTCATTAAAGCACAGAGTGAACGTGTTCACATTATTCTGCTTCAACAGCCTCTCTCTTTGTCTGCTGGTTATTATTGATTATTGATTGACAGGTGACAGAGCACATTGGTCAACACTGTTAACTGCATCGGTGGGAACGTGCTACGGTTCAGCTGCGACTCAATTAATCTGATTATTTCATATAGAGTCGATTCATCATTTCGTCTGTATCAAGTTAAAAAATAAGGAAATGACGACATTCAGAGATTTTTAATTCAATGTCAGAAAAGAAAGAAAAGCAGAAAATTATCACATTTAAAATCTGAAAACAGAATTTTTAAACATTTTTTCTTGAAAAATGAGCGAAACGATTAATTTCCTGTCGATCAATTCATCCATTTGTCAACTAATCGTTGCAGCTCTGATCAATAATGTCTGAAACTTGAGTGACTGATGTGTCGTTCACTTTTCCCGACTCTGGGTTCAGCTGGATGTGAGTAAAGATTAAAGTTTATTGATCTGATTGACCATGATTGTCAACATGAAGAAGAAGACCTGGTGCCAGCAGCTGCTCTGTTTGTCTGATACATGATCATCATCACACCTGCAATAACGAGTCAATTAATCAATCATCAGAAAAATTATCTGCAACTTTCTGATCATCAGTTCGTTATGATTTTGCCATTTTCTGCTTTTCTCTGTTTCATCTCTTCGTGAACTGAATCTACGAAACACATTTTATAAACTAATCGAGAAAATATGCAGCTGATTAATCAATAAGAACAATAATCATTAGCTGAGGTCCTAATATATCTCATAAGACTATAACCCAGTCAGCTGTTCAACATCTGTATCTCTGTATTAGACAGTTGTGTGAAGTGGTGAATGTCAGGTATTTAATTTACTGTCTGATGATTTTAACATTCATCAGCAGTTTTTTTTTTTTATCGTCCCAATAAACATTAATGTTGAGATGGGAATTATACATATGTCATCAAAGCAAATGACCTACAGTGACCCCTGTTACAGGCTGAGAAACCTGTCAATCAAACGTGTCTTCATGTTTTCATATCTTTGTAAAAAGTGAAGCTGCAGTCGAAGACAAAGACTCTGACTGAAAACACCTGTCAGCCAATGACAGCAGCAAAGAGCAGAATACTGTGAACACGTCGACAGGAAGTCGGATGAACCCGACAGGAAGTTGTGTGGCTGCTGTGGTGAAGGTTTTGTTTGTTTCCTCCAGTGAGACCAGAATCCTCTCTGCTCGGGGGAGTGGACTCTGGCCCGGGGCCCCGGGGCCCCGGGTCCCGGTCTGGACGGGCGGCGGTCGCAGCAGCAGGTCTGACCTCGTCTTCATCAGTTCAAGAAGGACACCTGATGCTCGACACTTCCTGTTCGGTCATTCATCACACGTCAAACAGGGCGGAGCCGGCGTTCTGCTGCTAAACCTGCTGCAAATGTTTTACAAACAAGTCCAGCTGCACAGCAGCTGTATCACCATCACTGCAGGACGTTTACGACTTCCTGTGAGCACAGAGCGAGACAGAAAGTGAACGCCACACCTCCTGAACGGTCAAACTGACCCTGCGTCATGACGTCTGTCTGTTTATCACAACTGTTGCTCCGCCCCCTCAGCACATGGAGATGGTGACGTTGATCCCCAGGTTGCCGTTGTCAGCGAACAGATGAGCGATGGAGGTGTCGAACACCAGGCAGTCGCTGTTCATGATGGCGGCCGCCACCCCGTCGTGGATGGAGCGCGGCGTGGCCTCCCAGGTGAGCCGGCGGCGGTTGCCGTTGAGCTCCAGGCGGTAGGCGAAGTTCTCGGCCTGCTTGCGGGTGCCGATGAGCAGCACGACGGCGAAGAACTGCTGGTGGCCCTCGTATTTCTCCTGCTTCTCCAGGACCAGCATGAAGTGGTGGCTGAAGCACGACTGCATCATCACCCAGTCCACGGCGCCGGGCAGGTTGATGTCCGTCGCCAGGAAGACGATGTCCTCCCCCTGCAGACAGAAGAAGTCGTTACAATGAGCTGAATGCACAACAGGTACATTTATCATCGTTAGAGTCGTCAGCTTGTTTGAGGTTTCTGTAGGTGTCGGTGCCGACCTGCAGCGTGGTGATGGACTTGTGCGCGTGCATCAGGTGCGGCATGACAGCCTCCAGAGAGCCGTGCCACTTGCAGGTGGCCCCGGGACACGGACAGGTGTACGGCCTGAACTCGCACACCTCCTCATGGTCGGGCTTCTCGCTGTGGTGGAGGGTCAGCAGACATCCGGCCGACGAGTACTGGAGGGAGGACGCAGAGAGAGGACTGAGTGTTAAAGGCACATTCCACTTCCTGTTCGAGGTGAGATCGTCACATTTTTATTAGAAACAAACCTCAAACACTTTTATTAGTTTATTGTGATCAGACTTGAAGCATCAACAGGAAACCAAACAGAGCTGTGGTCATCTCTCAACATGAGAAAAACAGTTTGAGGAAACACAGTGAGACAGAGAAGTGAAGCTCCATGTTTCTCCTTCTTCTTCTGGGTTTTATTTGAAATGTTCTGATTGGCTGAGTGACCCAATAAAAATAAAGCAGATTTCAGGTAAAAACACTCAGAGAAACCAAATCCTGCAAGGTTTGGAGGGTGGGTCCAGGTGGGCGGGGCTTGGTGACTGCTTTGTTGTGACATCACAACAGAAAACATTTGACTTGTCACAGCAGGAAAAACTGAAGTCGAATTAATGACATTAACGATGGATTGATGATTCCTGAAATGAAATGCAGCGTTTACCAGTGTTATCAGACGCACCTGTGTGTGACAAGTCCAAATAAACCTGCCTCCATTTCCAGAGCGGAAAATCATCAAACTGGAGACATTTTTAAGAACAACCTGATACTGTCCAATCAGAACACGATTATATTTCTATAAATAAACGAGCTTCATATATAAGCTGTAACACCCTTACATAAGCTGCACACTCCATTATTATAATGGATGAAACAGGAGCTGAGAACCACCTGACACAAAGCTGACTCCACTGTAGTCATGGAATCAAACCTGGAGGTCTTATCCTGCTTTTACCACATGATCACATTTAAAATATCAGTCATTCATTTACACGTGACTAATTTTAGTCTCAACTGGAGGAGCATTCAGAGAGGACAGACCTCCACCAGGGTCAGTGTCAAACAACAAACACAGAGTTCACTGCAAAGAATTCAAATTCATAGAAAATGATCAGAATCTGTCCCAAACTAACGGGTTCGTCCCGTCCCTCCACAGAGCTCAGTAATTCATCGTTATCTAGCTATAAGGGAGGGGTCGGATCAACACCACCAGTTTTAGTTTGGTTGGACCCCGAGTCTTTGAGCAGAGACGCAGAAGTCAGGTCTGGACTGTTGATTTGGACTTCCATTTAAAATAATAATAATAATAATAATAATAATAATAATAATAAAATCACATTTCTATGATTCTTACCAAGAAGTAATTTATCCTTTTTCAGTTGTTGTTAGTGGTTACTCAAATAACCTTAACCCCTCCCACCAGTGACTGTATATAGAGATGGACGCCATCGCAGTGAAGCCATAACATCTCGTCCGCCCCCTGGCTGCAGTACAGGTCATAAACCCCGCCCCCTCCATGTTAGCGGATGGGACATGAACCAAACTAGAAATATCAAAGATGGTTTCTGTCAGTCGCTGATTATTTGATGCTATTATGACATGACTGACGGCTGTGATTGACTCGCACTTTGGTTGAACAGGTGTATGGGCGGGACCTCGATACCACGGCTCCACCCCCTGATCACTACAGCACAGACTCCAATGACTAAACGATGTCACCAGTGCAAGACGGCAGCGCTCGTATCGGGGATATTTTGGCCTCATATTTGCACAGCAGCAGGAAGTGGAGCCGCGGCAGGAAGTGGAGCCGTGGCAGGAAGTGGAGACGCGGCAGGAAGTGGAGCTGCGGCAGGAAGTGGAGACACAGCAGGAAGTGGAGACGTCTGTCCGTCTTTATAAACCAATCCTTGTAACTAAAAACACCTACATCACAGTCGTCTGGATACACACTCCGGTTATTAAGAATTCACACCTTCCAACCAATCAGAACACAGAATTTTCAGGCCAAGGTATCATTATATACACACTGATATACACACACTGTTAAATCCACACTCATGTATCCAGTCTATTGTGTTCTGTATGTTCCCCACTGAAGTGTCACTGCTGGAGCCTGCAGCTGAGAGAACAGCCTGTGTATTAATTATCTCCTGATTTAAATGATCCAGATGAAGTGAGGCATGCTGTGATATAAATATAGCCTTAGAGAGAGAGAGAGTGTGTGTGTGTGTGTGTGTGTGTGTAGTAATGTAATGTAATGGCTGCAGCTTTCTCCTCGATTTTCTGAGATGCTGAAGGTCACAGTGATTGGATTCTCCCTCCTCCCCCTCTTTCATCTTGAACAACAGCACCTATAGATGGACCAGGAGCCTATAACAGTGTGGTGGAGGTGGCAGTGATAAAGAGAGTAAATGAGGTATGAAAACAGTGAGGCGATGAGGAGGCACTCGAGGACGGCAGGCGGTGTCTTTAGTGATGAGAGAGAGAGCATCCATAACCATGAGGAGAGAGAGAGGGAGGGAGGAGGGGGAGCGAGACACAAATACAAGCAGAAACCAGTTTCACTTTGGTCGCTGCATTGAATCTCCTGCAGAAGACGCCTGCTGATTGGTCAGCTCTCAGACAGACTCACTTCATGGATCCACCAGCTGTTGAAACTTTCCTGAGACTCTGCTCCACGTTGACACGACGGCATCACAACATTTCATCTGTCAGCCTCACATTCAAGCTGCCAATCTCAGCAGCCGCCTTCAGTGCTTCCTATCTCATCTCCTTCAGCAGAGGAAACACTGGAGCTTCCTTTGTGAAAGGAAAGGAGAAAATGCCATCCCACAATTCCTTGCTGATGCACCATTGTAGTTTTACCACAGCAGACCAACATAACTGTAGAAACGACATGATCTAAAACTGATGGAAATCCAGATCCATGAACACAGAGTCATCATGAAGAACAAGCACATTGACTTTATAGTTAACACACAATAATACATGTTTATTTTAATGGCCCAACTTCCTCTACCTCTATAATCCTTTATCCTCCATGTGTTATAAATAAAGTTAGTTTAAAAAAAAATCCTGATTTAAGTGCAGCCAGATTCTCCTTCACATCTTTCCTTGACCTCGAGACTCAACACCTGACACCTGCTTTATAACGATAGCTTTTTTAGGCTAGCATTAGCTTGTTTAGGCTAACATTAGCTTTTTTAAGCTAACATTAGCTTGTTTAGGCTAACATTAGCTTTTTTAGGCTAACATTAGCTTGTTTAGGCTAACTGTTCACTCCGTCAGAATGTAACACTGACTTTTTAAGTGAATATTTTCACACCATTGGTCTGTCACCATGTTAGTTTAAACTACTGCTGCACACTGACTACTGTGTCTGTGTGTGTGTGTGTGTGTGTGTGTGTATGTGTGAGTGTGTGTGTGAGTGTGAGTGTGTGTGAGTGTGTGAGTGTGTGAGTGTGAGTGTGTGTGTGTGTGAGTGTGAGTGTGTGTGAGTGTGTGAGTGTGTGAGTGTGAGTGTGTGTGTGTGTGAGTGTGAGTGTGTGTGAGTGTGTGAGTGTGTGAGTGTGAGTGTGTGTGTGTGTGAGTGTGAGTGTGTGTGAGTGTGTGAGTGTGTGAGTGTGAGTGTGTGTGTGTGTGAGTGTGAGTGTGTGTGAGTGTGTGAGTGTGTGAGTGTGAGTGTGTGTGTGTGTGAGTGTGAGTGTGTGTGTGTGTGAGTGTGAGTGTGTGTGTGTGTGAGTGTGTGTGTGTATGTGTGAGTGTGTGTGTGAGTGTGAGTGTGTGTGTCCCAGCAGGAGGTCTCACTGTTGGTCTGATTAAAGATTCATGTGCTGCAGGTCGGAGCGCAGCAGCTGCTTCCCGAAAAGGTCGACAGCCTGAAAAACAAGACGCCACCAACAACCTGAGCTTCCAGGTTTATTCCCTCACACTGAACTGCTGCAGGAGAGACTCAGCGCCTCACACCTGCTTTATCAAACGAGTCCAAACTCTCTGCCGGATCCAAACAGGCGTCTCCATCTTTACAGACTCGTGTCATTAGTTTAAGTTCTGGCAGAAATCCCAACAGAGTCAAAGGAACAAAGGTTTAGTCTCGTCCAGCTTCAGTTTGAGGAAACATGTTTAAAAAAGCACAAGACAGAATAAAACCAACAAGAAGCTAATTACTACTAATCAGTATCAGAATCAGCCCTGACAGAACCATATTGATCCATCCCTAATCATCAGTGACATCCTGGTACACATGAAGCATCTTTAACCAGATGCTGAACATCTGTCCTTCAGGAAACAAACAGATCCATCAACAAAACACCTCAAACCACTGATCCTGCACAGACCGGATCATCAGATCCACATGAAGAAAAACACTCTGCAGAGCCTCAGCCTTTCAGCACGATCAATAACAATCAGGATAAAAGTCCTCCGAGTGTGAGTGTGAGTGTGAGTGTGAGTGTGTGTGTGAGTGTCTGTGTGTGTGTGTGTGTGTGTGTGGGGCTGGTAAATGGTTGGAGGTTGACTCCATTATGCTTCATCAGTGGAGTCAGTTTAAATCAATGATATAATGAGATTAATGAGACCATTTAAACAGATGAAGTCAGAACGTTATTAGATAAAAGAAATCAGACTCACAGTGAGAAGTGGTGGTGGCGCCCCCCAGAGGCTGCAGTGATCATTACACATCAACACAAAGACACAGGACAGAAAACATCCTGAGGATGGAGCCGTTCTGTCTCAGCTTTGTGGAGTTTTAGACCTTTAAGACCAGGTCCCTGTTCTGTTTTTAATACTAACTCAGGTAAAATCACTCCACATGTTCTTTATTAAGACTTAAAATTAATAAAGTTGAGGGCGTGGCCTCTTTGAGGCAAACTAAAGTCTCAGCTCTGCACACGCCCCTCCTCTTCGTCTAACTCCAGGTTGATCCAAAAACAGGCGGAGTCAGTCACTGCCAAGAAGGCGGCAGTGGAGTAAATTTTGTCCTTATGGTGGCGCTAGCAGAAAGGTCGGGGGCATTTACAATCTAAAGGGTTCGTCCTATGGGGAGCAGGAATGTGATCATGTGACCAGATGTTGAGGAGATAATTTGCTCTGAGGCGTTGGACGAACCTGGAGACGCTTCGTCTACCTTCGGTTATGAGACAGGTGGTTATTTGTTTTTCTTGTGGATGACCAGCTGAGCGTGGGCGCTGTGACATCACGTTCAGGAAATGTTTGATCGATATAAACAACAGTAAACATCAGGTGGTGTCAGCTCCCCAGAACAGGAACCAGAACTTCCCAGAGCGAGGAGAACCACAGAGTACACTGAAGTCCAGTATCGTCCAGGACTCACCTGGCTGCTCAGCAGCGGCTTGGTGCGTCCGACAGGTCGATCGGCCCTGTCCCTGACCTCTGACCCCTGCTGTAGCTGCTGCTGTTGTTGTTGTCCAGTGTTAGCGGTTAGCCCTGCGGTGCTAGACGAACCAACTCCGTGGTGACGATGCCAACCCAGCAGGCAGCGCCACTGAGCCAACTCCCTGAGGAGAGGCAGGCAGGAGGCCGGACACAGCATCACACACACTCAGAGCTAACACACACACACACACACACACACACACACACACACACACACACACAGACACACACACACACAGGTAGATTACTTCCACACGTCTACAGAAGGTAAATCCTCCTCGAGGTTCCTCACCACACAAACATGAGACTCTCCTGGAAAGTGACGGTTCAGGTTATTTGAGGTTGTGTGAGGAACTTGTTTGTAGGATAAAATGGTGGAAAAATTCAAAATAAAACGTACACTTCAGCTGATATTAGCTTTGGCTAAAACATGGAGCTGATCTGACTCTACTGCAGGTGAAACACTAACTACAGATCAGTACCTCACACAACCCCACGTCTAATAACCTGAACTATCACTTCAAAGATTACTCCACTGTTATTCTACATTTTTCCTACTGGAAACAAATCTCATGGAAACCGCTGGTCCTGATCCAGAACTGTGAAGTACGACTCAGTCCTGCATGGCCTCGACACTTCTCGGACATTTCAGGCTTCGTCCACACGACTTTGCTGGACACGTTTTATTTTGAAAGCTCCAGGTTTGTGTTGTAGACTGGACTGGACCTTTGTAAACAATGAGGTCACAGCCACGGTCTCTCCTGATTGGCTCCCATCAGCCTGGACTACCAGTGGTGAATACAACATGACAATGAATGACAGAGTTACTGACCTTGTTGTCTTTGCAGCTGCTGTTCACTGACATTCTCTGTTTTAATGCTACAACTGTCTCTGCTGGAGACAATCTACTTCCTGTTTACACCGGCTCGCACATGCTCAGTGTGATATACGTTTTCAGGTGCGTTGGTCTGGACGGAGAACTTCTTTGCTTTAAAACGAACGTAGTCGTGTGGATGTAGCGCCTCAGATTTATTTCTGAAAGTAAGGACCCAGTGGATTGTGGGAAGTCACCAATAAACTTGTTTTCATGCGGCTTGTGTGATTTTAATGTAACAGATCCTTCAGCTGCCTGACATTGTTTTTCCCTGGTTGCTCAGATGATTTCCATCCAATGAGTTTGTATGTTTAAACATCTTGTAACAAATGTTTAAACAGGGCTAGAAAAGACCCAAACAGGGGTTCTTCATTATCAATCAATCCGATTAGTTTGGCCTAAAAAAATATCAGTAAACAGTCAAAAGTGTCCATCAGTCTATGGTGACGTTTGTCTGATGAATCTGAGACTCTGGACAAACAAGAACCAACGTTTTCCAGTTTTACTTTAAAGATCAACGAAACGCTCAGTCGATTATTAAAAATTGAATTTGCTGCTGACGGACAAAGAGTTTCAGCTCTAGTTTAAAGTGGGAAAAGGCGCTTCACGAAGTCTGGACAGGCAGAGCTACATGGTTTACATTTATTCAGCCAACTCCAGGTTTTAATCAATACTTCATTAACAGGTCGTTAGCGGCTCGTTTCCTAAACTGACGAAATCATTCACTGCTTCACTTCTTTAACTCTGAGCCTAAGACCGAACTTACTCCTGCTGGTGTTTGTCCCTCTGCGCTCTCCGTAGACAGACAGACAGGAGGACAAAAACAGACAGCAGCTGGTCAGCAGCTGTTCAGACGGACACGTGGAGATCATGCAGAGCGGGACGACGTCTGTGAAATCAGAGGATTCAGCTCCGTGTGACACGAGGAGATAAATCCTCTGTTTACAGACGAGTCCTGACGACACGTGAGTCACAACCAGGACCTGTAGTTACCAGGTGAATCAGAGTCACCAGTCAGGACTCAGACCCTGGATCAGAGGCTGGGGGGGGGGGGGGGGCCACCAAGTCCTGACTCAGCGGGGGTGTCCAAACTTTCGCTCGTCACAGTACTGTTAAATTTTCTTTCAGTTTTTCTAAGTTGAGGAGGATTGAGGATTTAAAGCGACGGAGCGTAGACATCTCAAGAAGCAGCAGGAAACTAAATATAGAATCTGAAAACAGCTGATTCTCACAACATCAAACATCAGCTGACTGCGGTTTGTCCGACAACATCAAACACGTCTGACATCATCACTGCGACGCTCCATCGACTCCACCGTTAATCTCAACGATGACCAATAATCAATCAGCACAGGAATGTATCTATCTCTAGCTGTCAGTGTCCAAATCAACACACACACACACACACACACATACCAGCTCCTGTTGGTGAGTCTACAGACGCAGCAGTAATGCAGCTGAACCTCGCTCGCCCACTCTCTCTCCTACTGCAGCAGAAGAAGAAAAAAAAAAAAACAGTTTTCTTCTTCTGTGGTGAAAAAGAAAAAAAACGAAGAACCAAGAACATAAACACAGATGCCGACACACACACACACACACTCTCTCTCTCTCTGAGCTGTGTGGCGTCCAACTGACCGGCGGTGAATACCAGCAACACACACACAGTGAAACACTCTCTCTCTCTGGCTTTCAGTTAATGTCTCTCAACCTCTCTCCGACTGAGCAGCAGAAAAACATTCGTCCTCCAACCGACCGCACTGAGACGCTGCTGCAGCGCACACACACACACACACACACACACACACACACACACACACACACACACAGTGGGGGCGGGGAGAAAGAAAGCTGAGAGAGAGAATAAAAAGGGAGTATCGCTCAGCCGAGTGCACTCCTCCTCCTCCTCACAGCATCTGTCAACACACACACACACACACACACACACACACACACACACACACACACACACACACACACACACACACACACACACACACACACACACACACACACACACACAGATCTCTCCTCTCCTCTTGTAGGTAAATGAGCTGAAACGATGCATCGATTAACTGATCGACAGACTGATGATCAGTTTCTGATTGATTGATTTTCATTGATTGATTTCAGTCACTTTCAGGCAGAAAAAGTAAAAACTGGTTTCAGCTTCTCAATCGAGACTTTGCTGCTTCTCATGGTCACAGTGATGAAGTCCAGACGGTCGTGACTTTTCATCCAGCGCCATCATCAGGTCAAACACTGTCTCTGTGTGTGTGTGTGTGTGTGTGTGTGTGTGTGTGTGTCTGTGTGTGTGTGTGTGTTGCATCTCAACAGCAACACACTTATTGTTGCAGTAACACTGTATCGATCTTTTTCTAAAGCTCTAACAATCAGTCCATTAATTCATAAATTGATCAACAGTGAATTAAATCTGAAAATGATTTAAAAATAAATCAACATTTTTTCAAGCAAAACTATAAAATGCTGCCAATTACTCCGATTACTTTTCAACATTTAAAGAGTAGTAGTTCCCTGCAGCACTTTTCTTAGACTGCACATGTATGGAGTCATAGAAGAGCCATAAAAACAATTAATCTGGAAAAGTTAAGAAAATAAATGTGGAAATATAAATAGGGATAAATAAGTAAATAAAAAAATGTGGAAATATAAACATATACATGAACTATATTTTTTAGGGAAAAGCAAAGGCAATAGGGTAAAAGCTTTTTTATTCTTTTATTTCCACTTTACTTACTAATTTATTCTTTTGTTTATTGCTGCTATTATTTCCACATTTATTTACTTATTCTTTTACAGATTTATTCTGGCTTTTTTTGGCTCTCCTATGACTCCATACATGCGCTCTGTCTGAACTATGGTTTCGCTGACAGGCGACCTCTAGTGGTCGCGGTGATTATGACAGGAAACATCTTGTCAAGGTTGCTAGGCGACAGGAGCCGCGCGTGCGATGCAACAGTAAGAGCGGGGACAGCTGTAATTTACGTAACCCAATACCACGATCTTTTTCTAAACCGAACCAAGTTGTTCTTTAACCTTAACCATGTGTTTATTGTTGTAACCATGGTGACGGAGGTCTGGAACACCTGCTGTCGGTGCGTTCCTCCGGGTCGTAATCCGAGGGCAGGAACACACGACCAACACAGAAGTCCTACAACATCGGTTCAGTTCTGGTTGTATCGATAAATTTGATAACCCATTGATCTCATAACAATGAGAGGTAAAGATCTCCTAACTACGGCAACGATGTCCCGGTTATCATATAATTAAGACGGAAAAAATTTCACAGAAGAACAAAAATGAAGGTTTCCTGGCTCCAGTAACTGAGTCAAGATGGTTGACAGCAACAAATACAAACACCGTCATTTCTACATCTCATCGCCCCGCCCCCGGCTGTGATGTCACAGCGCCGGCGTTTGAGCAGTTAGACACAGAAAGAAGGAAAATCAATAAAATAAAAAACAGAAGCTGAGCCAGAGGACGAGGGGGAGGAGGAGGAGGAGCCATAAAAAAAACGCTTTAATTCAATTACACACTGATGGAGAGTTCAGAGCGCTCAGGAGGATCAGATTCATCACATTAAACACACACACACACACACACACACACACACACACACACACACTGAAGGAGGCGGAGCAACATCAGCAGATATGATGGGGAGTGTGAGGCTGAGATCAATAATAATACTCTATATTGCAAACATGCGCAAAATCCTAAAACCTGATATTAGATATGAGACCAGATCCACAGACCTCAGATCAGATCCACCAACACCAGTGACCTTCAGTCATCCTGACCACTGTTATAACTGCAGCTCTTTCACTACATCTATATTTGATTATGTTCCCTACATTAGAATAAACTTAACAGTTCCTTTCTTTATCAATTAACCTGTTTATCATTTTCTTGATTAATCGATAAATCGATTGGTTAAACTAAATTTTAAAAATGATATTTCCTTAAAGTCCATTCAACGTCTTTAAACGTCTTGTTTTGTCCAACGAGTCGAAGCGTCAATGTTTAACATCAAAGAAACATTTTAATTTTCTTTGTTAATTGACTAATTGATTAATTGTTGCAGCTTTACACTGCAGACATAACAAGTCATAATTATGCCTCTATAACCCATACTATTTGAACTGCAGCTTTTATGCAAAATATTTAATCATTTTTAGTGTTTGATTTTGTTTTTATTGATCGTTTTAAAATCGATGTTGGAGATTTCTGTTTTATTATTATTATTATTATTATTATTATTATGGAGCAGGCGTCAG
The DNA here is from genome assembly GCF_002260705.1 of Seriola dumerili. Taxonomy (NCBI): domain Eukaryota; kingdom Metazoa; phylum Chordata; class Actinopteri; order Carangiformes; family Carangidae; genus Seriola; species Seriola dumerili. The sequence goes on from NW_019174341.1 coordinate 1,025,854, forward strand.
TTTCCCTCCCTGTCACAGCTCCTCAGCTTTCAGGCCTCAGGGACACGATTCAACTTTAATGCGTCTGTAATGGAGTCAGAGTCTACACCACGTGGCCAAAAGTATGTGGACACCTGAGCATTACTCTCTGATATCTATGACTTGGTTTTTGGAAATAAATTTTTTCATTTCTCATTTGGCAGAGACAGGAGATTTGTGGACAGACAGGAAGAGGAAGTGAGGTGTAAAAAAAAGTCAAAATAAAAGCCAAGAGGGCATAAAAGTGTAACAGTAAGCAAGCACAGGATCTATACCAGGGTAATGTTAGAAGATAGATAGATAAATAAATGAATAAGCCTGTATTGTACACTGAAGCAAGGGGGAGAGGGACGTCAAATTTATGAGGAAATAATAAATAAAAGTTTTCACAAACAAACACAAAACAATTCTCCCCTTTCACCTATGTAATATAATAATATGTTCATGATATAATTCTGAATAATAAGCCTGTTCCACATTAATATGTGCAGGTCAGAGAAACCTGGACTGTGTGTAACTGTAACTCCTTGTGTTTAAAGTCATTTCACCTGAGCTGTGTTCAGTCTGACACTCGACTCTCCTGGACTCACCTCCTCTGACCTTTAGCCTGCAAACCTCTAGAGCTCATGGGAAATGGTGTTTAAATATTGAATAAACTACGATATTAGACCTGTCCTTTAAAGAAACTACCGACCTTTTCTAAACACATGAAGCTGAGACAGTGACACAGTTAGTTATTCAAGTTAAAAAGAAGAACCTGTCACCTCAGCTCCCTGTGACGTCAGACTCACGTCATCATGTCATCGTCTTCATGTTCAATAATGTCTCCACACATCACTCTCTGAAAACTAAGGCTGTAACCCCTTCCTCTCAGTGTCAACGGGCTTGTGACTCTCGGAACCAAAACACGGTTCTCAGACAGACTCGGAACCGAACTCAAGGTTTGTTTTGATCCCGTGGTCCCCTGTGACGTCATATGACACGCGCGCGCGAGCGAGCGAGCGCACACACACACACACACACCTGTCGGTTAGCATGTTGACGCGGAAGTTGTGATGAAAAGTGAACAGTTGTCTGTGTTGGCGGGAGAACAGGTGAGTCTTACCTTGCAGGGGAACGGCAGCGTGGAGGCCACCTTCTCCATGGCCAGGTTCCGGATGCTCGGGGTGAGCGGGCCTCGGCAGGTCGGACAGCAGCTCAGCTTCTGACGGCACTGGTTACAGACCAGGTGACCCGCCTGACACTGGAGGATGGGCGGCAGGACGTAGTCGAAGCAAACCGGGCACTCGAACAGCGCCGTGAGCTCCGTGGACTGCCCGGGCAGGCCGGCCGTGGGCAGGGACACGGCGGAGGAAGGGGCAGCCGACCCAGACCCGGCCACGGAGCTCACACCGGCGGCAGCTGCCGCTGCTGCTGCGGCTGCTGCGGCGGCAGCGGCGGCGGCAGCTGCGCCTCCCGAGCCCCCGTGCTTTCCTCCGCCTGCTTTCCCGGCCCCGAGTCCTCCACCTCCGGCTCCGGCTGAGGACGGACGGCTCATGGCTTCAAGCTGCGGTCCCTTCCCTATGAGCTGCCGAGCAAGCGGTCACATCTACCGTCTACTACCGGACGTCCCTCCAGGCCCCCGGAGACACAACATGGCGGCTGTCAGTTTGTATCGCCTGCCGCTGGCTGCCATTGGCCGCCAGATCAGTGATTGACAGGCCGCTCAGCCAATCAGAGAGCGGAGTCGTGTCGTTACGTAATGTTTGGCTGTAAAGGGAAAGAGGCAAAAATAAATAAAACAACACGAGATAAAGACTAGTTCTTTATCAGTTATTACATTTTATATTTTTATATTTAATTTGGTTTTATCGACTAACTGAAATACACAAACTGTTGTCTGCAAACCGCTGCAAAAGTCTTTATTTAGTGACATGTGGAGGAAGTAAACAACAACAACCACTGCAGCCAACATACATCCCAAAATAAAGATAAAATAATATTCAAATGTTAACGCACTTTCTATTTCATTAACAGTTACTGTGGCGTGTACAGAAGTTTGGAGGTGGCAACTTGTTGGATTGTATTAATGCTGAATTCACCAGAAGTTAACACTGAGTCTGTGAAGATATGCAGTTGTGTTTTATTACATCTAGACTGGTAAATAATTGAAGTTTTCTTAAAATGACAGATTTGTCTAAGAAGTTTGGCCTGGCTGTAAATGTCACATTACACTGTGTTACACAGGTGCATCACAAGAGTTTGGGCAAATTCTATATTTAGTAGAGTTTTAAAGTGAAACACAACCATTGCAGCTCTTTCAGATGTTGGTGCACTGTTACTTTTCATTTCATGAATTGAAAAGTTAAATAGTAACTGTAGAAATAATAGCAGCCATTGACACAGGAAACAGTAGCGGGAGGTTTGGATTCCAGTGCCCAAACCTTTGCTCAACACAAACACTGTTTAATTTTCTTGCTGTTTTATAAGTTGATTAATTTAAAAGTAACAGAGCACCAACTTTTGAAGAAGCTGTAGAGGTTGAATTTACCTTCTCTTCAGACACCAACTAAATATATGATTTGCCCAAGCTTCTCCATGCAAATGTACAACCAACTTAAAATGCACAGTATAAAAATATTACATATATTATTAAAACTAATTCAGGTAATTGATTACTTCTTTGGTCATCTCTCCATATTTCTTTCTTTTGCAGAATTAAATATTTATAAAAGCAAAAATCTGAAATAATCACTAGTGTTATTGAAAGCAGGTGGTTCTCTCTCTTAAGAGTTAACTTACAAAATATAATGTTATAGATTAAAGCTTCAACATTAACATGCTGCTGACATGTTAACATATCATTAATAAGTATGTACCTATAGTGACGCTCTCACCTGCTGGATGCTGTTTAATCTGACACGCTCTGACGCCCTCTAGTGGAGGTTCAGGTGAAACCACATCCTCCCTCCTCGTTGCTCCTGTGTATCACAGTCACACATTTCCTTTTGATGCTGATCAAACAACAATTTGATTTTATTCCTGCTCTGATTATTAAACATAATCGTGTTGTGTTTTCTGTGCAAGAAATCTACCTTAACACCCAGGGGCCCATGAGGTCAGAGGGCCCCTGGGCCAGAGCCTCTGTATGAAATAACTTTTTTCTTGTTTGAATATCACAGCTTTTTACAGCTCAGTTAAAAAACAAAAAAACCCATGAAGAGACACAAACTTGAACTACAGTCGATACAACATTTTCTGACGGTCTCAGTTTGATTGACAGCTTTCACATTGATGCACAGGAAACCAAACCAGATACACCTGAGCTCCTTGAGCCTGAACTCAGCAGGTGAGGTGTGAGAGCGCCCTCAGAAACACCTGCTCCCAGTGTCGCTGTGTGTTGTTGAAGTCTGGCTCTGTAACTGGTTTGTGTTGGCCGGTTCAGTGCAGCTTTGGCCCCCGGCCCACCTGAAAGCCTCTTTCTTTTATTTCCAGGAGGACTTGAAGAATTGGCCGACAGCAGCGGCGCAGCTCAATTAACCTCCAGTCACCTTCAAGTTCACCGACAAAAAGCTTTTGAAGACAAAAACAAATGAAGAAAGGCAGCTGGGAATCTGAAGCTACACTGACTTCCTGTGTGACGAACAACTGGTTTTAAATTTAAACTACAGATGTGCAGATTTATTTATATTTCTCACTGTATTTTAACTTTTTCTTTATTTATTCTGTTTTATCTTATTTTATGTTGTTTGATTCTTTTCATAGTTTTATCTATTAAAACAATATGTGTCCTTTAATGTTTCCCTGTTCCTTTATATCTTAATGACTTTTTATGCTTTATGTCTTATGTAAAGCATTTTGAAAATTCAACAAAATATTTTCTCTTTGTTGGATCAGTGTCGGCCCATATACGTATATATATATATATATATATATTAACATATATGTAAAAACAATAAATAAAACCTATTAGAAATTAGAGTTTTTTTTAAAATAGCAAAGCCCCCAAAGCCTGTCAGTATGTTATATAAATATATATATATATATATATATATGTGTGTGTGTATATATTTAATTTTAAACATATTATATACACATACATATATATGTAAATATGTACATATATATGTATATAATATATTATTATATATTATAATTAAAACTAATTTTTCTTTATTTTGATAAATTACCTGAACCTTTTTATTTTCTTCTCCTCAGTGAAATCTTCGTGTTTCATATTTGTGAGTTTAGAAAACTGAAAGCGAGCAGATCAAACAGGAAAATTAAATTGCATTAAAAAGAAAAGATGGAGGTGTTCAGGTTCTGACTCTTTGACTTCATCACCACTGTGTCTGTCAGCCAATTTATTTCCTGCTAATCCGTTAATCTCCTCTTCATCATGTCCTCACTTCACTTTCCAAACTTTATTATTTATCATTTATTCACACGTCTCTCTGATTATAAACTGTTCACACTGAGCATATACAGAGGTCAAAGGTCAGAGAGAGAGGTCAAAGGTGACAGTATCCTGATAATACACCGAGCAAATATTCCCTGTGGCCCTGGATGTTGACAAACAGATTTTGAAGAGAGAGCAGTTCAGACAGTATGAACCTCCTTTAGTGAAGTTAGGGAAGTAGCTGGTTTTCTGAGGAGACGAGAGTAAAGCCTCGTCCAGACCTGCCCCCCTTTAATCTGATGCTAATTTAACATGTTAACAAGGTGAAACTCGTCTTCTTCTGTCTCTTCAGATCACTGTAAAAATCTTGTCTACCTGCCTCACTCCATCAGTGGCTCTGTCCTCAACTTTTTGATCCAGCGTGACGCACAGACGCTGTAGCTAAATGTAAGTAGCAGTAGCTAACTAACTAACTTATTTAATACACTTTACTTTCGAACCTTCAGTTTCTAAATTAGATTGTGAAAAGTAGATGAAAGCTAATGTTAGCTAGTCTCTGACTTTGGCCTTAAGTTACAGTTTAGCTAACTCATGTTAGCTAGCTGTTAGCATGCCCTTTCATTTCCAGTGTTAGCTTGTCATTTCATTACCAAAATAAAATGTCATGTATGATCTGATGTTACAAACTCTGGAGCTCAGTCATGAGCAGTGAGACGATGGAGGATTAGTTGTTGTAGAGAAACGTTTTCACATCAATATAGAGTTTATTATTTCATGTGGTGGTTCAGTCTTTTACCTTTAACATTAGTTTTTATAATAGTCACCCTCTTTGTTTTCACTCAGGGATTCAGGAGTTTTACCTGTTGGCTCATTGAAAGTGTGAAAAACAGTTGACCCCTGATTGTCACTGTATAATTCACACTGCATCAACCACAGTGAGAATCACAACAAAACAGTCTCTCCCTATATTTTCAATTTTTATTCCAACTGCTCATGATGAATTAACATAAATGCAGTAAAACAGTCAACATGCAGCCTGTCTGCTCAACAGAACATTAAACACTGCACACGGCGTCACAAACAGCTGGGACAGACTCTCTGACTGAATCTATAATTCATGGAAACACAAGTTGAAACTGAACACTGGGTGAGGGGTGTGCAGGGGTGTGAAGGTGTGAGCTGGTTGATGGGGGGGATAAGTAGTCGACACCTGATGTGTTCAAGGTACAAGCAGAATTGGGTTCCTGTTACAAAGGAATCAGACAAGTGGTTGAACCTGTCTGTTAATTATTGAAGCACTGAACACGCTCGCTGATGTAGATTTAAAAACCCTGTTGTTACAGACTGACAGCCATCACACAGAGGGAGGAGCTTCTTCTTCTTCTCTGTTATAAACACAGTGCACTGCGAGGAGTTTTCATTTTATCTTCACATTCATCAGCTGCTGTGGCGACAAACTTTGCACCTTGTAATACTGAAGACTAAGAAGTTGAAGTTTTTCCTAAAGGTTTAAGTCACTTTATTACAGAAGTTACAAAATGTTTAGACTATTTATCTCAAGCTCATGACTTCATGTATTAAATATTATTTAGTTTTTCTTTAGATTTAAAACTTTTTTTCACAGTTTGGCAGCAAGGCCTCCATGCAGACATTTGAATTAAAAGATAAAGACAAAGTAAATGTTACCTCGGAATAACGAGCTTCGTTATTCTTCAGATAACAGGATAAAAAGATATTTGTGAGTGTGGCCTTTCTTTGCTTCTGTACTTTAACGACCTGACAGACTCTTTAAAATATGACTTCAGTGAGGATGAACAGCATGGTTCATGTTCTCCAGCCTGTGTGGCACTAATGACCCCTCATACATTAGAGACCACCGCACTACAGCGAACACACTGACCTGCATCAGCAGCTGCTCTCTCTCCCTCTCTCCCTCTCTCTCTCTCTCTCTCTCTCGTCTCTCCCTCTCTCTCTCTCTCTCTCTCTCTCTCTCTCTCCCTCTCTCTCTCCCTCTCTCTCTCTCTCTCTCTCTCTCTCCCTCAGTGTGTGTTATCCTCTCTGCCTCTCAGTCAGAGGCTGGCTGGAGGCTGAAGTGTGATTACAGTATTGTAATCGATTTCTTTGGCGGATCAATATCAGTTATCAGAACGGAATGAGGCTCCTCTGCAGCGGATCGATCGCTTCTCTGCTGCTCCACTTCTTTCTTCCAGGTGAGACGATTTCAGCTTCACTTCTGCTCCTTTAATAAACGTTGCTTCTTCAGTTAAAGCAGTGACTGTATTATTCTAATTCATTTTATTTATCATTTAATTTCTAACAAACAAGCTGAAGCTGGTTGTGATCCAGATGTTGTCACAGCCTCAGGACTGTGTAAAGAGATGAAGATAAAGACTGAGGATTAAAGTCATCGATGTGTGTTTGATTCAAACACCTTAAATCTGTGTGGAGGAAATCTCACCTGCATCACTTTCCTGAACCAAAACATCTTCATCACACATTGTTCTGCTTTTAAAAAACAGCTGGTCCAGACTGTTTCCTTGTGTTGGAACATTTTCATTATCATTTTCCAATTATTGTGATCTAAAGAAATAATCAAAAATTGTGAAAATGCCTGTGAAAAAGCAGGCATTGAAATTGTTTGTTTTATTTGACCAAGAGTCCAAAACCCAGATAATGTTTCCTGTCATATACAGTTAAGGACCGCGAATCCTAAAATGGAATAAGGCATCGTTTCTCTTTCCATCTCTGTCCATCAACTCAATTAATCAACTCATCATTTTCAAACTCCAAACACTGTAAACATCCGCTCTCAGCCTTTATCAGTAACGTTCATGCCTTCGTTCATGGCTGAACACCGAGGAGACTGGGGGCGTTCAGGATTCATTGTGCCTCCGAGCGATAAGGACGGGAGGACAAAAAAAATAAAGACTTTACAGCCGTGAGGAGGAGGTGAGGGATGAGGAGCAGATGTGAGCCTGATGTGGTGGTTTAGACGCCACATTCAAATTCAAATAATCATGCTTTTATTGTGAAAGAATCCCCAGGTTAATAAATGAATGGTGTGTAAAATCAGGACTCTATGGGCCAGTCAAATTTCTAAAAAGTCTGTTTTATCTACATTAAAACATAATTTAAGAGCCGATTGTAGATTTGATCTTTTATATATTTTACATTTTTTTTGTGTTGTAACAACAAAATATCACAGATATTGTTTAAATTTAAATTCCTTTTCCTCAAACTTCAAAGTTGTGAAAACCGTCTTTCTCTGATCCTAACCAAGCTGATTTATGTCCAAACCTAAATAAACCTGAACCGTACAGATCAGAAAACTGTCATATACACTGTGTTAGTGACCAGCACGGCCACCACTTTGGGTCAGTCTAAAATATATCACAACACTATTGGACAGATAGCTGTGAAATTTAGTGCAGACATTCACAGTCCTCAGAGGATGTCTCTTGCTCACTTTGGTGATCCCCTCATTTTCCCTCTAGCGCCACCAGCTGGTTGACATTCGTGTTTTTTAGTGAAATGTCTCAACAACTATTGGATGGATTATGATGTAGTTTGTTTCAGGTATTCATGTTCCCTCAGGATGACGTTGTAATAATGTCTGACTTTTCATCTTGCACCACTATTAAATTAAACTCTTATTATGTCCAATACTGGACCAGGTCCAAACTTGTTGGCTCGACATTTATTCAGACATGTGACCAAGTAACTTGCCAGAAATGGGACCTAGTCTGGTTTTGAAGGACAAAGTGATGCAGAAATTATTCATTTCTAACTCAAAAGGTAACCACTTACCAAAAAAGTGCACATCCTTGTTTTTTTAAACTGTGGTGGACAACGTGTCAGCCTGACATGTGGGGACAATCTGTTTACAGTCACTGTGGGGACTCGACTTCCTTCTGGGGACAATAAAGTTCCCATGATGCAGATCATGAAATGAATGGGTCAAAACTTTGTTTAAGGTTCATGTTTGGCAAGTAGTGGTTGTGGTTAAGGCTCCAGGAAGTGCTGCAAGTCAATGTAATGTCCTCTGAAGTGATGAAAACTGAACTGTGTGTGCGTTTCGGTGTTGGGACAATGGAGGGAGGCAGACTGAGCAGTGATAAACCTTGATGGTTATCAGGATTAAAGCTGTCAATCACAACATCCACCCAGATAAGAGGAGGCGTGACCTCCAGAGGTTAAACAGCAGAGATAATTCAAACACACTGAAGCTGGAAACACACATCTTCACTGTGACGACCCTCTCCACGGCTTTATCCTCTAAAGCTGCAACTATCTCCAGCAGTGGTTTTATCAAAGATCCAAAATCTAATGATATTTCTGATGTTGATTTTAATCGGATGATGACAGAAAAAAAAATCCACAGTTCATTTCATGGACAACTGACCATTAGTTGTTGAGATATTTCATTCTGAAGCAGTTCAGTGCCAACATTCAGAAGTGAAGCGTTGTTTCCAAATACAGTTACAAATATGAAGAACCGCTGGTTCCAGATGTGCTTTTCTACACTCAGGATCCCCAGTTCTAATTTTTCTCTAATGTATCTCTTCAATGTGACCTAACAGAAACACAGGAGTGTCCCAGATGATTTAAAATCAAGTCAGGTTTTAGTCGATGAATCAATTATTTTGATAATCGATTAACTGTGTGTTGACTGTGAAACAATCCCAAATATTCTGTGATTCCAGCCTCTGAAATGAGAGAATTTCCTTCTTTTCTTTGTCATATGTCATTGTAAAGTAAATATTTTTGGGTATTTGGACTTTAATTGAACAAGACATTCAGTTCTGCAAAGTTGCGATGGAAATAAGTAAATTTAACTTGTACATTATTACTAAAAGCTTGTTAACATTAGTGTACCAGACAGATGGAGATGGAAATGTCTGAAAACAGCTTAACAATCACATTTAAAAGTGAAGGATGAAACTGGCTCCGGATGAGAATGTTTCGTACCAACACACACAGTCATGTTTCCATCACTTCAGAGGACATTAACATTGATATACATCAATTTCCCAGGTACATACCCAAACCCCTAACCCCCAACCTTTAACCTTTAACCTTTAACCCCTAACCAAGTTTTCACCCTTAAATTTTGGGTCGAGTCCTCACTATGTGTTAACAGATTCATGTCCCCACAACATGAGTAAAACAAGTACGCACGCACACACACACACACAGACATAATGCAGCACGTATTCGTCATCAGCATCATCGTCTTCACCATCATCGTCACCATCCATCATCGCCACGGTAACAAGAAAGTCCATACATGCTGCTCAGTGCACAGATGGCCAGAATCATGTGCATCACGGCTAAGTGCAAAGAACAGATGCAAGCATGTTAAGTCAATATGACCCTAAGCTGTTTGCGTGTGTGTGTGTCTGTGTGTGTGTGTGTGTGTGTGTGTGTGTGTGTGTGTGTGTGTCCTTGTATTACTCATGTTGTGGGGACCTATACCTATGTAAATTATATAATCGGGACTCGACTTCCTTTTAGGAACAAAAGCAAGTTCCCTTCATGTACATCATTAAATTTTATGGTTTAAGGTAAGGGTAATGTTAGGTTTAGGCCAAGGCAAGTAGTGGTTACTGTCATGGTTTGAGTAAGTCTCCAGGAAATGAATATAAGGTGATTTACCGTCCTCTGGAGGGTTGGAAACACAACTATGCGTGTGTGCCAGCTGGCATGCTCTCAGAGCTGTTAGCTCTAACACTTCCCAGGCAGTTGATACTGTCCAATAAAGTGCTGACGCATCTGCTCAACAGACCATGGAGACATTTGAACAATGAACAAAGACAATAAGAGGCAGAGCTGCAGGTCGATTTACAGAAAGCCTTGATCTCACCTGGAATTAGCTGTAGGTTCAGTCTTACCTCATTATTGCTGAGCCAAATGCAGGATGCTGATTGGTCCTGCTTTTTCTGACAAACAGGTGTTTGTATTTTAAGTACCAGTTGGAAAAACACACAAGTATTACCAGCTTCATGTAGTTGGTGTGTTAAGGCCTGTGGTTCCTAACTTAGAGGTTTGGCCGGGTAAATTTGAGATGTCGTCAGATGATTAATGAGAGAGGAACGAAGAAAAAACTAAGTTCTAATTCACTGATCTGTTTTCATTTATTGGATTTGTCTCTAACCTTTAATTTTTGGTGAAATAGTGGATGATTTGATTTCTTTGGACCTTGAAATGTTCTAATTATCAATGGAGAGGTTCTTGTGGTGTTAAAGCAGGTTCAGGTTCATGAGGCCAGTGAGTTAATTCTAGAAGTCTTTTAGGTGGTTCTAGGAGGTGCGTGAGAGGATTCTAGTGGTCCTTAAAGAGGTTCTAGGGGTGATTCAGGTTGTTCTTGTAGCCAGTGAGGAAGTTCATGGGGTTTTAGTGGTCACTGAGGAGATTCTAGAGGTCCTTTAGATGGTTCTAGTCAGTGTCCAGGACGTTCTAGTTGTCCTTGAGGAGGTACTAGGAGTCACTGAGGAGTTATTAGGGTTTTCTTGCTGTCATTGATGATGTTCTAGTGCTCATTGAAGAGGTTCTAGTGGGTCTTAATGGTTCTTTAGGTGGTTCTTGTATCAATTGAGGATGTTCTAGGGGTCATTGAGGAAGCCATCTAAGAGCACTTTGTGGGTTTTAGTCATCATTTAAGAGGTTCTAGTGGTCCTTAAAGAGGTTCTGTGGGCCCTTTAGTTAGTTCTTGTACTGTTCTAGGGGTCTAGTGAGAACATCTATGGGATATTTTGGAGCAATGGTTTAGACAGCACTTTCCTCCACCATCAGGCTTCTTTAGGAGGTTTTAGTTATCAGTGAGGAGGTTCTACTGGTCATTAAGGAGGTTCTAGGTGTCTGGGAGGTGTCTCTAGTTCACCTCAAAGAGATTCTAGGGGTTCTTTAGTAGACTGAACACCGAACATAGATTTTTATTGAGCAACATGTTAGGCGGCGCTCTCCACCACCGCCATCAAAACACCAAATAAGGGAAGATGTTTTGGAGAGTGATGCTGATCCCTACAGGACAGTTCCTCACGTGGAGACCATCTATGACAAGGGCCACTGAAGCTATTCCCAGCACCTTACTAAGACACATTTAGTTGGATTTTACTTTCATTTGTTACCAGTCCGTATACACAATGTCAAACTGAATGGAGATCTGGCTTGTAGTCGTCAGGATATCTTGAAGGTGTTGGACACAGGGACAGACAGAGTGTTGTCACTGCAGCCTTCACATCCTTCTACTGGCCAAGCAGGTACAACTGAAACATCTTAAATGTGCTGTGTTAAAACTGTATGTTATTCATTTTGTTTAAAAAAATCCTAAAGTTGTGTCAGTTTGACAAACATGAATCTTTTTGACTCATATGCATTATTCAATATTTTTCTTCTTATCAACAGACAGCTACCCCAAAAATACTCACTAGAACAATGAATGTGGATTAATCCATCACTTCAAACAGTCCTGGACAAACTATTTCCTGTTTCAGGAATTTACTGAGTCTTTTTTTAAATATTAAGGTGTTTTTGAAGATTTTCGTGCGGGGTAGTGAAGTCATAAAGCACCGAGATGCTTTAATTAGAAATAAAGAAAACAAAAACACCAGATTTATAATTAATAGACATGTACTGTATGTTTCCAGACAGATACATAAAATAATCACAAATAATCATTTATATTAATGAGCTTTAAACAGACAAACAGAGCTGATGTGAATCAGATTTTCACTACATCCTGTTGTTCATGTCCGTCTGCTTCATTTCCACATTTCCATTTTTGTCCAAAGGATGTTAACACTCAGGGGAAGGAGGGCTCTGTGTGTGTCTCTACTGTCATGTCAGAGTTTCTTAATATATTATTTTCTTATCTGAAGGTCGCTGAATAGACCATTGCTTTTTGCACTTCCTTTTTTGTGCAAGGCATGTTGTCAAACCTCTGTCCGTGTGTGTGAGAGAGAGAGACAGAGATCAGGACTATTTTTTTGTCTTTAATGTCTCCTCTTGCAGTTATGAATCTCTGTTTGTCATTGTTGTTGAGTGTTTAGAATTTTTGTGAGTGGTCTGTGTTTCCATTGGGTGATGTAATCTGAACAAAGCTGGGTTTTCTCCTCTTGTGATATCATTCCAATTAAATGTGACAATGGATTTCCAGCAGCCTGACTCTCAGTTTGTTGAACTGGCTCCATGGAGCCTGATACAGCAGGAGCCACGACTTTAATGTGAAAAAAGTGTTTCTATTTCAAATTGTGCATTAAGCAGGTTCATGGAAACGCACCTACAGGTGGTTAAAATAATTTTCTCTGACCACTTTTTCAATGTCTTTCTGAGCTCTTCATCATGACATTCTTGGCTGTTTGACAGTTGATTTTCTCCCTGGTTCATTTACGTTTCTGGTTATTTCTTCCAGGTTCCCTTAAACTAATTTTCTCTCATCAAAAATGTAATTTCTTCATGACAAAATCAAAACACTTTCCACAAGCCGCAAGAAGCTCCAGCTAACTCAACACTGTTGAATTAAACTTAATTTCCAGAAAAATAATATTCGGACAAATACATGATCAAGAAAAGCATTAAAATAAAAGACAGCAGGTAGTGCTGTCTTTAAAGATTTTAATAGTCAACAAAATTATCTATATGTTCTATTTATTTATGTCGTCACCTGGAGGTTTTGTTTTTATCTTTTATCACTTGTGTATTTCTCTTATATGGACCATAGGTCTGGAAAAATATTATACAATATTAAGCTGCATAAATCCAACAAAACCTTTTTAGAAATGAGGCACTGCAGCGTCTGAGGCGACAGCCAGCAAAGTGTTTCACTGTGACCTTACAGGATGTGTCTTTGGCCACTGAACTTCATTCCTTGGCCGCCTGAAGACGACTAACTGCAGCTGATAGTGAAGTGTTTGTCGTTAATTTACACAACTGAACAGTTGGCTGTTCTCTTCATTTACTTATATGGTTACTGGACTGAAGATGAAGCTATGTCTGCTGCTATTGGCCTGATGGTTCAGATGTTATCTGCTGACTTACAGCATCTTACTGATGTGAACTTTGGAGAACATAAAATATAATTCTGCTCTTCAGATCTCTGAACTCTCACAAACACTTAAATTAATTTGCCTCTGTATTTTTTGTGTTTGTCAGAGAATCATGAAATTAAGTCACTGATCATTTCTGTTCATTGTCTTGTCTACATATGAACATTTTATGCAAATTCAAGTGAAAAGTTTCAGTTCAGGCTGCTGTTGATGTGGAGGAGAATAATATGACATAGACGAACACATGCATCTGTTCAGGTCACCTCCACCATCATCATCACCATCATCATGTTGTGACAGGATTTAAAGAAATTATCGGTCTGCTGCTGCAGACGTTTTTCTGATTAATCTGTAACACCTGAGGAGATGACCCGGTTAATTGAAGTGGGAAATGTGGTTTGCACGTGTGTGTGTGTTATCATGTGTGTGTTCATGATTTACATGAGACATTTCAGGATAAAGAGAGAATCACGACAGAGAAAAGGACTTTATACTTTAGGACACTTCCAACCTCATAATGTCCAAAATGATGTGCGAATGAATCAGATTCACATTTGAAATGTGAAGAGAGCATCAAAGTTTGGATCAAACTATGGTAATAGTAGTGTTTGTAAAAAGGTTTATTAAGTTATTTAAAGCCAAGATGACTAAAGTGAACAAGAAAAAGATTGAAACACAAGAAATTGACTCCCTTAAATACTTATTACCAAAATTCTTGTAATCAAGAGTAAAATCACAGATATGATTTTCCATATACAGACACAGTTAATTTGACTTTATTATTTTTATTTCGTTGTAAATATAAAGGCTGACTGTGGAAAGCGCCCCCTAGAGGCTTAAGTGTTCATTACAGCAGCAATATGAAACTGCTGAACAGATCAAATAAACACACGAATGATTTAACTAAGAGTTATGGAGCTGAGAATGTTGAGTTTGTCCTGAAGAGGGTGCTAGAGAGAAGGTCATGGGGTCAGTAAGTCTAAGTAGTTAATCCTCTGGGGAACAGGAATGAGCTCAGGACTGTCAATAGAAATCTGACCAGGAGGACATACCAGCTCTGGTGAGGTGGACTGACCAACACTCTCATCTACCTGGGTCGATGACAATGTCTCTCTCTCTTTCTATTCTCCAGTTTGTTTGGGCGCTCATGGTCGCTTCGCTCAGAAGCTGCTGAATGACTTGTTCTCCAACTACACCAACGCCTTGCGTCCGGTGGAAGACACTGACCACATCATCAACGTCACCCTGCAGATCACTCTCTCCCAGATCATCGACATGGTAACCAAACCCTGAGTGCTGATCCAGATGTTCACGTTGTGTGTGTTCATGCCCTCCCTGATGGTGTTTCCTTTCACCAGGATGAGCGGAACCAGATCCTGACCACCTACCTGTGGATACGCCAGGTGTGGAATGACGCCTACCTCACCTGGAAGAAAGAGGACTACGACGGCCTCGACACCATCCGCATACCCAGCAGCTACGTGTGGAGACCTGATATTGTTCTGTATAACAGGTAGAGGTTGCTTCCTGCCCAGCTGCAGGACACTGGTATGGAAGCATTAGTTGGCAATAACACTGAGTTATGACTTCCTGTCTTCTATTCCTTGTCCCTTATCCCTGCCTTCACATGACTTCCTCCACTTTCTCCATCACAGTGCAGACGACGAGTTCTCCAGCTCCATGGAGACCAACGTTGTTCTCCGTAACGATGGTCAGGTCATGTGGGACCAGCCAGCCATCACCAAAAGCTCCTGCTCAGTGGATGTGGCCTTCTTCCCCTTTGACGTCCAGCAGTGTCACCTGACGTTCGGCTCCTGGACTCACAACGGCAACCAGATGGATTTGTTCAATGCCTTGGACAGTGCTGACCTGGCTGACTTTGTCCCCAATGTGGAGTGGGAGGTGAGTTGTTATATTGGTCATGTGTTCACATCAAGGCGTTTGTTAGTTCTTTGACAAAAATCTTAAATCTTTTTTCCTAACCAGGTTTTGGGCATGCCAGCCAAGAAAAATGTCATCCTGTATGGCTGTTGCTCGGATCCGTACCCGGACATCACCTTTACCCTCCACCTGAAGCGACGGGCCTCCTTCTACATCTTCAACCTCCTCATCCCCTGCATGATGATCTCCTTTCTGGCCCCGCTGGGCTTCTACCTGCCGGCTGACTCAGGTGAAAAGGTTTCTCTGGGTGTCACGGTGCTGCTGGCCCTTACCGTGTTTCAGTTGCTGGTGGCTGAGAGCATGCCACCCTCCGAGAGCGTCCCACTGATAGGTGAGCAGACCAAGGACTACCTGATTTTTATGTTTCATTAAAGTTGTTTGTCATTTGTTGAGAAAAACTTTTGAGCTCCTGAGTTTCTAAATCAATCAGTGGCGGTCATGATGGTACAAGTAAAACTGATTGTTAAGTAGTTGTGTTATATAAAAGGGGTAGACCAAATACTTCGTAAACTAAAACATAATGTCAGTGATCGAGATTGGGTTCTTATTCCAAATTATCGGATTCTTGGGAATCATTTAGTTTTGACATCAATCAGTTCCTGTCAATGATTGCTGGATGCACTCTGTAAATGACATAATATCAGAACGTAAACTGTCAAAGCCCCTTGACAGTACTTTACTCTTGGTAAACAGTAACATTTGACTAAAGATGGGCTGAGGGACAAAACCACTACTCTACTATAGTCAAACAATAGAGGGCAGGACATGTGCATTACATCATATCAACTTTGAGCTTGTGATAGCATATATTTGAGTCCTGCAGCCTGTCAAACTAGTACAACTTCCTCTGTCAGCTCAGCATTTTCTGAATCTAATGTCAATGTTAGAGAGAAGAAAATGTTATTGTGAAATAGTAAAACTCAAAGTCTGGTGGATGTTTTGCAAACCTCTTGAAAACTGTCCTCCACTTTGAGACCTTTGGTTCTCTTTGGCATTCAACATGACAGTTACAATTTTACCCACTTAGAGGGAGAGTTGTGGCCTATTGACCCAAACATAGACTAAGCTAAGTCTTATTGGCTGTTATAAATGTACATACCTCGCTCCAGATGCCAAAGGTTTGTCCTGCCCAAACCAGAAATGCAAGTAAACCTCATCCTGAGAGTTTCAGTAAGAGCCAAGCAACACTTGAATGACAGGGAAGCTTCAACACCACATTTCACAGAGAAAAGAGTGACAGCAGAGCTGCAGGCCAGCTGAGTTTCTGTTTTCTCTAAAGAAAAAACTAAACTGAGTTCATCAGGACCTTCTCAGCAACACAGCGGAGTCCCTGCGAAACACTGGTGAGTATAGTTGGTGATACTTAACATGTACTCTGCTTAGGCAGGAAGTCACATTCATTTAATTTCATGGTTGATTGGAAATGGAACAACAACATAGTTTTAAGTGTCTCTCCCAGGAATACAGAAGTCACAGTTTGATATTTTAAAAAAAGAATTCCAGTTTTGTTCTTTCACACATTTATTTTTCCTCTCAGTGTGTAGATCATGGCCGCTGCCAGCTGTCTGCTGACTGAAGATCAGTTTCTGTGCTCCATCTGTCTCGATGTTTTCACTGATCCAGTCACTACACCATGTGGACACAACTTCTGTAAAAACTGCATCACTGAACACTGGGACATTAATGTCCCTTGCCTCTGTCCTGTGTGTAAAGAGGTTTTTTACACAAGACCAGAGCTGCGGGTCAATACTTTGATCTCTGAGATGGCTGCTCAGCTCAGACATGAAGTTCAACAGAAAACCAACAGCAGCAGCTCAGAGCTACAGCGTGCCACATCAGAAGATATTTGCTGTGACATCTGCACTGGAACCAAACTGAAAGCCCTGAAGTCCTGTCTGGTGTGTCTGTCCTCCTACTGTGAGACTCACCTGGAGCCTCACCTGACAGTCACAGGTCTCAAAAAACATCAGCTGATCAGTCCTGTGGAAAATCTGCAAGGTAGGATGTGTATGAAGCACGATAAACCTCTGGAGCTATTCTGTAAGACCGACCAGACATGTGTCTGCATGCTCTGCATGGTTTTAGACCACAGGACACATGATGTTGTTCCTCTGAAAAAAGAATATGAAGAAAAAAATGCTGAGCTGGAGAAGACAGAGTCTGAAATTCAGCAGATGATCCAGAAGAGACGACTGAAGATTCAGGAGTTCAAACACTCAGTGAACCAAAGTAATAAAGATGCAGACAGAGAGATAGCTGAGGGTGTTCAGGTGTTTACTGCTCTGAGAGAGTCTGTTCACAGAGGCCTGGCTGAGTTCACTGAGATGATCAAAGACAAGCAGAGACCAACAAAGAAACAGGCTGAAGGCTTGATCATAGAGCTTGAACAGGAAATCTTGGACCTGATGAAGAGAAGCAATGAGCTGGAGCAGCTCTCATGTTCTGAAGACCACCTCCAATTCCTCCAAAGCTTCCTGTCCTTAAAGGATGCTCCACCCACCAAAGACTGGACAGACATCAGTGTCCGTCCACCATCATATGAGGGGACTGTGGTAACAGCTGTAGTTGAGCTGGAGAAGAAACTCAGGAAAGACATAAAGAATGTCTTTAAGGTGGAGCTGAAGAGGGTCCAGCAGTATGCAGTGGATGTGACCCTTGATCCTGAGACAGCAAATCCGTGGCTCATCCTGTCTGGTGATGGAAAACAAGTGACATTTGGTGATGTAAATAAGAATCTTCAAGACAGTTCAAGCAGGTTTTCTTATTATGCAAGTGTCTTAGGGAAGCAGAGTTTTACTACAGGAAGATTTTACTATGAGGTTCAGGTTAAAGGGAAGAGTAAGTGGGTTTTAGGAGTGGCCAGGGAGTCAGTCAACAGGAAGGGGCAAATCACACTGAATCCTCTGAACGGTTACTGGACCGTATCTCTGAGGAACGGAAATGAGTACAAAGCTCTTGCTGATCCATGTGTCCATCTCTCTCTGAAGTCAAAGCCTGAGAAGGTGGGGGGGTTTGTGGATTATGAGGAGGGTCTGCTCTCCTTCTATGATGTTGATGCTGCAGCTCTCATCTACTCCTTTACTGGCTGCTCCTTCACTGAGAAACTCTACCCATTCTTCAATCCCTGTAATAATGATGGTGGGAAAAACTCTGACCCTCTGGTCATTTGTCCAGTCCGTAACATCAAGGTTAACTTAGTACGAATATATTCAAGAATACGAAAAAATCCATAAGCGACAAAAAAATAATAATAATAATATGATTACCCAAGGACTTTTCAAGGACATGTTATTGCTGCTCCCCATCTAAGATTACTGTGTTTTCTCAGTAAACTTCTTTTTTCTAATTCATGCTTAACCTGCTGTGTAGTAGGGGTGAAATGCAACAATCACCCCCCCCATCTGAACATGAACCAGGGACTGGGAAGTTGGGTACACCTCAGATCCTAAAACATTATAACATATATATGGTAGAAGAGGAAGCAGGTACAGCTACGTCAAGGTGTATTTAAAAAAAAGATTTCATTATCTTCTTAATATTTTTCTTTTATGTGTCCCTTTGCTACTTACTGCTGCAAGACACCAGTTTGAGAGAAACTACATGTTCTTGTATGTCCTGATCTGGCCTCTCTTGTTATCTTGTTATAATTGTATGTTCTGCAGCTGCTGTAGACACTAGATGACATTAAATACATCATGTGCCAAAGATTTATAGTAGATTTAAAATGCTTAAATAAAGACAAATCAAACAAAGACAATGTGAAATGCTATATATATTGTTATATGTATTTTCTTTTTATATATTAATTTTTTGTGGCATAATTAAATGAAAAACACACGTTAAATGACAATAATTTATCCCTTTGTCTTGAGTAACTGAAAGAACTGTTTTTCATTGTGGCATGAATTTAAAATCAAATTGAACAGAAAACAAAGTAAAATTTCTAGACAGAAGACGTCTCCTACTTCACTGTGTTTGTGACCTGGAGGCTTCAGGTTTCCACATCACACTTGTGTAAGTGTTATATTGGACCAAGACAAGACTAAAACCTTTCTTGTGATTACTGGTGTCAAACTGGGATTTAATGTGATTGCAGGAGCACTTTCCCCTGCAGCAGATACATTTGAAACCAGCCCTCTAGAGTCCAAATCTGCACAAACACTGTTCTGCACAGTCAAGGTAATTTTTGAGTGGAATAGGACTTTAAAACCTCCTTAGGTCCAGATTTCACCTGATTCAGCACAGATGTGGATTCCACGTGGAAACCTACTTTTATATCTCTGTCCAAAATATTTAAAATCTTTACTATGTAAAAAGTCTGAGATTCAAGCAACAAATCAGTCAAGAGGATCCAACATAATAAATCCATGTTGTTCAGACAAATATTTGGTTTGCTCAGTGGGATTGGCTGATGGGGAAGGTTTTGTGTTCCAGGTGGTGAGCAGGTCATGCTGTTTTCTTTGTTAGTGTGAGAATTTTAATTCATGGCTGTAAGAACCCAGAATACACATGAGTCTGAAGGGTAAAACCTGCAGCTGACAGGCAGGATGTTTGTATCCCTTCACTTTAAGAGCATGTTGTGATACAGTTCACTGAGAAGAAAGTTGCCAAGCAAGCAGATTTGTAGTTTGTGTGTGTGTGTGTGTGTGTGTGTGTGTGTGTGTGTGTGTGTGTGTGTGTGTGTGTGTGTGTGTGTGTGTGTTTGCGTTTATGTTTGTTGGCTAACATCACTGTAATGAACAGGAGGCCAGCGGGTCGATAATGTCCGTCAGCAGTTATTTAAAATATGATAATCACAGCTCAGGCATCAATGAGCAGCAGTTCATTACATTCTCTCATTTCAGTGGAGAGTTTTCTGTACAACCTTTTCAATTCTTTCCATCTTGGAGAGTTTTACGCAGAAATAACTGATTGTCTTTGTCAAAGATAATACTTATGAGACTGTTTGACTGCACTATAAAGTAAACTAGATTTTTAACACATTTCACGTTGTTCAGCTCAGTTGGAGCAGATTTGGGCTACAGTTCGATTCAGTGTTACTTTACATGACGTACAAGAAGTACAAGCCTGAGGATGTATGTTTATCATTCAGGTGGTTTAAGGTTGCTCAGCACCTGACAAGAAAAACTGACATTTGTCTTTATTTAACTGTACATGGATTTTGACCCTCTAAATGATCTTCAGTTTCCTTTTTCAACAGGAAAGTACTACATTGCTACCATGACGATGGTCACTGCTTCAACAGCACTCACCATCTTCATCATGAACATACACCACTGCGGTCCAGAGGCTCGTCCCGTCCCAGAATGGGCTGAACGTTTCATCCTCAACTACCTCGCCCGCATCTGCTTTGTCTATGAAGTCGGCGAAAACTGCCTCGAAGTGACTTCATCCGGGAAACAACCTCTGTCTCAGGAGGAGTCTGAAGCCACATCAGCCAATGGTGCCAACCCCAGAGGACCAAACTGGGATGTGAATGGACAGGCGTGGGGAGGGAGGGTGGAAGAGAATGGGGCGGGGGCGTCTCTGAAGTTGGAGCAGGATTTGACCAACCAGACAGACTGGAAGGAGGATCTGTTTGTGACCATCGACCACTTGGAGGAGGAAGGAGCTGTTGGTGGACGTGAGGAGCAAGGAGAGGAGTCAAACAGTGCCGGTGGAGGAGGAGGAGGAGGAGGAGGAAGAGAGCATGTTGAAGAAAAGAAAGGCGTCGGAGGTGAAGGAGGAGGTGGAGCCAAGGAGAACAGGAGGGAGATCTTAGTGAAAACCCAGTGTGTTTGCCAACACCACGGACTGCGCAAGAGTGTTGAGTTCATTGCCAGCTCATACCAGGACCAGCGAGCAGCACAGCTGCGCATTGGGGAGTGGAGGAAGGTCGCTAAGGTCATGGACCGCTTCTTCATGTGGCTGTTCTTCATCATGGTCTTCTTCATGAGCATTCTCATCCTGGGAAAAGCCATCTGAATTAGATCTGGCCTCAGAGAATCACAGCGAGTTGGTACACTGATAAAATGATTTGTTTAACTTTCCATTAAGTCTAAAATCAGTCTTTGTTTTCAGTAACAGGGATGTTTGCTTAAATATTAATTCATTTCAGAGGCCAAAGGCTCAATCCACCAACCTGTCATAAATTTAAACTTAACCCGATGTCTCTGCGAACAGCGATTTCCACCAGAATTCAAGATGTAAGTAAACAGGTTTTAAAGAGGCGAGTTCATGAGGGTCAATAATCAAGAAAAGGCCATAGATCATAGATCATAGATTCAAATGCTTTGAACGCATCTCATCAAATATCATCAAAGGTTTTCATTTAACTTAATAACCTGCAGCATGGTGACACGGATCATTGTGTTTGACATGTGTCAGCTCATCATGATCCACCACTGACGAGTCTCCCAGCACTGACCCGAATCAACTCTCTAGAAAAACAGCCATCTGCCACCTTTGCTCCTGAGATCATCACATTCCAGCAACTTCTGGACGACATGTTTTTGCAGTTTTGCAGTTGAGAGTTTAGTGCTCATTTGCATAAAACTTAAAGGGATGTTTCTAACCCGAATATCATACATAACGTTTCCAGAAATATCTGCAATAGATTCCTTACATCAAATATTTCATGATTTGCTGTAGCCAAGTAGGTGCCAAGTAAGTGAACTGAGGAAGAGAAACTTGTGTTTGATGAACGTGCAGAAAGGAAACAGATCCATGAAATAAATACGATCTGAAAGTAAAGAGAGCACCAAATTAGCTTAAATTAAATGTTTCTTTTCTAAAGAAATCTTAGAACTACTAAGGAAAAGATTAAGTTTTATGAATTAGAGTGCAGGGGTCAAATTACCTGGTTTCAGAATTTTTTGCTTGTTTGAAGGAAAAACGGATTTTAAAGATGAATTTTGACATTAAATGTTTTTAAGAGATTAATACAACATGAGATGAGCTTCATTAAACTCTGGCTTCCATCTGTTTGTGAAGATCAAAAGATGAAAAAAAATTTTTGTTTAAATGATGAGAAGACGGACTGATCTGTAGCTAACACAGCTGAACACAAACACACAAACATAGTTTTAAAAACCACGTTTGCCACACTTTTTTATATGTTTATGCTCTGAGTGTTCTTTTATTAACAACTTGAAAATGCTTGAGATTTTTTTATGTATCCATCACACTGAAGTGACAACCAATAAATATTGTTATCAGTTAATCTTTAAACACACAGTGTGTAACTTCTGCCACTAGGGGTCTCTCATTCAAAACAAAAGACTGAATTTGGTGATGTTGTGAGGGATCATGGGAGTTGTTGTCTTCACCACCATTGCAAATATAAAATATACAGTTTAAAACAAGCAAGATCTAAAACAGTGTATCGTAAAAATGCGGCATGAATTATTTTGACTGCTTCTGGCGGACAACCACAACGAGGGGATATGACATCAGTGACAGTGACAGGTGACCAAATAAAAAAGCAAACCTTTACCTTCATTAAAATGACAGATTTCTCCAGGTGTGAAAAGTGATGGAAACATTTAGGATAATGTAAGTACACACCTCTACAAAATATGCAACACAGGTCTAGTCATTTTTTAACCTTTTCATGCCATCTATGAATTTTGTGTCGATCAACTAATTGTTTCTTGCACAATCCATGAATGAAATTAAACTTCATTTGTGAATTCTGCTTTTTTTTTATTCAGCCATCAGAACAATCAAACAGGGAAATGATACAGAGGTATTAAAGGAGGTTGTAGAAAATGAAGAATGTACAAAAAGAGGGAATAGTGAAAGGAAAGAAGAAAAAATTGTTTTGATGCTCAATCAGTGAAAATCATGATGATAATCTCACATGATCTTAAAGAGTATTATCAGACTTATGAAACCTATTTTACGTCTTTATTAATTAACTTATTCTAATGTTGCCTTGTTGCTGCCTTCACAAGACTAATTATATTTAAAAAGAGTAAACAATTACAAAAAATCTTAAAAAGAATTTATTTGCAGTCTCCATAAAATAGTTTGTTCTGTAGAGAGCACCGACAAGTGTACAGAATGTTTCACTGTTAAATGTCCAGCTCAGTACTTACAGTATCTTAGTCACAATAATTTAATAACAAAGTTAAGGAGATATTAAAGTGAAGGAGCAAAAGAAGTTCAGTTAATTAAACTTTATAGGCCTGAGAAAAAGTTACTCAACTTCTCTTTTTTTGGAGTGTATGTGACCATCACAATGTAAAAGTAAAAATGCCAAATGTATCACTGTAACATTATTATACACTGTATCCTGTTTGTGTGATATATTTACACATGACACACTGTGAATGCCATGAAATACATTAAACTTTTTCATAACAACTTTGTTCCAAGTTTTATGGACATTTTTTTTCTTTTTCAAAAATTTACAATGCACAAATGTCATTTCATATGTATATGTGAAAAGGGAATCTAAAACATCAGATACTGGTTGCCCATGAAACATCACCGTTGGAGACCTGTGTTTGAGCTGCAGTCTGGTCTGTCTGCAGCAGATGGCGCTGCTGCTGTCATTAACCTGCTTCACTTCCAAACGCAGATTGAGATTGAGAACAAAGATTATTATCAGATTAATTATTATGTGGGAAGAGTAGAAGACACCACAACAATCATGGCAGGAAAAATGATTGCATGAGAGGAAGTAAGGGAGTGCTGAGAAAGAATGCATCAAGGAAGAAAATGAAGGGGAATTTACAGCACAGACTACGCCTAGCTACAGGGAAATTTTCAATTACAGGCCAGCAGGTGGTTTCCTTTTTAGTAGGATAGTCAACAACCAGACCAAGCTCACCCACGTAACCAAAACTGCTGCCAAGACAATGGGTCTGCCAATACCCAACCTCTCAGAGCTCAAGTGTTTGGCTATCACACAAATTGCAAATACAAGAGCCAAGGACATCACACATCCACTCAACCACCACTTCAGTGTACTGCCGTCTGTACGCAGGTCCGGGACCCTGAGGTGCAGAAGGGCCTGGTACCTGCAGCCATAGCAACTCTAAACAGAGTGACTCACTGAGGGAAGTACGTCTTGTTTTCATGTTGTTCTACCTGTTGCTCTTGTGTCTCATGTATTCCTGCAAGTGTGTGTAAAATGATGTCCAGTGCTGGGAAAAAGAGCTTCCCTACAGGAAATCATTAAGTCTAATTAATTAGACCAAACAATACACTGAAGAAAGTGTGTCACTGTGACCTTACAGGATGTTTCTTTGGTGGCTAAACTTCATTCCACAGCTTTGTCAGCTGCTATCAGCCTGGTAATTTGTAATGATACAAACAAATCTTGTTACATTAGACCAACCGGTCCAGGCAGACAGCTGCTCACCATGACTATGGTTCTGTTGGAGGTTTCTTCCTGTTAAAAGGGACTTTTTCTCCCCACTGTTGCAAAGTGCTTGCTCTTTGTGGGAACTGATGGGTTTCTGGTATAATATTGTAAGGTGTTGACCTTACCCTGTGAAGTGCCTTCAGATATTGTTTTTGTTACTGTGAGGATTAATGAGAGCAGGTCTGTCAAGTGTTGGACTTACCTGGTGAAGGCAAGTTGGAATCCCTTCAAACACCTGTCTCAGAGTCACAGAAGTTAGTTGCCTGGAAAAGCCATTATGTTTCCCAAAGAATAATCTTAATGACTAATAATTATTTTATGACTCAGTCTAACAATTCAGGTCATAAGTCTGAGATTTACTGTCACAGGTTAGGTTGTTGATTGACCCCTCTGTCAATTTAAGTATTCAGTCACAATGAGAACACAACTTAAGGTTTGCACTGACCTGGATAATGTTTTTCCACCGCATGGTACTGGCTTGACTCTACTGGCTTACGGTACCAGGTGCTTCCTTTTCCACTGCAGGTAGTACTCCCTCAATGCGATGTTTTTACTGTAGCAATGACGCACAAAGCTATCATGACGTCATCTTCAACACAACACACACATGAACAACGGAGAATATTGAGGGGATACCAAACAGAAAAACCCTGGTCAGGTTGGTAGCCCAACCTATTCATGCTGACATTCACACCTACAGGCAATTTAGAGTTGCCAGTTAACCTAACCTTTCTAATAATCACAGTGTTCATGCCTCAGATGTTTTGCTCTAGATTGTGCCAAGAGTTTGTCACGATCCGAACAAAAACGTCTCCCAAAAAGCTGCAATAAGAGGTGGAGCAATAAAGGAGAAAGTGTATAAGAGTAAGGTGGCTGTGAGTCTCTCTGTTCCGGTCTAAATAAAAAGTAACCTAAGTTCATCAGGACTTTTCTCAACAACACAACAGAGTCTTTGCCAAGTACTGGTGAGTACAGCTGATAAGATTGATTATTAATAATACTTATATATGGTTTTAATGGTTTCTGAAGTTCTATGTCTTAATGTTGTAATCTGCAAAGGTGTAGTTAATTATACATTTCCATGATGGTGGACAATAAAGTTGTTGGTGTGTTCAACTACAGACATTATCATGAAACTAAAGCTCTATTGACTATGACTGACTATGGATAAGTACCTCATACAACCCCACTTAAAATAATCCAAACTATCAAACTGACTACTTTAAAGTTGGAAACATTAGAGACTTGATGATTTAGATTCCTACCCCTGAGACTTCAGAATTGACTCAGAGAGCTCACGAACATCTCTGCAACCAAATAACTCTCATTCCTTTTCTTTCATTTCAGTGCAAAATAATTACTTGTGTGAAAGTGTTAAAGTGTCTTTCCTAGTATTACAGGAAAAATATTTTGATATTTTTAAACAAAGAATTACAATTTTACTCTCACTGTGTAGATCATGGCTGCAGGCATCTGTCTGCTGACTGAAGATCAGTTTCTGTGTCCCATCTGTCTCGATGTGTTCACTATTCCAGTCGCCATATCATGTGGACACACCTTCTGCAAAACCTGCATCACCGAACACTGGGATATTAATACCCATTGCCAGTGTCCTGTGTGTAAACAGGGTTTCCACACAAGACCAGAGCTGCAGGTCAATACTTTGATCTCTCAGATTGCTGATCAGCTCAGACATGAAGCTCAACAGACAGCCAACAGCAGCAGCTCTGAAGATGTTTCCTGTGACATCTGCACTGAAACCAAACGGACAGCCCTGAAGTCCTGTCTGGTGTGTCTGTCCTCCTACTGTGAGACTCACCTGGAGCCTCATCGGACAGAGTCAGGCCTGAAAAGACATCAGCTGAGCGACCCTGTAGAGAACCTGAAAGTCAGATTCTGTGAGAAACACAAAAAGCCCCTGGAGCTGTTCTGTAAGGTCGACCAGAGATGTGTCTGCATGCACTGTATGGTTTTAGACCACAAGGAACATGATATTGTTCCTCTGGAAGAAGCACATAAAGACAAGAAGATGGAGCTGGGGAAGACAGAGGCTAACATTCAAATTATGATTGAACAGAGACGAATGAAGATTCACAAGATCAAACACTCTGTGAAGCTCAGTAATGAAGATGCAAACAGAGAGAAAACAGGTGGTGTTCAAATCTTCAACTTTTTAAGGAATTTGATGGAAAGACAGCAGAAGAACGTGACTGATACCATTGAAGAGAAGCAGAGAACGACAGAGGAACAGGCCAAAGATTCAATCAGAGAGCTGAAACGGGAAATCTTAGAGTTAACAAAGCAAAGTGCTAAGATGGTGGAGCTCTCATACAATGAAGATGACTTAGATTTCCTCCAAAGCTTCCTGTCCCTAAATGCTGCTCTACCAACCAAGGACTGGACAAAGGTCAGCATACCTCCACCATTATATGAAGGCACTGTGAGAATAGCTGTGGAGAGACTGGTTGAACAGCTCAAAGAGACTGAGGCACAGTTGGGTGAAATGAATAAAGCAGAGCTGAAGAAGGTCCAGCGATATGCAGTGGATGTGATACTTAATCCTGATACAGCACATCCCAGACTCATCCTGTCTGATGATGGAAAAGAAGTAAAGCATAGTAAGATAAGGAAAAATGTCAGAGACAGTTCAGACAGATTTTCTTGTTTGTACAATGTTTTAGGAAAGCGGGGTTTCTCTTCAGGAAGATTTTACTATGAGGTTCAAGTTAACGCAAACACTGACTGGGATTTGGGAGTGGTCAGAAAGTCAATCAACAGGAAGGGAAAAGGTCCACTGAATCCCAAAGAGGGTTACTGGGCTATAGGTCTGATGAATGGAGAATACACATCTCATGCTGACTCTCCAATCAAGCTCCCTGCAAAGCCTGAGAAGGTCGGGGTGTTTGTGGATTATGAGCAGGGCCTGGTTTCCTTCTATGATGTTGATACTGCAGATCGTATCTACTCTTTCACTGGCTGCTCCTTCACTGAGAAACTCTACCCATTCTTCAGTCATGGTGGTAAAAGCTCCACCCCTCTGATCCTCACTCCTGTCTATTACAATGAGTAGAATAATAACAATTAGATTTTCTACCTAAAAGATTTTGTGTTGTTTAAATGTATTAAATATGTCACATTTTCAGTCTTGTGCAATGTGCAGTGTAAACTACTGATTCTGATTTTTGTCTTTAATATGTCCCTTTGCTACTTAGTTTTTTGACAATAGATATGTGATATTAGACTGAAAAACTGAATTACTATTGAAATGTATGTGACCCATCTGTCATGGGGACTATCAATCAAGCAATATAAAAGTATGCAAGATTATTTCTGTACCATAACTGTGATGTGCATTAGAAAGTGAAAGAAAGCTGCAACAGAGCTGTGTTGTTCTAAAATATATATTTTTAAAAATTTTAAATAAATACTTGTTGTGTGCTCCATGGTTTTTGAAGAGGTCACATCTCTGACAACACTTGTAGTACAAAGAACAACTCTATTGTGAGACCAGTGCGTGGCTTTCATTCTACTCTAAAGAAGGAATCAAGTTACGTGTCCATGCACCTCGGAGGTAGGTGTGATTGTCCCAGAAATCACTGCTCATTAAAAAATATTAAAATAAAATACTGAACTCCAGAAGTTACAATGTTGCAAACATGATGTGTGCTTATCACAGAATTTTCTGATTCCACCCGTCATCCTTTCCCTCTCAAGTACAGCTTATCTTGTATGTTAATGTTAAAAATATGTATGCAGACAGTGTACTGCAAGATATTTGAGAATTTTAATTTGTTTTAGTGTTCTTGCTATGTACTACACTGTAGTAGCAAACAATGACCAGCAGATAGAGCTAAACAGCTTAACATTTAATCTTGAACACAGTGTACCTCTGCAATCACATTGAGTAAAAACAAATTTAATCCTTGTTATGTATCCTGTTTGGGTTTTTTTTAGATTTGTCACAAAGTACATTAACAAATATTCATGTTAATGTTGAATGTAATTTCTATATTCTATTTTTACCAAACACACATACAGCACATGTTATAGGTGCTAAGCTTAGCCTTTATCATTAACACTCATGCTTGAGATGTAAATGTAAAGCTTGACTGACTAAAGCGCAGCATTAGCTAAGCACTGGATTACTATCTATTCAAGTGCCTAATCTTGTTTCAAGCTCTGGTTTTAAGACTTTAATAAGTTTATACTATCTGTTCATGTCTTGCATTTTATTAAAACATTAGAAAAAAAGTATTAATATACAGTAATTCTTGGCCTTGGTTGTATTCTTGTTCAGGCACAGTACCGGCCAGGTGTTGGGTGAAATGATGAAATGTTGTGTGCTCTGCATTTGAAGTGAACATGAAGGTCAGTAAGGTCACTGTACAATAAAACAACCAGACAGTAAAACAATGTCTTTCCTTGTATGTATGAGGATACTTGACCAATATATTTAATTCTAATTGTCCAAGAGCATGATTGTCCCATAAACCAGTCTAACATGGATGTGTAGTATTTATACAGGAACTCTTCAATATCAGAGTTTTGCATTGTTAAAATTTGTTGTGAATAATAAGCAACAACAGTTGTAAAAGTTTCATCACTGTGTCCCAGTTACCACATCAGCCAGTAATCAGTGGTAATGATTCTGAAACAAACGCAATCATTAATGAGGTCCACTGTGAGCCACTTCCTAACAAAACACTTACAAACAGTTTCTGGTGGTAATTAGCCCCGTGGGAGCAAAGAGAGAGGCCCAGTAATAGATGTTGATCAGAGCTCAGAGAATAACACTGATTACAAGAGGCAGTAATGAAAACTCCTGGGATCTACAGGGACTCCATTCACTGACAATGCACGATAAACCTGTGGCTGCTGATTAGATACTATACAACATGTACTGAAATTTGGTCCACAGCAAGAAAACCCAAAAACTACTGGCCAGATTTTGATTAAATTTGTTGGTCCCTAAACAATTGAAGTGAAGCCTCACCTTTCGTCGTGTGCCATTACATACACATTTTTCATAAGTCTGTTTTTATGTCTATGAAGCACATTGTAAACTTGTTTTTGAAAACAGCTATATAAATAAGGTTTATTATATCATAGTCTAATAGACAGACTTCCACAAAACTTCACTGAACAACTTATTGACTTTAATGACTCCATGATCCATCCATCCATCCATCCATCTATTTTCTTCCACTTATCCAAGGTCAGGTCAGGTGGCAGCAGGTCAAGCGAAGTAGTCAAGTCATGTCATGTTCCTCTCCCCAACACCATTTTCCAGCTCCTCCTGGGGGATCCCGAGGTGTCCTACCAATTGGATGTGCCTGGACGACTTCCAATGCAAGGTGCCCAGAAGACATCCTAACCAGATGCTGGAACCATCCCCTGGCTCCTTTCGACGGGAAGGACCAGCAACTCTACTCTAAGCTTCCTCCAGATGTCCAAGCTCCTCACCAAAGCCTGAGCCCAGCCACCCATTGAGGAAACTAATTTCACTTGTTTCTGAAATCTCATTCTTTCAATCATTACCCAAAGCTCATGACCATAGGTGAGGGTCGGAACAAGGATCAGCTAGTGAGAGCTTTGTCTTCCACCTCAGCTTCTTCTTCACTAAAACAGTCCGGTATAACGCCCACTTTACTGCTGATGCTGCACCAAGCCGCCTGTCTATCTTCCATTCCATCTTCCCCTCACTTGTGAACAAGACCCCAATTATTTAAATGCCTTCACTTGGGGGAAAGAAACTCCATCCCAACCTAAGGAGACCAAACAACCATTTTCTGTCAGAGAACTACGGCCTCAGACTTGGAGGTGCTTCACACTTGTCTGCAAACTGCCACAGTGCATGCTGAAGGTCCTGGTGTGATGAGACCAACAGAATCATATCATCTGCGAATAGCAGGGAAGAAATTCTGAGGCCCCTAACCCGGACCCACTACGCCCCCTTGTTGTGCCTTGAAATCCTGTCTATGAAAATTTCTAACAGTATTGGTGACAAGGGACAACCCTGGTGGAGGCACAAACCCACCAGGAATGTGTTTGACTTCCTGCCGAGAATACGGACACAACTCTCACTTTGGTCATACTGGGATGGGGTATCTCATAGTAATGGCCCCAGAACCCCATCTTCCTGCAGTTCCCCAAGATCCCCTGAAATCCCCAGTTCCATCCCTTCTCAAAGTCCAAAAAGCACATGTAGACTGGATGAGCAAACTCCCATGACCCCTCAAGTAACCTTGCCAGGGTAAAGTGTTTGTCATCTGTTCCACAGCCAGCCACAAATCACAGACACATGTTTCAAGCCAGGCACACAAACTGGTATGGGCTGAAATTATGCTTTTGGCAGGTCTGAGGATAGTGAGCATATTAGATATTATGAATAAATTATCTGAACGACTCTTTCATATTCGCGTTTCTGATGGAAATAATAATTAACTATATGTTCACAATCTACAGATTTAGTAAGTAGGTTCAGGTTTAAACTGTAAAAACTAATTTTGCAAGGTTAACTGTTATGTGACTAGTTACGACAGTGAATGATCTCAACAGAGGAGGGTCCCTGCAGAGTTCCTGTCTCATCTTTGTTGTAAACACTAATGGACACTCTGTTCAAGATGCTGCAACAACAAGAAACAAATATTCAACAATCTCTTACTTGTTGCTTATGTTACTCAGTCTTGTGAGAGGTTCATCTCAATTACATGAGAATAAACCCACAACAAAAAAATTTCACCACATATTTCGTAATGGTCAAATAATACAGATTCTATACCTTGTAGCTGCACCATACTATGACAATCACTGTATGTCAGCCATGACGTCATGCAGCCAAGTCTTTATAGAGGTTAGATTGATATTGAATGTAAGCATTGAGTGCCAAAAGTAATTCCTTCATGTAGTAGATGAAATTTGTGCGTAAAGGTCGAGGTAGTGATGAACATGTGGCACCTCTGACTCTCTCAACAGAGATTTGAGTTTGTCTTTATTTGTTAATGTAGACGTACCAGTGGCAAGCTAGTCTCTAACAAGACACAACCAAATATGACGACTTTTTAGTTCCAGTTAGGAGTTAGTCATGTCCTTCGCATCCAGCCCCTGCACCAAGTTAACACACCATGGACCAGACTGTGCTCAGAACACACAGTAACACAACTAAAAACTAAAAGAGCACTAAGAGAGAACAGACTTCCACCAAGGCCAATTTCAAACAACATACACTAGACCTCAGAGAAAAATTTCAAATTCAGAGTAAATTATCTTGATAGTTTATTGCCCATAGAAGCAAAATATAATTAATAGTACATTAAGCTTTTCTTTGCAGTGAGTGAAAGTAGTGCCATAAAAACACTGCACAGGCACAGTTACGGTAAGTTATAATTGTAAATGTATTAATAAATGTGTGGAACAGGTAAAATTAGACATGTGAAAATTTTAAATGTTCTGAAAGTTAAATATTGGCTTTTGACAGTTGAAATGGTGATCACATTAATTCCTTACTGTTACATCACACATTATGCAATGCTAAGTGATTCCCATGATGTAAAAATGCATCTATAAAAAGTAGTGGCTCTTAATTGCTGTTGGTGAATACCACCAGCTTGTAGTGACGACTAAAACTGATGAACACACATGAAGTCACAAAGCAGGTATTACTGCATTACAAGCATGACTGTTAAGAAAATGCATTTTCATAATTTCAAAATGTAGTCAAAATATATTAAGATGTTTAAGATGTTTAACTTTGCATTTGTTATTGTTGTACAGGTAATATTGTTATTTAACATATCAGATATCAAGGATATCTAGATTGCCAAGACTAATTCAATATCCATTTTACAGAATATTTACTTACACATACTTGCTAAATAACAGAACACTGTCATTTTTGTTCTTTCAGGTTGATGGAAAACTACACCTACAACAGCTTCACACTCCAGCTGGAGGGGTTAAATGTCTCAAAGGACTCTGTCTACCCTGTGTTTCTTTTTATATTTTTCTCATACTTGTTTATAATTGTTGCAAATGTTGGAATTGCTGTTTATGTTTTCATAGACAAAAACATTCACCAGCCTATGTATCTACTTTTTTCAAACCTTGCAGTCAATGACATACTTGGAAGCTCTATCATTTTGCCTCGTTTGCTCATAGACATGTTGCGTCCACCCTCTGAACGTCTCATCAGTTATTACGAGTGTGTGGCCCAAGCTTTCACCATACATATGTTCAGTACCACTGCTCGCACTGTGCTCATGATTATGGCCTTTGACAGATATGTGGCCATCTGCAATCCCCTGCGTTACGCTGCCATAATGACCAACAAAATGTTGGTGAAGCTGACAGTTTCTGCCTGGGGAGTGGCCTTTGTTCTGGTCGGGATTCTGCTCGGTCTGACCATAAGACTGAACCGATGCAGGACTATGATCAGAAGCCCTTATTGTGACAATGCTGGACTGTTCAAACTCTCCTGTGAGAGTGTGTTTATCAATAATATGTATGGCCTGACTTTTACTGCAGTCCTATACACAGGGTCTATAGGCAGCATGGTTCTCACCTATACCAAGATCACAGTAGTCTGTCTGATAAGTAAGAACAAGTCTCTGAATAGTAAAGCCCTGAAGACCTGCAGCACTCATCTGGTTGTGTATCTGATATTAATTCATTGTTGCAGTGGAATGTGTATCATTATTCTCCATCGCTTCCCAGAATATGCAGAGAGCAGAAAATTTATTACTATTTTGTATGTTATCATCCCTAGCAGCCTGAATCCCATTATTTATGGCATGCAGTCTAAAGAGATACGGAAATTTTTGTCTAACTTGTTTCAGTCCAAGAGGGTTTTATCATCATAATAAAGACAAATCAAGGTTTATTTGTACATATATTAACAAATATAACATTAAATGTGAACCAAACATGGCTTGTTTGTGTAGATGTATAGATGTCTCACTTTAAGTTGAAGTTTCCTACCTGGAGACTCACATGGTAGTTTCTGTGTAAAAACCATACTCACTCCCTAACAATGCATGATTAACCTCTGGCTACTGATTACATACTATACAACATACTGTAATTTGGTCCACAGCAAGAAAACCCAACAACTACTGGCGCCGATTTTTTTAAAAGGCACTGGTCCTTCAACAATTTAAGTGAAACCCTGATCTTTCCTCTAGTGCCATCATTTTCCATTTGAATATAAACACATAACATAATACATATTTTCATAAAAACATGAATTTTCTGTGACACACTTTATAAATTTGTTTTTGAAAAGTGCTATATAAATAACATTTATTGTATCATAATCTAATAACGAGATCATGTTTGTGGAGATAATAAAATAATAAAAAGGAGAGAAATACACATTTCCTTTACGCGATAAATTAAGCCTTCATTTTTATGCAAGATTTCAGCTACCTCCTGAGGAACCTTTAGATTCATAGGCTGGTCCAGAAGAAGGGATCCTTAGGGTACTGGGGTGACTGGAGCACACAGGCATGGTCACAAGGTCTCATCAGAAAGCCTAGAGAACAAGGGGGTCCCCTTGTTTGG